>NW_026623254.1:1023505-1039559 GCF_030028575.1 Malurus melanocephalus
AAAAAAGCAAAAATATCCAGCAGAAAAATTGGGCTCCAGTCAGCCACAGACTTTAGCACCTTTCACCTCTAAAATATATTGACTTCCTCTGACCCTCAGAGGCTCTATTGATTCACAGACATCTGAGTCATAGTTACAGGAAGCATTTCTCTCCCCAGAAATTTAYAGTAGGAGCTGAAATTTTGCACAGATAACATCCTTTTCTTCCCTGGCATCTATACTGATTTTTTTTTTCCTCCATGGTATGGGATTACCATATTCCAGTATAAATATGCATGCCTTAAACTAGTGCCTTTTCACTCCCATTTCCCAAATGGCATCAATAAGCAATCTTTTTTACATTAGGAATTTCTTTTTCCCTATGCAAAGATAATATTATTTGCCTCTACATGTTACTTCCCAGACACAGGTATTGAAGCATTTTTCAAAGGAATATCTGCCCCCCTGACTGTGCAGGTGAGGGAAGTGTACACCTCACATGCTCTATAGTCCCAGAAAAGCCCAGCTGATCGATCAGGCAACAGCACCTGGCTAAAGCAATCAGTCACACTTTGATTAATTGTGCCAATTACTGGGCACTCAGAGTAAACAGTTTCAGAAGCAGCCCCATGTGGAAAGTGGGCCTGCAGCTATGTGAGAATGGGGAAAATCGCTTCAAATCATAAATATATTCATAAAAATCCCATTTCATTCACTAACAATTTGCTTCCTAGGGGGTGAATTTCATTCAAAGAAGAGAGAGAAAGGAGAAGATTCAGCAAATATGTTATTGGCACAGTCAGGTATTCTAATCACTGAGGAAAGCGGGTTGGCAGGATTTAAGAGAATTTTACCTATTATATGGAAATGGCAACAAAATCTGCAGATTTACCAGCTAAGGCAAAGATGTTTGTTATTTCATTTCAATCTTTAGCATTTCAAAATCTCAGGGGCCAAAAAGACTGTTAAACACAAAGAACAAAATGATGCCTGATGGTTTTTCTTTTTTTCATTTCTGCCTTCCTGTACATTATTTGTGGGCTCATTCCAGAGTACTTGAGAGATGATGTCCAAGAGTAAGAAGGAAAACAAAATCTTTTACAAATRTAAGTGTTAGAACAGCTCTATCAAATTCTTCCTCCATTTTCAGACCCATCACACACCTATTTGCAAGATGTTAATTAAAAATAGCCAGCTTTCCTTTTTCATGATCATGTTCCACAGTCTATCCAGTTTACATAAATTAGCACACTAATATGTCAAATACATCAATTAAGAGCTAACACACTCTCACACTAATAGGATTTGCATTTTTTTACTTCAGCAGATGTAGGATGCCTTGTTTTTTTGGAAATTAATCTAATAGCAATTGATACGATCGGTCAGCCAACTGTGTTTTCTAACATGACTTTCACCTCCAGGAACGATCCTTCACAGTCCATATGAAAGAGCTGAGTGTGACAATATGCCAAGGCCGTGGTTGGCCGTGCCCACCCTGATACCTTGAAGAAGCCCTTGAATCAGAAGGAARGCAGCAGCCCTGAGCAAGCAGCCAGCTCACCATGCTGGCAGGGGATTTAGGAGGAGCTGAGCCCTCCTGAGCTGCTGCCTTCAGCTGGAACCAGCACCAGCCTCTTCCTCCAGCAAAGCAACTGAAACAGCAAACAGAGGGAGCACGAGTCCCTCGAGCACATTTGCCACCTCCCCAGCACTCCCTGCCTGCACAGGGTCCACTCCCCACCCAGCCCCACCAGCTGGAGGCAGCTTCTTGTCCACCAGCAGCCACCGAGCATCACCAAGGGGCACCAGCAGGTGACACATCACTCTGCCCGGGCTCTTTTTACCATGGCAAACACTAATATGTGTTTTCAATGATGCTGGAGGAGGAGAGGGTGAGAGCTCATGGCAGTGACATTGACCCAGGTCAGATGGGGACAGGGGAGGGAGAAACCAAGGGCCTGTCCTCTCCCCCTGATGCACACTCTTTCTGTTTTCCTTACCCAGGGCCTGTGGGAGAACAACGAAAGCTATGCCTGTCCCAAGCTCAAGATAAACATAACAYTATCATAACAGATAAAAAGACAGACATTGCCTAGACTAAGTGCAGCTCTGAACCCAGTACACTAGGTGGTTTTACTCAGTTATGGAGCTCCTGTGGGAGCCATCTATAAGGAAAGGAAAGGAAACCATCTAATGATGGTTTCCGTAAAGGAAACCATCTAATGATCTGAGTTTAGTACAAGGCAGAAAGGATTTTACAAGGAGAAACTCCCACCAATTCTGAAGAGAACCCAAAGTTTGACAAGGACTAACAAACATGTTGTCTTCTGTCCTGACTCACATTYCTTACAGTGTGGCATTGAATTCTACTGAAAGAATGTGGGGAAATATTGTGCTTCAGAGGCATTTCAGAGCCTCGAGACTATCAGCCTCCAGGCTGGGGGTGGCAAGAAAAAAATAATCCATCATTGCTAGGACTGCACAAGAGAGTGACTACATTAGCTTAGCCAAGGTTATCAAACCCATGACAAATATGGGGTTCACTTTCTTATGCTTCCAGACAACCCACAAATCTCAAAGTGCCAAGTGAACGAAATTGCTATGAAATTARAGTCATACAAAACTACATGCAACAATAAAACCCAGAACAATCTTCATTTCCATGGCATTTTTATCATAATTAAAAATATTCACAGAGCTTTACAAAGCATGAAATTACCTTGGCATTTCCATATCATAGAGTAGAACCTTGGCATTAGCTTGGGGTAAAACTCTGGAGCCCTGGGAGGCTGCACATTGCACATCAAACAGGCATTACAGAGCTGTTCAAATGTGTGCCCAGCGCCTTGTGAAACACGGAATGGCTGGAGTGGCCCTGTGCCTTTGGACAAGACAGCTCTGACATTTCCTGTCGGCTCAGGAAAGCTGCACAAAGCAGGAGGTAGATCAATAGCRTAGCAAACATCAAAATGACATTATGGGGACTTTGAGAGAGGTAATGTGTTTCCAAGCATAATAGCTTCGGCTGCAATAATTAAATGTGGAGCTTTGCTCAGGCTGTGCGTGGCAACAGCCCCTCTGAAGTTGCTGCTGGCTGACATGACCCAAATACATGCAGAGGGCTAAAAACCACCAAAAACTGAAGGCACCGAGGCACAGTAACTCCCAACTTGCAGTGTGACCAGAAGCAGCTAACAAAGGGTTTGATATAGCTCATATTTCTATTCAGCAAAGGGAGTGAAAATGCAGAATTCACCATCAGAAATGTGGGAACTGCAGTACAAATGCTGTTACTGCTTCCTGRCAATGGCTTCGTTTGTTGGAGCATCACATTCCTGTTAAATATGCCTACTCAAGTCAGTGGATCAGTTTATAGGAGAAAACACCCTTTATTCAGAACAAAAGACTTCAGAACTCAGTCCATGAAATTCATGGGGTCAGGCTGAAAATAATTCTCATATATCTCAAGAATACTTCAACKTTGGGGTTCACACCCATTTTCAACCCATCCCAATGTGGGCAGCACAACCACCCTCCAACCTCCCAAGCCTCCTTATATATTTGCTCCCACGATTCACTCAGGTCTTCTAACTTGAGGAGCTTGCTGACCTCTGAAAGCTTGAAATTTTGGGAGGACTCCATTATTCCAGTCGCACACACAAATAGTTAGCAGAAAGGCACAGATACATGCTGGGGTTCAGATTACTAAARCACAAATTTAAGTAACCTTGTTGCAAATGTTTGACCATAAAAGCCMTTTTTARAAAAMGAAAAAAGTCTTCTGTTTCTGTCCYGTCACKGAGTGAAACAACTAAAATTGCAATATCAAGGTGGATTTGAATGCATTGCCATCAAAGTAATTACATTTGACAGAGATGAGAAAAGGGATCCTGTTATAAATGGCARCACACTTTATTACAAACATCTGACTGTGCTAGGGAGAAAAAGCAACACAACATATTGAGTTCAACTGAAATTACTGTGGAAATGAGGATGAAACTGAGATGACAGACAACAYCCAGGTGAAAACACAGGTTTTTCAAGATAATTTTCAGTGCATTCTAAATCTCAGAGACTCATCTGCGAGATTACTGTCAATCAACCTCAAGGCACTGATCCATCCAGCCTGAAYCAAGGTATTTTATCATTTTAAGGTGCAATATTGATTCCAGTAGTCAACATGACAGTAATCAGAAAGGTGAAGCTGGTTACTGTGCTAGGAATAAGTTGGTTGCTGCAATGCCAGGAATAAACATTGCTGGACTGAGTAGCCACAGAGGCTTGACTGGGCCTGAAAATAACTGTTTTCTTCCAAAAGTCTCCTGAGCMGAGTAGACATCAAAGAAACACTAAACAGTCACATTCTTATTGCTGGAATGGAACTAGTAATGTWGGAAAATATTTTTAAGAAAGTAGATAGTAAAAAAAGTGGAAGTTCTGCTGAAATCATCATCTGTGTGGAACATATACAGGCGGATATTTAAGGTGATGCTTACTCTGAGCAAGTCCTCATCCGAAAAAACAAGATCAAGCAAGAGTCTGGCAGAGAGGCTGARGAGTAAGCAGAGCCCTTGCCTAGGAGCAAGGCACTAGAACCCCCCAGAATTCAAAGGAGACAGGTGCTGCAATAGCCTGACGTGGCACAGGCACGGAGCAGTTCGAGGGTGACATCAGTCACCATCAGTTGTTCAAGGACTTGCTGTTGCCCCTCCTACAGCATAGGGCTGTAGGAATCCAGCAAGGGGATCCCAAATATCCTCTTTTGCCAGACTGCTTTGCATTAAAAATGCCTCTTTTGTCACTACCAATGCATTACTGGGGCACACCAGTACAAATATTGCTGTCTTCTAGGGATTTCATGMTTTCTACCCATTTACACTTCTGTTTTAGCCTTATTTTTAATCCCTATTCTTTAAGTARGCTGACCTACTTAATCACTTTATTTTTTCAGCTCCACTGAGTACCACTTATTAGTGTCTGTTAATGTCAAAACATACTGCATTTTTTTTATTTTTCTGGCACATTCTCTGCRCTTATAAARCAAAATAAAAYCATCAAATGAGAACAGKATCAGTAACCAGCTATTMTTACATGCAGTAGAATTCTTRCTATTCTTACCAGCCCTTTACATGYAAATCTGTAAACTATTATTGCACCTATTTTTAATACAAGCTCTCCAGTAACTCAGAAGTATTTGAATGTTAGCATCAATATAGTCAAGTTAGTTTAATTTTCAGTAAAMCTGCATAAAATTAAACACTATCAGATTACACTTTGTTTTCATACAATTTAACCTCCAGCAAGCAATATTTTGCCTTTCATTTTASTGTGGCAAAGAGCTCCACAGCATTAATTAATTAAGCCTTAAAATCCCTCTCTCTAACAGGGAAGTCTTATTATCTCCATTAAACAGATAGGTAAGCTGGACTCAAACTGTGTCTAATGACTTGCCTGACTCAATGACAAATGCAGGAATAGAGCCAAGAAGTTCACTTTCCCAATTTCTTCTGCTTTATCACTAAAAACCATTCTCTGACTCTGGGTAAGCACACATGAGCTGCCTCAATATGTGTAGTTAGTTAGTTAGGCATATAAACAAATTTCACTGTATTTGTCTTCTGGTCTTTTATAAGAAAAGACTCCATCAAGTCACGTTCYAATTAATACAGGAAGATGGTCAATATAATATGTTGACATCAAAGCTCGCATTTGCTGATAGTATAASCCATCTCATTAAATGGAAAGAATTAATTATAACAGTTTATCAATGTCAAGTTCTGAACTAGAGGCTCCCAAAGCAGCAAATGCATCATTGCACCTTGTTTGAAATAATTTTYCTTTGCTGACAAAGTCAAATATGARTGTGCCAATGTTTATGAACTATAAAGCTTTTCCAAATCCATGCATTATTGTCTGACTCTATTTTGCCTCAGTAAAAATCAATACAGTGCAGCACACTAAATTAGACTGGCTATGAGCAATACAGTGTGCGTGTAATATCCGTGGTAGCCTTCTGAATACATTAGTGTCTCRCAGCAGAATTAATTAAATTGGTATCAAAGATAACTCTATTGCTTAATATCTTACAGTGAGTGAGGAAAACTCTTCAATGAATTTAAGATCCCCTCAGGAACATAAATGTCATTGGGARCTAATAGCTGTTAAAGCGTGCCTGTGCAAAACTTGGGAAGATTTCAAATGAGCATCGCTGAATTGGTGGGACACAGCTGCTAATTCCTATTGCCCAGGATATTCCATGTGCTGAGAGGGACATTCAGAAATGCACTTCAGAAATGAGAGGGATGGGGAGAGGACATGCATTAGAGATACTTGATGGAGAAGGAGCACAAACACACCAGGGTGTCGATGTGCAGCCAATTCTCCAAGTGCTACACAAATTGATACCGACAGGAAAATCCTTCTCACAGCAGCAGCCATAGCATCCCCCYGGACCTTGTTTGTGGATGAAAATAAAGCTAAACATTGAGCATAATCTTCCACAGCAAGAAAATAAGTTTGAGTGCTTTTACCTGGAGGAGTCTGGATAGAGCAGGTGTGTTTGCAGAGCCCTGGGGCTCACCTTGAGATGGGGCAAGAGAGGAGGGAAAAGGGATCAAACAAGGGAAAAGGAAAAGCTGTCTTTGATTTTACACAATTACAGGGCATAATGTCAAGATATCATTCCAGGGATTAAACAAATTCAGCAAATTAATTTTTTGCCACCCAAATAGCTAAGTATGAATAATTCTAAGGAAATATGGATGTTGAGGAAACAGAGATAGCTGCCTCAGCTACAAGACTCTATGCTTGAAGCTAGCTGGACCCAGGGTTTGGGCTGTGTCCTATCCCTCTGGTCCGTGACAAATATGGCTAATTTGAGAAATTATATTGACATTTACTCCCTCACAGGCATTTATTGGAGTAAAGGCTCCAACAGGCACAAGTGTCAGTGCAGTGAGAGGTTAAAACATGTGTGAACATGGTTACTTCACTTTATGAAACAAAGACAGTAATGTGAAAGACARTAAACAACCTTACTGCAATTCAGAATCTCCATATGTTATTTTTGCGTTACAGAATATTTGGATGCAAACATGYGGGAAACATACAAGTATGCCACTCTGCCCAATTTTTAATTTAAAAAAATAACATTTTTTTTCCCCTACATAAAAATAAATAAATTGATTAGGACATGGAGGGGGAAAAAAAACCAGGAAGAGAAACATGAAGAGCTCAGAGACCAGCAAKGCTGGTGTCTCCCACCCAAATTAAAAATATGATGAGAATTTAAAAAAATATCATTAAATCCCTCTACCCTATCATCACCCCACCCACTGCAGTTTTCTACCACAGCATTTCAGTGCATTCTTCCTGCCTCTTTTACACAGCAACTTGTTCCTGCCACACTGAATTATGCAGAGAGCAGAGAGGGTTACAGGGAAATGCTCTACCATCCGCCCAGTGCTGGGGTTCACCAGTATTGTTAGCAGACTTGATCAAAATTCTCTGAAACATTGCCACTGTGTGGCWACTGAAAGTATAAGATTTTCAATTTTCTATTGAACAGCTAAGCAGCTTTCTATTATAAAAACTGGTTTTAACCTTTATGGCAGATAATGTTAAAAAAAAGAAAGATTTCTGGCRAAGAAATAGCTCCTATTACAATATAGGGAAAAAAACCACTGAGAAGCAGCATCATTACATCATTGTACACAGCTTTAAATTCAGTGATTCCTGATTTCAGTCTGCACCAGCACTCAGTCTTAATATTATCATAATGTGGTGCTTTCTATAGGATATGATTATAGATATGGAAATCCTAATCACAGTTACATTCAGGGGATGCCCCCAGCAGGACAGGTGCTTATTGCTCCTTTCTGCCTCCCCTGCATTTCTCTTGTACCATCTGGAGCCCCTTCCCCTTCACTGCAGCCCTGGATACTCTGGGCTGGGGGCTGTTTTGGTGTGATGTGTTTTGGGCACGGACTTCCTCAGGGAACACTCAAAAAGCAGCGACARCCACATGGCTCAACCCATCCAGGTGTCCATGGGGCTGCTCCTGGGAATCACCTTCAAGGACAGATGCCTTACAGCAGTTTCTGCCTCCCAAACCACACAGTACAACACCCACTCAAACCCTCCTCCAACGCAGGCTAGCAGCACCCAGAAATTCCCACTGCAGCCAGCAAAAGATCCTTGTTTGGGGGTGGTGTCTAAAGTTGTAACCAAGATAACAAACACGGGTGATGTACAGAAAGGCATCCAAGTGTGCAATTAAAACTCTGCTTGGAATTTATCAACCACCTTCAAGGAAGCACCTGCAAGCATGCTGATAAYAATTTTGTAGCCTGGTCAGCAGAAAAATTTTGTGACCACAAAAAGCAGGCACTCTTAAAGAAAGTCAGAAAATGTGCAGTGGACACAACTGATTTAGGCATGCACGGACAAGTACTCACATCTTCCTTCCTCTTTTTAACTTCATTTGGATGAGACACAAAACCAATTTMTTAACAACTCCTATGATTACTAAGGATTCTACAGCTCATCCATTARGATGGCAGGTGCTAAATCCACCACCATAGCCAAATTCTTGTCTGGACAGAATTATCCAACTCTTCAAAAGCTCTTACCTGTGTCAGTTGGATGAGATGCTTCTTTACTTCCCCCCCTGTAATGGATTGCTGCAGTTAGCAAGAGCTGAGAGTGACCCTCTTCATTATTTTTAATTGTAATCATCTGATTGGGGAAGTGGCAGGAAAGATTTAAAGAGAAAAGGTGAAAAATGTGCCTTAAAGGAGAGATTTAGATGTTTTCACCCAATCAAGTCTTAAATACAATGATAATGGAAGGTGAGTGCGATAGACTTGTTTTGGATGAAGTGATTATTATCTGGTGGGAACCTCATCCTTCTGTAGAGAAACTTTCACAAAAGCTGAGTTGAGTGAAATGTGGTCAGAWGAGCAGGTAAAGCATGAAATTCTTTTGCCACACACAAATTCTGTATGTGTCCCTCTTTTTTACCTGGAACATCTGGTGGTGCTGCTTCTATGAAYACCCAAAAGGAGGCAGCAAAAGCTGAAGTGACTTGGGAAGGTCACAGTAGATTCAGTTAAAATATTTCGKCAAAAGTGAACATTTATATCAGCTGATGTGATTGACAAATGTGTAGTAAATTGATGCAATTACCTGAAAAAAAAAGCAAACTCAAGCTGTTGAGAATTTTTTACTCTTTCAATCTTGTTTTCACTTGTCTTGTTAAATTTGTGTTTTGTTTGGAAGCAAGCCTCAATCTGAAGCCRTAAGCAATCCAACAAATGCTACTACCAAGTAAAAACATTTTTATCCCTCTCCTGTCTTTTGGGGATTTTGTCTTGGGAAATTGGCAATTTTATTTGCTTTTAGCTCTGGGTCTCACAAGCAGTTAGTTACAGAAATGAAAAAAAGAAAAAAAAAAAGGAAATCAGCTGTTCTGAATCTTCTTCATACGCAGACTTATAGAAAATTAAGCTCCTGTTGCCAGACAGGTTTCTCTCTCCCTGGCACTCATGAACTGACCACACAGCTACTTTCCTGGCAGCCTTGGCATTTAAGCTCAGATTCTCAAAAAATTCTACAGGAAAGTGGGAAAAAATAAAGCCTCTGTTTAAAATGTATATTACACCCTTCCTATCTGATGCTCTAATAAAGGTGCATTCTCAGAACAAAAAGCCAAAGTCCTCTAACATTTCTGAGTCTAATATGACTTATTCATGGATATACAATATTTATTTCATACCAGGATTGTAATAGTTGGTCYCCATGTTATTCTGAAAGWAGCARTTTTCCATTCTGATATTTCATTTTMAAAAYTAGTGAGTCCTGTTATTATTAAAAAATTCAATTGACCCAGTGTCACCCCTGAGAAAACATCTCACAGGTCTGATTTATTTATTGATCAGTAAGACCACAGCCAAAGATTCTCCTGGGGCAGGTTTATCAGCCTGAGCACYATCCCTCACTAAACAGGGCTGGGCTGCATTCAGAGCTTTGTTGGAAAATTTGATTCCTGTGTTGGGAATTCCCACTGGCTGGAGATCTGGATGTCTCTGTGCCAGCCTCCAGCTCACCAGAGAGATGCCTGGGTTTTCTAGGTCCTTCCTCAGGTTGTAAGGCTGTAGGGCTGCAGATGTTCAYCCACTGGAATCAGGTTGTAAGTCCATATTGATGCCTGCCTGCAACAAAATAGCCAGAATTTAATTACATGGCACAAAAAACTCTCATTTGGCTCGAAACAGTCCATTTGCTGCATTTTGCATTTGTGCAAAGCACTTCTGTGCATAAGGAAAACAGTGTAGCCTTCACCTCATTTGCTGTAACTTTGGATTTCAAACAAATTCTTCATTAAAATGGGAGACGCTGAGGACACGAAGAATTCCTGCTGGGGAAATTCTCCAAATATCATGGATTTCTCTGAAGCATTTTGAAGCATCAGGGAGATCCTAGAAAGGTWTTATAATTCTGTTTTCATTCCACTGGCTCTTATACACAATACATTTCCCGTATGCTTGGCACTTGTCATTAAAGGATCCCCATTCTTCCTGAGTTTGCGTTATAATTAATCCTCTTCTAAGTGAATCACCACAGGCCAGATGTCCTCAGCAAAGCTTTAAAACATTAAAATGCTTCCTACCTTTCCTCTCCTTTTATGATCTGAATTCATTCTGACAAGCCTGGGGATTTCTGGCCAACAGAGGTTTACATATCGCAATTCACGGGACGCAGAAGAAGCAAAACTCTAAAGCAGAGGCTGAAGCAAGAGCTTGGCCCTATTTGCTTCTCCTTGGCCTGTGGTGGAGTAATGAGGTTTTGAACACCAACTTCCAAGGGGGAAGGCAGAGAGAGAAGTGAAGAGAGATAAGAAATTTCAGCCCAATTCTAAAAAAAAAMCCCTAAAATCTGATAGGAACATATGAACATACACCTTCAAATGAWACAACCTAAGTCAATCTGATGTCTTTGTTCTGAAGACAAGAAATATACCAAATATACCAGACAGAATACAAATGACTGTGAAACAAGTTAGGGAGCATAGAAAGAGGAACATTAAATGATTCTTAGGGTCTCAAATTTTTTAGAAGGTTTTYCAGTTCATTTTTATTTTGTCCCACACAATCATATTCCAGAACAATTACCTGAAGCATGTGTTTTTCACAACACATTGAATGGATAGTTTAAACAGCAGTAATTTCATTTAACATAACCTACAAACTCTATGTTSTGTGAGCAAAGTTGTGTTAAAATACCCCAGTATTTAAGCTTCTGAAGGTGGAGAAATCCGGTATCACATTTCAATTAAAATACAGTGTTGGAAATATAATTCTGTTCTTGCACAGCAGACCTTCCTTTCCCATTCCTGGMTGCATCTGAAATAACAGCAAAAAAAAAAAAAAAGGTCCACTCAAATAAATACAAGGTATTTGTCATATATTATTACAATGCTTTCATCAGAGAGAAGTAATGGATTGCAAGTGATGCAGAACCTTTGCGGGAGTGAGAGATAATTCAGAAAGAAATGAGATGTGCTGCGTTTACTACCAATGTAGCAGAATAAGGAWGAGTTCCACACTTCCTTGGAATACACAGCAAGTGTGGTACCAGCCACAAGGCAGAACATGAAAAGCTGTGCTTTAATTTTTCCCAGAAGGGCAATGAGTGTGTGATGCTCCGAGGTCTTTTTGGGGTTATTTCCATAGTGCTCTCTGGCAGAGATGGCAGCGGTCACCTTTCCCCCTCATCTCTCCTCATGCCAGCAGCTCCCCCGCTGCAGCTGACCACTTGCCATTCTGACCACTTGCCATCCTGACCACTTGCCATTCTGCATGCAGGCAACATGCTCGGCAAGCTTTCCATCTGCTTCATTTCCTCCTTCCAGAACAAAAACCTGGTCAGTAAACCCTTGCCAAGCTAAATGTATTTTTATGCCAAAATCCCAGACCTTCCGTTGAGAGTCACACAATCAAAGAATGGTTTGGAATGGAAAGGACCTTAAAGATTATTGTGTTCCAACTCCCCTGCCATGGGCAGGGATAYTTTCCATACTTTCCAGGTTGCAYCACCACCCTCTTATTTTGGCWTGTTGGTCRGCATGAACACATACCTAACAGGTCTTTTACCTRTACATGTGTAGTATACCAGTGAAGCACTTTCTTTTGGTTTCTAGCAACTTTATGTCACTGCTCATTCTTGTCTTTCTTTTTTAAGAATGAAGGCATAAAATTAATATGTGTACTACAATCAGAATGTATGAGTAGTGAATGAAATGATGAAGAAATAAATATTTATTATTATTTATTWATTATTTATTTAATTAAATAAATATTTATTTGAAATCCGCATTTAAATACAATATTATTGAATAAATAAATATCAGCTAAATTCACCCTTTGCCAAAATACAGGTTCCCCTTGGATATAACTTTTAACAATGGTCAGTGACTGCACTCAACCTGACACTTGCCAGTAACTGGCAAATTCTCTGCTGGTGTAACTCACCTGAAGCCGAAATTCCCTGCTAGCATAATCCAGGGAGGTGAGGGGAGCTATTGAGAAATCTGTATTACAAAAGAGAGTGATGTGTGACTCAGTTAAAACCATGAAGAGAAATTCAGCAGGACCACCAATGCTGTTATCTGACTCAAGGAGGGAACTGAAGAGAAAATGGGGCTCAGGAGAGGCTTTTTTGCTCTCCAAAAACACCCTAAAGGATGCTGTGGCCAGGCGAGGGGCAGCCTCTTCTGCCTCGTAACAAGTCTCCTGTCAGGGGGACAAGAGGAAGCAGCTTCGAGTTGTGCCAGGAAAGGTTTCGAATGGGTATTAGGAAAAATTCCTTCATGGAAAAGGCTGTCAAGCCCTGGAACAGGCTCCTCAGGGAAGTGATGGAGTCATCAAATCTGGAAGGATTTGGAAGCCATGTAGATGTGGCACTTGGGGACATGATTTAGTGGTGGGCTTGGCAGTGCTGGTAATGCTTGGACTCAATGATCTTAAAGGTCTTTTCCAGCCTAACTGATCCAACAATTCCATGACTCTGTGATTAATGATTCCCATATCTTCAATCAGTGAGAGTGATGTTTGAAAGGAAGAATGTTTCAATCCCAGTGTCTCTCAGCAGCACTACATTCTGGGTTTGACCAGAATCATTCACCTGTGCTGGCCACTGCCCAAAGGTTTACCGCTCCTCCGGCCCCACATTCCCGCATTCCCAGCCGGGAATTGTCCCCTCGCCGGGAATTGCTGCCGTGGTCCCTCCAGCTCCTCGCCGGAGCCACCCGCAGGTGGCAATGTTGGATCGCTTTTGAAGGATTCGTTGCACAGAGCGGCTGAAGATGTAGCGCAGTTCTCTTCCCATTGCTCGTATTTGCCTTTCCATGGATTCTTGTTTATCTTCACCCTACATTGGGGGTTTAAGATACATTTAAGGTAAGATACATTCCAATGTTTAATTCACTTCTCATTTGCTGATACTTGTGCTTAATTTCCCAGCATTTACAGGTTTCCTAAGTGGGTTTTCTGRARMAATAAAGTTTTTGGAGTRTGGAAGAACTGGATTTCAATAAATTCTCTACTCGATACTTTCTGTAGCCTATKYTTGGCCGACCTTCCCAGGCTCAAAGGAGGTGCAAATTGCCCCTCCATACTCAATATATTTTAGACTCGTTTGTGCCAAGGATTTATTCCAGGGTTTATTCCTCGATCCTTTGCTCTGGGGTGGCAGGGGTGGGTGCAGGGATGTGGCTCAAAGGGCAGGCAGAAGCACCTCAGACATGCCCATGGCTGGGACCTGGTTGCTAAAGGGGCATGAAAGAAGGTGGGAAGGAAATGTTTCTTCCTTTAAAAGTCTCCCCGTGGGACGCTGAGGACAGCAGCAAGGGGTGGTAACAGTGTGAATTGCAGAACAAATTCTGGCATGTATTGAAATGAGGAGCGCACAGTCAGGAGGTGAAAAGGAGCATTTTATAGCTGTAGCATCTCCTCTGGAAGCCACAAAGATCACACAAATTTCAGGATCCCAGCTCTCTTACTCAGGTAAATGAGAGAAAGAAATTCCCACCTTCTTCAGCAGAAGCACTGGAGAGAAAACAGCACTCACTGCTGGTGATTAACTACTGAAGGGAGCAAAAGATCATATTAAAATCTCTTAGTCCTTTTTAAAATTCACTTAAATCTAATATTTCACATGAAGATCATCAGTTTATACTGCTCAATTATCCTGCACATGTTGTAAGGCTGGTAAAACAGTGCAACTCCTGTATTCTGGTTATTTTGGATCTTTTTAACACTGCCTGAAAGATACTCTTTCTTGAAATCTCCCAGTTTACCAGGTACCACAGTAAGGTCCCTACCCAGTTCCGAAAAGGGTGAGAAAGAAAAAAACAAACTTCAGTTTTATTTCTATCTCAGAGTTCAAAGCTCTCGAGGAACAGAAGCAAGCCCAAGAAGGTACCAGCAGTTGAGAGGGGGATAATTAATGTTGCCCAAATTTAAGTACTGAATTTAAGAACCTAGGTACAGGAGGATTCTTCTCGTCCATGGAGAGAATAAGCATTTTTTGGAGGAAATTCAGCTGTCAAACTTTCCATAAAGACTGTACCAGGGCTGAAAATTGACCATGCTTCTAACTCTGGCATCTGAGGAGGCAGGAATTCCTGATTTTTCAATTTTTGATACTCTGTTTTTATAGAAAAACAATCACATAGCTTCTATGATTTTTTTTCTTTTTACATTAATTTGCATGAGCTTGGGAAAAGTAGTACAGAAGCATTAATAAGTAGACAAATAATCACAGATTATGCTTCAGCTGGGTACAGCAGCTGAAAAAAAATCTTTTTTTTTCATTGTGCAGCTTATTTCAGATATGGAAATAATCTACTGTGACTATTGTTATCCCACAGGAGAATATGCCAACATTTGAACTTTTGTTTCACACACTCTGCTAGCAGGACTGTGATCAAGAAAAAAAACAAAACAACAGTAATCCCACCCTCAGAAATCCTCTGGAGAACTTGCTGCTGAGAAACTCCGTCCTGGAAGCTGCCAGAAGCTCTAATCAGCTAATATATCAAAGCTGGAGTGCAGCCTGTCTGCTCCCCCGATCTCAGCAAGAGTTAAAATAATTCTCATGGGTCCAACTACAAATCTAAGAATAAGCAAGAAAATATGCATTACTACACTCTGCAAGATTGTGAATGGATGATGGTGATCAAGGCAATGCTTTGATGCTGCATCCAGTACATTCCTACATATATTCCAAATCCTGCGTTTCTGTGGATTTAGCATCGGCGCAGTGAGCCAGGGGTGAGGGAGGCATGTGGTTTACTTCCACACTTTATGCCAGCCAGGCATGCTTGCATTTTTTGCCTTTGTTGGCATTCAGACAGGGTGAACTGTCACTTTAACAAAGCAGTTAATTTATCACAGGCTGAAAGGGTGAACCAGACTCTTACAGTCGGAGATGTTTCTTCCTCTTTCCATTGCGGGCCTTGGGAAGGTCACACGSTCCCAGCCAAGGAACCACTACCAGCACCAGCTTAAGGAGCACATGTGACTGGGGCTGTGCACTCCTTCTCACTGCTTTTACACAGTTTCTCACATGTGGAGGTGGATTAAACCCCTAATTACACTTTYATCTTCCTAACTCCATCCGAGTTAACTTTCTCAGAATATTAAGTCATTCAGTTAACAGCAGAAAGAAACCAACCAAAAAAATGGGATTGTTCCCTGAGATAACACCTTTCTTTTCGTGTCTTGTGCAGAGTGAGTAGTAATTTCAAACCTGGACACCCAAGAGGCCCTCACTTTTCCACTTGCTGCCAAGTATCTGATTAACCCCAGTTTGCCTGAAGCCATCAGAGTACTGGGAGGCGGCCACCYCTGGAGCACAGTGAACACCAGACCCAAGAGTTTGCTTGAGGATCCTCCCCCATCCTGAGCAACAGGTGAAAGTTGTAGGATGATCTGTGTGAATCCTTCCGTTTTCTTAAGCCCTATAAAAATCCACAGATTTTCAGATAAAGGTAGATTTTTTTTTTTTTTTTTTT
>NW_026623254.1:1039588-1057794 GCF_030028575.1 Malurus melanocephalus
GTTTATTATTTTATTTTTTTACCAGCTGTAGAATTTTCCTGGCAAGTGTCTTTATCAAATAAGTAGTATTACCCAAAGTTCAACTTTGATAATTTCATACAGTAAACATGATTTTCSTAAACAAGTAGGCAGCTCTACAAGTTTCACTGGGGMTACTTTTAGAAAATATTATTGCTCMATTGAGCTGAAGCAACCCTGGAATATCSTGTATGAGCAAGTGGGACCAGAGGTCAATAACCTTGGATGTATTTTATTCAACAGATCAAATAGCTGTAAATCATCCCTGAGGTGGGCAAGATTAAGTCAGAGAAGAGCTAAACTGCTGTGGTCATGCAGAGTTTCAAGACTCTGTTCCAACTCCAGGCTTTTTGGAAGCCAGTGATTAAAAGCTGGGGRAAAATGTGAAATGTTTCAGATAATTAGAACCATTTATTCAGTGGGAAAGGACATGAACTGCATTTTCTTAAGGAAAAGCAAATGTGGAAGGACTACTACCAGTTTGGTTGGCCTCCAAAAGCACATCTTCCACATTAAGGTTCGATGATTCCCATGTGGGGTGGCAGGCAAAAGGACTCTTGTTGGTTGTTTGCAAAAGGACTCTTGTTGGTTGTTTGCCATCTGCTGTTGATTTACCATCTATAATGAGGTGTGGCAAAAAGGGAATGAGGTGGTTCACTGCAGAAACTTTCTTCATACGCATTTGGGTGGTCAAAGTCTTGGCAGGGGGCTTGCAGTAAAAGTTAATTCTGGGGCAAGCCTTGCTTTGCATAATGAGAACCTGAACAGCTGGAGGTCTCTCTGAAATCTGGATGTGGCACTCCAGCAGCTTGGGGACCATCTGCAGTTACTTTCATTYGTGTCTTCCTCTTAATCTTAATGATTAGCCAATATATCATCCAGTGGCAATGGTGAAACATCATAAGCCATGGATTCTGAATTAGGAATTCCTGATTCACATCAGTAATTTATAATTGGTTTATAGCAGCACTTTTAAAARCATCTATTTAGAAATATGTCCACTTCAGATTAAGACAGAAGGAAACAGTCTGTTTAAATAATGTGAAAATTATTTCAAATCTCTGTCCAAATGCAAGTGAAACTGAACATGAACACTTTTGGAGGACTGAGAAATTTAGTCACTTTCTTTAGTCCCCGTTTCCCTTCCTCTACATGTGTTCATAAGTACAGAAAGCTAGGATTAAATCGACATTTAAACTTTGTCTGAATCCAAATATTCTCTCTCAAATGCTACAAACCACAGTCCCAGATCCAAACATCCAAAAAAAAAAAAAAAAAAAAAAAAAAAAAACCAGAAACCAACAAAACAATGCAAATGCAAATCCTGGGAAGTGTGAGGAGTTCTAAACCAGCTCGCTGTAAGCCAGCAAGTGTGAGCTCAAAATTGAAGCTGAACTCTGACACACATCTGAGCTACAGATTCCTGGGTTATTTGCACAAATCACTCCTTATAAAGGAAATTTTTTATCACATTTAGTTTGAGAAGGAACACRCAGAACCCAAAGCACAGCAGCCCTACAGTGAGATATAATTGGCCCTACAGGACTTGAAAGCACGGAGAGTCCAGCCCTGGAGGAGGCAGCAGGGTCCTCTCCCAGCCCAGGAGGCTCTGCCAGCACGTCTGTCCTGGGGCTGAGGGGACACTGAGTCTGCTCCCTTTGCTGAAACACAGCCTGGCCTTGGACAGGGGACAGCCCCAGCAGATGTGGCCACCCACCTGCAGATGCAGGTCCTAGGCAGTGTCCTCGGTGTCACCCCTGGTGGCAGTGTCCTTGGTGTCACCCCTCCAGGCAGTGTCCTTGGTGTCACGCCTGGTGGCAGTGTCCTCGGTGTCACCCCTGGTGGCAGTGTCCTTGGTGTCACTTCCCTAGGCAGTGTCCTCGGTGTCACCCCTCCAGGCAGTGTCCTTGGTGTCACCCCTGGTGGCAGTGTCCTTGGTGTCACCCCTCCAGGCTGTGTCCTTGGTGCCACCCCTGCTGGCAGTGTCCTCGGTGTCACCCCAGGTGGCAGGCTGGCCAGCTCGGGGTCCCCCATCTCACTCAGAGCTGTCACCTTACCCACACCCAGTGCCAAGCTCTTGGCTGCAATCTGTGCCCATCTCCAGTGACATTGCCACAGCCGTGCTTGCCTTACAACGAGAAAATCACCATTCAGATGCTGCTTTCTTCCCCCACRGCCAAAATTCTGTGCTCTTGTCTACCTGGCAAGAGTGGGAACCAGGGGACAAACATTACTTTGAATGATTCAATAAAGATTCTGGTTTAAGGAGCAGCAATCTGCAAGGAAAGGGTAATGGTACAGGCTGCAGTTACTTTCAGTCACGTTCCCCTCTTATGCTGATGGCAAATAATAGGAATATATTAGATCTAGTGTTTACATCCCTGTACCACTGAACTTTGCAAAAAGAAGAATGGGATCAAATAACTAGACGAACATCAGAGGTATTTATTGGAGAAGAAAGATAAGCAACAACCTCCACATCCAGAGAAAAAAAGGTGCAGGCATTCTCACACGTCTGAATTCTGGTTCTAAATTCTGACCTAATAAAGTTGGATAAAAGGTTTGAGGAAAAAAAAAGCCACAACAAATATCAGTTCTCAAAAACATTGTATTATTTAAAAACTTATTTAGAAATATTTTMTTGGGAAAAAGAAATTGAAAACATTTAAATAATAGTAAGGCTATTTCTTTCAGTGGGTTTTGCTCCAMCTTCCCTACTAATCCTCACTTGACTTTACAACCCATTGAAATGCCCACAGCCAGCTCCTTCTATCTCTTACAAGTTCAGCTCATTACCAGTCCTTATCACTTGACCAAGATCATTTCTCTGAGGGCTTAGTCTTGCAAATTASTGAAATTCTGGCCCCAGTCTACAAAGCACTTGGACAGACATTAGGCTTCAGTGAAACTGCTGATGGAGTTAGAGTTAAGACTTGAGTACTGTTTTGGATCAGGGCCAGAGCAGGTTTTTCTTCACAGGATTAAGTCCTAAATCTCCCTTCAGAAATGGTTCAGTTCCAGTTTTATACCCATTGTTTTGTTCCCTGAGTTTCTTCATTTGCTTTCATCTGCCGGAGGAAAATCAAGGCCTAAGGCCTGGTTCACTCATATATTGTTGCTCTTTTACATGAGCATAATAACTTCAATGAAGTGTCTTGAATCAAATCTGGGAAAATGATTATCTGGGTGAATGGATGTGTGTATGCACTGCTGATTTCAGATAGCTGGTCACTAGGGAAAAAAGAACTTTTTCCTGCTCTACAGTTGCATAAAACTGTACCAAAGTATAATTTTTCTCCTCTTTGTGATGAGAAGGGAAAAAGCTCAGGGTCTTTGCAAATRAGATAATCACAAGCTCTTTATGCTTGTTATCAGGAAGAGCTCATGGGCTTAAACAAGAAAGAGAGCAAGGGAATTAAAATCCATTATTCCAATAAGGTTCAGAGGCCTGCATGTTTATGGGTGATGACTAATTCTTAGATGAGGCAAGTGTTTCAAAAACAAATTCACAATATTTCTGGCAAAACCACTGAGGCAGAAATCTGTGGCATGCTAGGGAATAAATCCTTATTTATGTGTGAGGTGTTGGAAAATGTTTATTTCCTTTATTCTATTTGAATTCAAAGCATATGAAAGTCAGCCCTTCATATTGCTCCAGACTTCAGCTTACAAGCAATTTCACCATGGTTTTTTCAATTTAAAATTACTTGACAAAATTTTCTGAATAATATCATTTCTACAGGGTGCTATACCTGACACCATCTTATTGCACATTGATGGAAAAAAACCTGCTCTGTCCCTGCCTTCTCAAAGGGATGCAGAACAAGTGTCACCATCTCTTGACTTCCACAGAATTTCTCTGCATAGTTCTTATGATAGCTTGGTCTAAACTTCAGCATGTGAGTGGATCTGCAGCTCACAGCAATTTTTGTAGTTTAATAGAGCAGTGGAAAGTAATCACATCTCATTGCAAAGCTGGTTAAAGCTCATCTCAGCCAAGCTGTGTAACATTAAAACTACATAAGCAAAGCAAATCCTTTCTAAGTCAATCATGATTTAAGGAAAATGAATCATCTGGCAAAAGCTCCATTCTTTATTTATCGACTGAAATGCATCTTGTCTCATCTAGTAAACAACAACACTAGCTCAAGTGATCTTTAAGGCAAATCATTCTAAGCAGATTATTCCTACTTTCATCTCAAAAAAAGTGCTGCAATTTAAAATATTTTGCATTTTCATTAAAGATACAAACTGCTTTTAATGTAGTAAATCATTAATTCATATTTCTTTAATATTTTGAGCACTTAATTGCTCTTTTTGAAAGAATTATTACTTGACTACCCTACAAAAGGATGGTGCTTATTGAGCAAGTGTATCTAGGCACGTATTTCTGTTAGGAAAGAATGCTTCTGGCGAAAGTTAATATAATTAAGGACTTTCACACGTGATCCCTCMAAAAAAAGGTGCTTTGGTAGGAGTCCAGAATAAGATGCATGTTAATTCCTTATTGTCAATACAATCCTGTGTGAGCTGTTCCTTCAGGGGATGTTTTAACTAAAACGTGCAGCGGGGCAGCAAGAAAGGCAGGCTGGGCTGGTCATGGAATGGGTGTATCTTGGGAGCATCTCACTGCWGATCAGTGGTATCCTGAATAATTCCATGGGTTCCACTGTCAGCACAAATCCCTGCTGGAGCCAGGSCCCACATAAACTGCCTGCATTCATACTCCTCCGTGGGGATACGAGAAGATACCCTTGGTGTTGCTGCCAGATGGCTCCCAGATGCCTTTTGGAGGARAGCAAGGCAGACTTTGACTGCTGGTGCATGCTGGGGTCTCGCCTTGACTTTTGTCAAAACACATCTGGACTGTTCCCAGGTTCTGGAGTYTGGGGGTAGCCTAATTTAAGCAGAAAGTAAAGAATGGCTTAAAAGAAAACAGTTAGAAATCTGAAAATCTATTTTAAGAACTGTAATTAAAAATCTATTTGTCTTCAAGTCCCTTCTACAGGTGAATGTTACAGAACATTGTTGGGGCGCCTTTATCGCATGCAACCCCTACAAGGAGATCTGCTGCCTTTCATAGCAGCTGCAGTTCCCAAAATTACTTGAATTGCTCTTCTTTTTATAAAGCATTGTGTTATTARTCTTTTCTGTACCGTTTCAGATCAAATATCCATCTTGTGAGCTGTTTAAATACATTACATAAAAAAAMCCAAACCCCACAAGAAGAACGCACACAATATGAAAATGCAGATTKAATCTATCCAAAAGCCTCCATAATYCACCTTCAGTAGGTGTATATTCACGGCTACATTTCTTAATTAGATGAAGCAAACGATTATTTYCCCCCTGGAACCCAGCCTTTTCCACCAAGCCTCACCCTGCAGGACTTTGCCATGGTTGCAGATAATCCACATAAAGMGCACGCTCCTCCCAACAACTGGATCCTGGAGTGTTTAGGACTAATTAAGGATCCAAGTAACCAGCAAAACCTGCCTATTGGCAAAGACCACAGCTCCAGGACTGCATTTCATGCTGCTTGCCAAGCTGAGCTCTAGCTGACAAGCTCCACTAAGGAGCAGCACAGCTGTAAAATTCCTGAATCTAGGTCAAAATTCAGCTCCTCTGCCTTCAAACCCAGCCTCTGTGTGTGTGTGTTCACACACCCTTTTCCTGAATCCAGGTAAAAATGCATCCCCTCTGCCTTCAAACCCAGCCCGTGTGTGTTCACACACCCTCCCTTTCCCACATGCTCTGGGGTGGCACAGTGGGAGCCTCTCCCTTATTTCTGCCACTTTTCTGAGTTGCACAAGAGGTAGTGGGAGCCACTGACAATCACTTTCCCCAGCACGTTGGTTTGCACAAGACCTGCACAAGGGAAAATCTCCATGCAGCAAGAACTCCCAGGCCCACGCAAGAATTCCACAGAGAGAAAATACCATGTGCTCATGCTCGTGCTTACCAAGAAGTAAAGAAAAGCCAGTAATCCATGGGTATGAAGTCAGAGAACTAAAAATACTACAGGCTTTTGACACTTGTCTTCAGAGAACCCATTTTCAGCACATTTCTGCAGTCTGTCTRAGCTTGGTTATGCAAGGAAAAGAGTTTTATGCTGTTTCATTTAAGGYAGAAGGGAGGATAAGATAACAATAAAGAAGGGACATCACCCTGGCCTGCTACAGAACTGCTGAAAAGTGCATTCACACTTTGGAGCCCTTTGGAGCACAGAACTCTCAGTTACTTGATCCCTGGTGAAGCCTTAACCTTTCAAAACTTAAAAGATTTCCTTTAAATGTTGAGRTTTTTCACAGAGGAAAAAAACACAGTTCATTAACTTTTGTAACTGATGTTGATTCTACTTAGTGAAAGTAAAATCAATAAATATGGGGGAGATAAATCTACAGCTGTATAAAACTGCCTTCCATTTTTTCCACTTTGCCATGATTTGTCTGTAATCTCAAAAATTTATTATCTMAACCTTCAACATGCATAAAAATGATTTTTGCAATAGCATTACAAAAACTTTAAAAATATGCATTCATATTCAGTCACTGAAAGTCCTCATTATTTTTGATATCGAAGAATTTCAAAATAACAACAGCCAATCCTTTTTGCAATGAAAACAAGTATATATWTTTCTAATATTAGAAAAACATTTCAAATGGTCTTATTGCATTATGAAAGCCTTCAACTCTGCCATTCAGGTCTTCACAATAGCCAAAGGAACCATTATTTAGTTACTTTTCAAGAATGGAGAAAGGGACAACTTGAGACACATTTGAGTAATTACCTATTTTAAAGGATCAGCGACCAAAACTAAAAACATGTCCTTTCAAAATACCTAGTAATTGTTCTTCCATCTAAAAGAAAAACTAGAATACTGTTAGATAAACAAGAAACTTTGAGCTCACTATGACTCGACTGGTAGGTGAATCTTGAAAAGCAAAACTTTTATGTGATGTCTGAATTGTGTAGTTTCTACTCCAGCCTATTCTACTTCTAGCACAAATATAGCCCTGCTTTTGAACATTTATACTTCTTAAAGAGGATGATTTTTAAAAAGGCTTTTATTCTAAGAAAAAGCTTTTATTCTAATTCTTTCTTATTCTAAGAAACCATGCTGCAATTATTTTAATTATTTTTATGAATCTATTTTTTACTCCATTTATAGGCGATTATCAGTCATTAGCAAYTGGTGGAAAATTTTCCTATGCATAAACAAAGTAGGCCTTATGGCAATAAGTGCTATCTTTGGAAACCCATTAAAAATATTTTCTCTATTCCTGCCAGAAAGGATGACCTCTTTTTGATAATACAATTATTGTAATTATTGGGTATTATCATTACAGCTAACTCATGCAACTTTATAAAAAAGAATTACAGCTAACTCATGCAACTTATAAAAAAGAATTACACAAAGGCGTTGAAATACATAAAATTCAAGCTCAGACCACAGATTCCTAGAAAAATTCAGGTTGGATGCCACCTCAGCAGCTCCTCCAKCTCGGCCTCCTGCTAGAAGCAGGCTCAGCAGACCTGCCTGCCCATGGCTTTTTTCAGATGTTTGCAGGAACAGAGTCCACAGCCTCTCTGGTTTGCCCTTTCCAAGTTCTGATTGTCTACAGGGTGATATTTTTTAACCCTTTATGTCAAGCCAGAAGCCTACAGCACCCAGTAGWGACTTTAGGGGTGTAACCCTGCTGAGCTTCAGGGTCAGACAAGTTCCAGTGTGTTCAGGGGCATGAGAACACATGATAGGATGGGGAATAATTCACAGATTTGGTTGTCATCCTTGTACAGGGCTGTGCTAATTTCCCTGCTCTTCYAAGTTCAGAAAATGCAAACTAAAATGAGCCACAACAACAAAATGAGCAGAGACAGTCATTGCACCTCCAACCATGGACTAACAGACACTGTACCTTATTTAGTCCTTGACAAATACAGGGGATGAAAATCACCAGTGTTCTACAGCACTGAGAGTACAGGCTAATCCTATTTACAAATACAACAGTCTAGGGAGGCTAGAAATAAAAATATCTTTTCTGCATTTCAATGATTGATAACAGCCATTAAAAAAAAGAGAAAGTTAAGAGGACTTAAGTTTTAAAAGTGCTACTTAAATATAAATGTTGCTGTGTGAGACCAAGAGCATCAGAGAGAGGCCTTTAGTCAGTGTAATWCAAACCCAGTCAYTGAAAYCCTATTGTAAATAAACATTTCTAAYRCYTTTTTCAGATATTCCCAATTCATTGACAAAGCTTTTCAGAACTCAAGAATTAAACYGGGCAGACATAGGATCTGAAGCTTCTCCACCCACTTCTTTTTGGAATTGCTCACTCAGTGTTACTGTCCTAAATAACAGAGATAAAATATTACTTAATATGATTTCTTAATATGATTTGGCTACAGAGCTCCGAAGCTGTTCTACCATCTCAGCTGTTTGAAACCCAACACATTACAAAGAACCCACTAACGGTCTATTTTTGGATGGGTTTCCTTGTTGTTCTGTTTTTTCTATGTATTAAATAAAAACATTCCAAGAGTTTTGGTAAGGTCCCTTTCTAGAAGTTTCCTCCCTGTGCCAGAACCTGGCTATCACATTTCAAAGCCTTACACCACACAGAGTATGAAATGAACCTTTCCTATTAAATCCARAGCTYATATGTAACAACAATTTGTGGTTGRTGYTGCTATTARTAAATATTCCTCCAAGTCAGCATCCCTACACGCTCTCTCCTCACCTGGCACAGGAGTGGGCAGACACCTAAGGGAGTTATAAGTCTTAACAGGCAAAGATATTAATTCCAAGAAATTACATTGGGAGGCTAAACACCTTTCCTCCCTTTGTGAGCAGGGATCAGGATTTGCTGCTGTTAAACCAGAAATTGTGCTCTGCAGGTGCCCTGAGTTATCTGGAGGATCCTTCCTTTTCTCCACTGGCAACAGAGCAGCATTCAGATCGATGARTCTCCCTTCCTAAGATAAAAGCCCTTGGAATTTACAAAACCACATCCCCAGTTTTTGGTTGTTTGTAGGGCAATTAAAATAAAAGTGTCTTTTCAAGCTGGAATACATGGAAAGCAGGATTTAATGAACAGCCCCTCTGTTCATGGTAGTTTAGCTCTGCARATTTTTGATCACTTAAAACAACCTTCCAATTAGGCATGTGAAAAATGAACAAAATCAGGAAAATAGGTAATAATATAGGAYGAATGTTCAAAACTTGGTACAARTGAAAGAAATAGGGGATAAATTTGCACCCCATTAGGGAAATTTCAATGCACAAACGATGCAGCCTTAAGAGCTCAGTATGTTCCTTCCATAGCATTAATCTAACAGCATTTGAATAGCTTAAAGCAGCACCTACACCAGGTTTCTCCAATTATTATTCAGAAGCAGCTTGCATGCAATTAGTAGCTTTAAATTCCTTGGTACCATCAGTAACCAGTAACTTAATGTTGTAACACAGTTAGGAGGGTTGTAAAGAGTAGATTGCTTTCTTTCTGGAAGGCAAACATTTTTACACTGGATTATTTTCAGAGGTTATTTTTAGTTTGGCTGGATAGTTAGCAGAGTTTTGGTTGCTTGTAAGATTTAYATAAATCATGGAAGAAGGTGGCTTAATGATGCAGATGGCACAGAGCCATGGAATGCACATGCTGCYTGCCTTAAAAAAGACATAAAACACGTTCCTCTCACCATGGCATCCCCAGGAAACCTAAAACGGTTTTTATCTTTGTTTCATTTGAAAGTCAGCCTAGCAATTCGCATTTCTAAACACAGACTGTGCGTTTTAAGAGGTGCCACCCTGAACCTCATGTTAAAGAGCCGTGTGYCCCTGGGGATGGTCATCTTACTGAAAGGGTTGTGGTTGTCAGGGGAGTAAGAGTGGAGTTTAGCACTAAGGACAACAGTGGACCTCCTTAAAATAGAGCTGTCCACCCCATTCAGGCTCAAGAGAAAGTGCAATCAAGCCCTTTATTTAGCWGCAGGTGATGATGGTGATTGCCTCAGATCTTACAATACAGCCAGACAGACCATAGTTCACAGTTAAAGCGGCTGTAAAATGTTTGGTTGTAAAAGTGGGAGGAAGACAAAAACAGGAGTTGAGACAGTTTCATTAGTGAAAACCTCTTAGGAATGACCCATAGGAAGCTTTTCAGAAAGCTTCTGATGTGGTGTGGAAAGCAAAAACCTGTCTATAGAGCAAAACTGCATACAAGATTCTACCATAAATATATGTAATTTTAATAGATTTCTCATCTTCTGTAAAAACAAGGATGAAAGCCACAAACTTGCCTGGTAGATTACATTACATATAATAGGAATGCCAAATTTTGAACTCCTGGAGAGGCGTCCCATACCTTCAGCTTCGGGCCAGTCACTTCTTGGGAAATGGGGATGGACCTTGAGAACTAAACCTTCCACACTTCAGCTGGAAGTAGGACTTAYGTGACCAATAGCAAATGGCTCCATCTGAGCTMCTGAASTAAAATCACCTCCCAACAGGGAGGRGGTGAAGGAAAGAGATRTGCTAAACTCAATGCATCTCACCAAAATAGGGGACTTTGACCAGTTCCCAGCAAGGTGAAAGTAGATTTTATCAGCATTAAAGTGTTAAGACACTTGAGCCTCCAAATAACTTCAGAGACAGAGAAGATGAGCTGCCTGTTTGAGGTAACTCCATGGACTGCAGAAAATTAGATYAGTAGCTGGGACTAGATGTGTACCAAATGGCTAAATGTAAATTAAATTGCCCACCTGGCTGTTTGGAGCAAGACACCATGAGCAGTCACACCCARAACAGGGACACCAGTTACCAACACTCCCCACATCTCATCTTGTTGTACCCAGGCTGGACTCTCAGCCTGTTTTCTGACAGAATCGTGAGATTCACARTGTAAAACATCCATACCATGGGCAGGAGGGATGCTCTGGGGCCCCTCAGTCTGGCTGCCTGCTTGGAAACGTCTAACACAGAACCAATATTTACAAAATACTGAATCRCCATTCTCCGAGCATCAGCCTGGTATGAGATATGTCAGATTCCACATCCATTAATTACACTGCTCCGAAGATGAATACTAATCCAATTAACAGTCATTTTAGGCAAGAGTTGGTGTTCTCAAAAGCAATAGAGAACTCAGAAAATGTGGTTGGGAATTCTTCATTAATATCATTAATATCATGACCTCTTATGGATGTAAAAGAATTCAGAACACAAATACCTTTTAACATTTTTTACCAAGACTTTTGTGTTAGCAACTGATGAACTTTTATGTTAGTAGTAATACCTAAAACTATTTCTGCTCTATTCACTGGTRATACTTCACCAAAAAGAGCTATCCCATCATTCCCTGGTTTGTGCACGACACTTTCAAACACGTTGGCGTCTCCTTGTTTTGTTTCAAGGACAGCAATGAGCTGTTGTTTTGGTGTTTCAGTCTGGAACATGACAAAAAAGTCTTAATCTTTCATTCTTTGCTACAAGGACTTCAGATTAACTCTGTCCTTAACCAGATGTAAATAGAATATATAAACAGAAATTATCTTGACTGTGGAAAAGGTACTGTTTTTTTTAAGATTCCACAGTTTAGRAAAAAAATCCATCCGCACCATCCAAAATACTATAAAATTCTTATAACTAAGCTATTTCATTTGATATAGTCTTTCYCAGTGCCCATTTGCTCTGCACCTGCATGCATTAAGAGGCTGAACTGCAATCTTGTGTGACTGGAGAAAAAGTGCTATTTCATTCCTGAGACAGAACATTCAAGTAAAGAATGAAAAAAACAATGTACTATTGGACAGCATGTTCTTTAATCATGCAAGAATATTGCAGCTATATTCATTGTTCTAAATTATAAGCTTCCTGTAGAATTTCTTTTATAACTGAAGCCAAAACAAAAAATAAATTAAACTAATTTTAAGTATTGCTTGTAAGTATTTCAAAATGAAACATTTATTCTTTTAATCTTTTTTCTGAATACATCCCAAAACATTTAATGAATTTTTAAAATACATTATTATTATGGATGATACCATACTAATTAAGAGTATAGTACAGGCATTAGAGAACAGTGTTTCTTAAGGAGTACACTTAATTGTGTTCCTGCAATCTTGCCATCAGTGGATACCAAAATAATGAACAGCTTAAATAAACTAGTGACTGCTTAGTTAGTTAATCTCCATAAAATGGTACAYTGTTTTCCATGGGATTTGTGTTTATATGAAGATGGGAGCCCTGGGTAATGGACTAGAGACTTAATCTTAGGGGTTTTTTTCTACTGTTTTAATTACTGCTTTTTATTGAATCCTTCAAGCTCTGCCATCGGCTGAGCAGGGAGTCCATAGGAATTTAAAATGTGCTTAAAAGATTTCTGAAATTGTGGCATTACTAGTTATTTTTTAAAATAGGTACTTTCAGAGTTTGTCCACCTCACAGGATAATATGCTGAAAGATGTGGGGTTGTAACATCAATTTGTTAACATTTTCTTCTCTTTTATTGGAGRGTATTTCTGACTGCTTCTCTCATTSTGTCCTAACAAACTTTTATATTGGTTTATTAATCACTCATTCACAAATGGTGCCTAAAGGCCTTTGTTGGTGCCTGAAACTTTCAGCACACGCACAGAGTCTCAGAAACAAGTCTGCAGAAACTGTGTCAGGTAACATGGTAACAGTAATTAGTATCCATAAACCAGACTGATTAGCAACAATGATTTCTAGATGAGGATGGATTATTCACCACCACCATCACCTCGTGTCCTACRGTCACAGAGCAGCACAGAAATGCTCAGCATCTGTTACCAGCTAYAACTATCTCCTATATTGCTGGAAAAGTTGATTACTTTCACCAGCTGTGCCCTGAACAGAGAGGAGTCTGAGGCTGCTAAATTCCYGGATCACCTTATACACAATGAATTCAGGGATAGTTCTAAAAAAGTATTTAGATGATACAAACATGTCAAGTATTTCAATAGTTGGTGGGGGTATTTTTCTGCTGTTTTAAATTGATGAATTATCTTTATGTGAGCCCCTCCAAAGCATAGCAGATAGGACAAGGGAAAGTACAAACATACATTTCTGGAGAATTTGTAAACATGAGTATGTCTATTGGCCAAGGACATATTCCCACAAAGCAGTACTGTCATACACAGTGAGGACAGGCAGACACACTCTAAACAAAGGAACAGCCCACACTCACGATTTACCTTGCAGTGCATTCCTGTGCTTATTTAAACCCTGGCCCTGAGAATGGACTTGCATCTGAAGGATTTGAGTAGGAAAAAAGTGGATCTGATCAGGCATAGATAAATATTCCCACTTAAAATCCACATCAGCCTATGCCTCTCCTTGATACAAGTACAGAACTGTTTTACAGGACATGAAACGGCCCCAACGAAAGAAAGGGGGAAGCTGCTTGCCAAGACACTCTTCTGTGCAAGGGCATCATCCCCTGTCAGATCCACTGCTTGGATTTGTGCCCTCCTGCCTCTCCAGGCATGCCATGGTGGCTGGCACTGCGATGCATTGAAAGCAGCTGCTGCTCAGTCTCACCTCTTTGGACAGACCTGTGTCTCCTCCATCCAAGGCTTAGCTCTGCTCCAAACCCTCAGCAATCACTCAGTGTCTTGAAGATATTAACAATGGCAGCAATTTCCCCTTCCCATTCTCTTGATTAAACAGAAGGAAGGAGGTAGAAAAAAGATGAGAGACATAAAGCTCCAGATGTTGTCGACACCAATATCTGGTTCCACCAGAGAATTTGAACACTGAGGCAATGATGAATTACAGTGGGGTCCCCAAGGCAATCCAGATTGCAATCATAATACCACTGAGAAAGAATAAGGGCTAGCATTCATTAATGTGAATAGCAAATTAATTTATGACAATTTCCACTGGTCCTTTCAAAGAACATGAACACATCTGTAAGAAATTAAGATGACACACCAGTGTAACTCATTCATTAATAAAGTCTGGGATTGCACATTTGTTGCAAAATTTGTTGCATTTGTTACCAGTGGGTTTTAATGCTGTAAGTGTACTTTATTAGAACCGTAACACAATCTCTCTAGCAGAAGAGATCTAGCTAGTTTGCAGACTATTCTGTAGGTGATTTAATTTTTAGTTTAAACTTACTTTGGTGTGGAAACTGAACTTGTTCAGGTTTAAAGTAAGTAGATATTTAATCATTATAAAATATGTACATGAGAATTACAGTCACCCTGCTTTCTTTTTGATAATATAGCAATTAAATTTACATTCACAAAAACCTATTAAACAATCTCTCCATGATCTGAGTACGTGTGAAGGGAGAATTAACTATACCAGAAGAGCAAACCCTAAACAAAGAACAAATGAAATAAAAACACAGCAAGCTGTGATGGAGTCAGAGCAGTCAGAGCTGTGACTGTGAACTCTCAGCTTGCCCATTTTTAAGGACTCTCAGGACACAACCTATTCAGCAGTGAGAAGAAACAAAGATCAGCAGAATTCTAACTTGGGCAATATGAAGAGTACCTCTGGACTGTGTGTTACAAAGCACGAGCTAATGCCTCACTCCTCTGCTTGGCAATAGCTCCTACTGAGCTGTGCCTTTGGCTTTGCCCATGTACCACTGTTAAATACACCTGATAAAAACCTTGCTACTGYACCTAAGCTGTATATTTACATCTCCACACAGATGTGCCAAATAGCTGCTGACACAGAAGGTCTGCATTAAGACAGAGCACAGAGGYATTTGCATGTGTGAGATCCACACCATGCTGTGAAGAACATCCCCCATTCATCTCCTGTGGCCTGTTTTGWCACCTCATGGAGCCAAATGGGACAAAATGTTGAAGCCTGGGTTCTGCAGGTGGGTCCACAGAGCACCTTCAAGACCACTCCATTGTGCCTGTCCATGTAAGGTTAAACACAAATACTTGCAGGATTGTGATCTTATTTGTTCCAGTAGAAATAAACACCTCTTAAGAATAAAGCCTGCATTGTGCATTTGACTTTTCTKCTATACATTGAGGAAAAAGTTCAGAGGAAAAGAAGTTATAAAAGGTTAGCTTACACTGAAGAAAACACATCAGTATAAACTCAGCTTTTCATAAGCTACCAGGGAAAATATGAGAAAATGCAATATTAATTTAAAACAGCAATATTTCATATTGACTACAAGCCAAACTAACAGCAAAGTTCATTCATAATTTAATGACAATGTTGCAATTTTTTTCACTGCACTAGATTAGCATAACTGAGCAGATTTATGTACATTGCTGAGAGCCAATGCAAAAAGCATTTGGAAGATATTTTGTGAAAATTAAGAAAACAATYGTAATCTTTCCCTGTGAACCTTTAATAATAGCTGCAAATATTRTGTTAACATGCTATTTATTTAGTAGTTTTTCTACTAGTTATCAATTATCATCTCAGCTCCCAACAGAAGTTCTGGAAKGAAGGGTGAAAAATAAACCAAATTGCTGATTTGCTTTTTAATGCAAGGATCTGTGCAGATGTGCTCTATTCTAGACAATCCTCATGGCAGCTCTGGGCTGTTCTCTGTAACAAAGACAACAATCCTGAGTTCCACAACTCCTTCCTTATCAAACCAGAGCAGTTCTCTCGTCCAGGTCACCAACAGAACCATCTGCTCTGCAGTTTGGAGACCCTTGGACACAAAGGTGCTCAGAAGATGAAATGCCACTCAATTCCACAGGATTCAGAGACTCCTAAACATCCCCCTGAAATCTGTGTCTTTTTTTTTTGTCTCTCATGCATCTCAACTCCATGCCCAAATCTCATTTTAAAGGTTGTTGAAACGTACAAAATTGCTGCCTATAATGAGATTTCCAGCTTCAAAAGGAAAAAAAAAAAAAACCAAAACCAAAACAAAGAACCCACAAGTTCAGCTCCTTTCCTCCTCATATATCTTCATATATTAGCTGTCAGGTCTACAGTGTCACACCAGTCCTCTCTCCCCACTTTCAGGAATCAAATGTCATTGGCTTTCACAAAAAAAACCCAAAAACCCACCTTCAGAAAACACCCCAGAAAATAATTTTTTTTCTCCAGAATGAAAAAAACCAGGCTAGTACAAGTGCTTGGCTTTAAACAAGTAGAACCTCCAGACCACGAAGAAAGAACACTTTGGACTTTGGTAGCACTCAGATGTATCTTATTAAGCCAGTAAAYAATTATTTAGTGGTACTTGAAATTGTGAGTCTTTCTATAATACGTCCATCAATTGYTTGGAAGAAGCTCTGTTAATCAATCCTGAAACAGCATTCTGCTTTGACTTAAGAATATGTGGCTTTATTGGTATTTCAAGCTGTTCACATTCCCATTTCATTATCTGTTCCTCAGCCATCAAGGTTTTTGGTGAAGAAGGGTAGCCCAAAGCTCAGACTGCAGACACTGGCTGACTACAGGCATTCACCAGATCATAAATGAACCAAAATTATTGCTGTGGATCATTGGTGGCATCTTCCCAAATAAAAAGGAGCACAGCCAGGTCTGGATATCAGGGGAGCAAAGCCAAAAAGACCTCACACCATGCTCCTGCAACCACAGTTTCCATGTTCGCTGATGACTGTGGGTAGAAACACTTCACTGTTGGACAACAGTAGAAAAGGAGCCTACCAAGAAGAGTTTCCTTCAACTTCATTTCAGGCAGTAATTCCCATAAGACAGTTATCATCTTGTGATGGGATTGCTCTTTTTCCTGGTGAAACAAGAGTAATATTTTTAAACAAACTGAAGTGCTATTTTGTAAAGTAAATTAAGCTGTGAAACACTATGATTCACGGAGAGGCAAAAGGGACAAATCTAAGACACTTGGCTCTGATGGATGGGAAAGAAGGTTCTCGTGATTTTCTGCAGGATCAGGCTGAATTCAGACTGACAGCACACAGACCATCAGGGATCACACCCCAGCTTTGCTTCCCTTCTCCCAGATTCTCATAAAATGGAAGGGTAAAAAAGGAACCTGGCCYATCTTTCAGGCAGTCAGCCACATAATGGACTTCCCTCACTGATCTCATTATCCATGCCAGAATAACACCTGTAAGCAGTTTTTTTTCATCAGCACAAGTAGTAAAACCACTGAAAAAAATACACCATGTCAGCCATAACAACCAAAAAAACATTGCTTCTGACAAAGCAAAGTGGCCCTTGAGCTACAGAACTGAAGACTTAGGGCTTTCAAAATCCATTTTGGGTAGGAAAAAAACACCAAAAAAAACATCAACATTATGAAACACAATGAGTACACAAAACACTGGAGCACTCCTGGACCAGTCTTGGCTCTCAACCCTCTGAAACCTTTGCCTGTGTCCATTATTAGTGTTTACTGAAATTTTGTGCCTTGGCACCAATAAGAGACTTCAGCACAAACTGACTGCGCAGCCACTGGGATTTTAATGACCAATAAATTATCTGCTGTTTCGGAAAAGCCAGTTATTGTATTTAATTTGACAGCCCCATGCAGGGTGAATTCCATAGACACAAAACAAATGTCAGGCCTCGAGACTAACGCGCATTTCCCCAGATGCAAAATACACATCAGTTTCTCTCTTAGGAGGATGTAAAAAGCTAATCCCTCTAAATTATGCAAACCAAGCAGTGAGAGAAGATGTAAAGCCTTCGCTTTCAAGAAGTAAAGCATAAACCACACTACTTCGTTCACAACTGCCTTCTAATTCTTTTTGCCTTTCCATGATACCCTATGCAACTATTTTAAGATCTGCTCCAGAGTGCCTGCAACTGGCACTTCTTAGAGGGAATAAAAGGTTCTCATTTTTCCTCAGGACTATCCCCCTGCACCCTAAACACTTATCTTGCTCCTATAGAGAGACTTGGACCATGCAAGACCTTTTCCAATCCAGCTTCTATTTAATTTTGCATCAAGGAAGACAGTGAGGGGAGAGCTTTTTCTTTTACTCATCTGGTATCTCATTCAGATCTGAGCTGGAACAGAAACAGAGGAGAACATCCACTGAACTGTAAGTGCTTCCCAGCTCTGGTTCACATCTGTTACTAATGTATCTTTACATTACTGGATTGTTTAATAAACAAGGAAGTAAGAGCTGTCCGGTGAATTCTGTCCCATCATTTCGGAACTTGATCCCTGGCTCCGACAGGAACCTCTTGGAGAGGCTGATGTATTTACACGATTCGTTCTGCCCATTTGCAAATT
>NW_026623254.1:1058416-1095867 GCF_030028575.1 Malurus melanocephalus
CGCTGCTCCGCTCGGCCCGCAGGGGGCGCGGCCGGCCCGCGGGCGCTGYGGGAGCCGGGCTGAGGGCTGAGGGTGAGGGCTGAGGCGGAGGGCGGGCGGACCCTCCGCATTGTGCGGCCGCGCCGCTGCGCCGGCGGGAGCGCCCGGGGCCGCGCACAGAGGTGAGTACCGGGCGGGCGCGGCGGGGCTCCTCCGCGGCTGYGGGGACAAGGGACGGGCGCGACGGGCACGATTCGGCGCGGGGAGCCGGGCAGCGCCGGTGGCCGCAGCTGCCCGGAGCGGGGGGGAGCGGAGCCTGGCCGGAGCGACAGAGCCGGCGGGAATCGATACCTGCATGGCAATGTGAACGGCTGCGGAGCRGGGCAGCAGCTCTGCTGCGGAGCGGAGCGGGGCCGGGGAGCGGCGGGCGGCAGAGAGCTTTCSCGGGAGGCAGACACCGGTGTCCCGGTCACCCGTGTCCCATCCCGTCACCTCCTGAAACTGTTTGTACCTCCTGCTGTCCGTGCAGATTGCGAGCGATATGGTACTCTGATACTCTAAAGCAGAAGGAATCAGGAGCATTTAGACGCCAGAGATGCATCGGGACCGTTCTCGATGTAAGGTGTCTTTACCTTTTCTTTTTACAAGCGTTTTTGTATAGGAAGAAGGCTTTTTTTTTTTTTTTTTCTTTTTTTTTCCTTTTTTTCCAAGAAACACGTTTGAAAGGTATTTTGCTGTAGAGCAAGTAGTGCTGACATGGAAAGCATCCTACACCACTGTTAGAATTCATGGCTAAAGTGCATACTTCAGCTCAAAAGCAAACCTGTGACTGGTTGTACTCACACAAAGTTCTGCCCTGTTTTGAGGGGAGACTGAATATTTGACGTTTTTGTCAGGGCCGAGGATCATCATCATCATCATCATCACGACTGCCATTCTTTCACTGAAGATCTTAAAGCATGCTAGAATGACAGGTATGGTTACAGATTTTACTGTCCAGGTTAGSGAAATCAAGGTCATGCAGGAAAACTGTGAATGCAGATAATTGCCATGCTGCCTGCTCAAARCGCAGTACCAGAAACTCTGGCATCCTTCAGCTAACCCCATGCYTTGCTGAATGTTTATGTATGAGCTGAGGCAGCTTAAAAAGGAGCGCTGGAGAACTTTCTGGGTATGGATTTGTTTAGGACAGTGAGCAAGGTACAAGTGCTTAGAGGTTTTTAGGCAAATGAGGCTGAGTAATTGAAACCTTTTTRGGGCTGGAGGGCTCGAGGAAATATTAGCTATCTGCAGGCTGTACCAGTGAGTGCTCACAGCTATTAAATATATTGTACAAAAAAGAATTCATTGCAGCTGATTCAAATATGTTAAATCTATTCAGCTGCAGCTGAAAGAGAAAGAAACAAAGAAAGAAAAAGCAACGAGCATTGTAAGGCAGGTACTTGGGTTTGTTAAGTACCTTTTGCAATATTACAGTGCCAGTGTGAAGCAGAGAGCTGTAGCCAGAAAGCTGAAGGTGGGTTTTGTGCAAACAGTGCCAAATGTGTCAGTGGTGTTACTGCAATGTTTAAAAGCAGGAACATAGCAGCAATTACCATGATTATTTAAAAAGGAGAAAAAGGGAGGGGGGTAGGCAGGGRAAAGGGAGAGCCCAGCTCCTTGCAGTTCCATCCTTGTGGTATTCTTCCCCAGGCTCTGCATTGACGTCACAATGACACGGTGAAGCCGAAGGCAGGAGCTGGGAACAGTTCTTCTGCTTCACTTTTGATAATTGAGTGAGTTTGCTGCCACTCCATTCCTTCCAGCATGGCCAAGAGTGCAGAAGTGAAGTTGGCGATCTTCGGTCGAGCCGGCGTGGGCAAGTCAGGTATGTTTGACTTCTGATTTTTTCTTCTGCTTGTCATCAGGTAACTTTTTGCTCTCTCTGTGCAGACAAACTCTTTGTGAAAAAAAGACATATCTGACCTTATTCTTTCGAGGGGGGGTCAGGATCGGGCCAGGAATTCTCCCTTCCTTGGTTTTCCATGTTGTTTTATCCAGGTTCTCTCAAATAACAGTACTTTATCACTTTTTTAAGAAAAAGCCCAACAACAAACAACAACAAAACAAACTTCCCAACCCTAATCAAATCAATTTCTCATCAAATCAGTGGCAACATTGTTCTTTTCTGGTGAAACAGAATTAATAATACTCAGTTTGTCTATTCATAGATTGGGTTCAATGAAGGCATGGAATATTATGCTCCCTATCCTCTGTTAAATAGTAGATGGCTTCTGTAAAAGTTGTAATTCTGGCTGATTTCCACAGGAAATTTTACACTCAGCATCTCAAAGAMGTTTTGTTTTCAATGCTCTCTGGGATTTACATATTTACCAAGAAACAAGACAATACCATGTGTATAGTTTGCATTTGTAGAGATCTTTTGAGATATAAAAATAATGTTGTGAGTTCATGTGGTAGAGACACAAGGGGGAGGCATAAATGTTAAAATTCCATTTCTACAGACAGCCTTTCCTCCGCTGAGACAAGGAGAGTAGTGTGAGGGTTGTAATCTCTCTCGGGTAGTTCAGGAGTGTTGCATTAACTTGACAGCTCCATGACCACTCTAACATGTCCTTGGCACCACAGGGATGAGGAAATGAGGAGACTTGAGTCTAAGCATGCTCCCGTGGCAGTTTTGGAACTGTAAGATACTGTTTATTTTAGAAAAAGTCTGCACAAGAGAAGGCAGGAGATAGGATGTCCTGGTAAGAGCATTAAGCTAGACTCAGCTGCCATCAACCAGCTCCAGTTCCCCAAAGTGACTTTTATATTACACATGCCAAGGTTCTGTCCCATAAATGCATTACAGTTTCACTGACTTCAGAATGGGTTGTTTATAAAAGCACATTTACCCAGAAGGTATTTTACCAGAACACTATCAGTGAAGTAGCTCTGTCAGCAATCAGGTAAAAAGGCATATGCGAGGCAGAAGTTCTTAGAGATTAAATTGCTTATTCAAAGGCAATGCAGATTAAATCCCACCTTTTTGAATAGAATGCCCGAGGGAATGCTGATAATATACTGGGATAAGTTTAAACTCTTGCTCTTCCCTGCTGCACTCACCCCATCCCCTCTCCTGTATTCATATTTCACTGTCCTACCTAAGTTTTGCAACTTCAGTGGTTCCYCTTTTGGCTTATCTTACATTTAGTTAATGGTTTCTGTGATTGTCCAGTCTTTTAGCTGGATTCAAAGGAATGCAAGAGAACATTGAAAGTAGGAAAACTGAGACACTAGAAGAGTTCCTTCACCTTGGTATTCTTAATAGTTTGAAAGCTTATATTTAAAAAATACAAGTGCTCAGTTAAAATGCTACATCAGCATAGGATCAGCAAGAGCCACTTTCGCCTGTTGTATCCTTTTTGTRGACTTCAATATATTAGGATAGTAGTAATAGTAAAAATGTTTTCCTGTRGGCCTGGAGCTGGAGGGGAGATAAAAGAAATGAAAAGCCAGTAAAAACATCCTAGTTCTTCAACGTCTTCCTCCTCTCTCATTTTTTTCCCCTTTGGGATGCTAGGAAATACTGCACAAAATATGAACGAGGTCCCCTCTTTTGACTGTGACCATATATGTGAATCTGTGTGGAAATGAGGGCACAAATGAGTGGGCAGCACAACAAGGTGAATTTAAGGGGGTGGAGGGACCCCAGAGTGCTATCAGCTACCTCAACAGAGCAACAACTGTGCCTGCCAGAATCGCCAGCTTGCTTATGAAAACCCCTCTTGTACATGGCCATAAAAGGATCCAGTTTCAACCTCTTCGCCAGCTCCAGAGAAAGAAGTTTGTGTGTGTAAGGGGSCTGTGTCTGAAAATACCTGTTTGCCTGTAGCCAACAGTAATAACAGTGGGAGCTGTGAAAATGCTGTTACACCTTTGCTGAAAACAGAGCTGAACACGAAGTAGTCTCCAGCTGGCTGGCTCTGGTGGACAATACCCTGCTGGAATGGTGTTGATAGTGTCTTTTTTGGTGTAACAATGTCATTYCCTATCCCTGTGACCAGTTTGTCATGTGCTGTGGAGACAGGATCCTGTGGTCRCAGCTTACCGGAGCAGACTTGGCCAGACAGCCGGAAGATAAGCCAGGCTCTAGAAGCAAGGACACACAGTAGAGTGTCACACATGCAATGAAAAGGAGACTTTGGGTGATAAATAAGGCCACTGTAATTGCCAGAAAGTCATTCCAGAATATGGTCACTGGGTTGCTTTCTTGGCTCATCCACTTTTTCTGAGGAAGAGCCAGGCATGAGTGGCTGCAGCACCTGACAGCACCTGTGAAGCGACAGACTCGCATTGTAATGTCCTGGAGAGGCTCCCCTCCCACTTCCTGAGCCAGGGTCCGGAGCAGTGAGTCAAAGGAGCTTTGAAGAAAGAAGTGCTGTGYTTTGGGACATGTGGGGAGCTAAAGGTGTCCCTTGTGCACTATGAAAATCATCAAACCTGTTACCATTGCTGAGAGCAGAGGAACTCTGCTCCCAATCTCCTCATTAATGCCAGACATCTGGTTGAAGGGGGAAAGATTCCCTGTTCTACTAAGCAGTCCCTTCCAAGGCTCTCCCACACATGAGGTGGGAAACCAGAACGCTGTTCCCAAATCTGCATAGGGATAGCATCTCAAAAGAGYCCAGTCCAGGGAAAACAAAACTTTTCTCCACTTTCTTGCTACTTGTCAAGTTTCCACAGTTCAAAGGTTTAAAAAATAAACAGGAGGCAATAGCTAATGTGAGCATTGGCTCTTCACTGTTCTCCTTCCTTGCTTTGTCTCCTCCTGCCTGCTGGAGAAGATCARCAGAATGTCCAATCAACTCACCTGTCCTGTTCTGCTTTTTTACTTAATGCAGACCTAAACCTTTGCTATAGAAAAAGAGGAGCAAACCAGCTCAGAAATGGGCAGACAGGAGTTCCCYTAGCTCAGAGTTAGGCTGAGTAATGGCCAAACTCATCAAATGCAGGCATCCCTRTTCTTACTGTATAAAAACTACATAAACATTGTTTTAAACGAGCTGAAAAAAACCAGACTGGGACCTCTGCCTGAGCCAAGGAGTACTTTGCAGCTGCTTCCATCGGGAAGAGGAGGAAGTGCTCTGTGGGTGGGAAGGGACATTGCAAAGACCTGCTGTAGATAACAGGCCTGTACCTCCTAATTTGGGCTGGAGTCAAGCAGCACTGAGGAGGGGAAAGAGCTTTTAAAGTCCTTTTCTTTACGGCCAAGAGAAGCTTGGATGAAGCAGTGAATTAAAGTTGAAGTGAATTACTTAAACGTTGTTTAAATTGCTCTTTTGCTGAATCTTACAGCTTCATTCCTATGGTAACAAAACTGAGAATTTCCTAAATAGCTCCTTTTCAAACTACAGTAGTAGCAATTAATAAAGGCTTAAAGGCCTTGTTCTTCCATGTCATCACAAGACACAGTATGTGCCCAGAAATCTAAAGAGGAATGAAAATGTATGAACCAGGAGGAGAAAAACAGGGCTTATACTGGATAACATTGCACGGCTGATGCTTTTCCAACTCATAACTCACTATAAATGCTCAAAATACCTCTGTTTGGGAGCCTTTATATTTTGGCCAAAAAAGAGACAATGTCCAGCTGCAKCATGGGCTATCCAACTTTTTGCTGAATACTCAAGTTTCTGTGTTGGCATGGGTGGTTTGCCCAGCCCCTGGCAGATGCAGTTCTCATCTGTCTGGATGGGCTGTGCAGCTGCAGCAGCCATGGAATGGGATGTGGAATTGTGTGTGGGTTCTGCTGCAGGTTAAGCAATGGGGAAGGTACTGAAGCACCCGCAGGCTTCCCCCAGTAAAGGAGGTGGAATAATAATTATAAATAATAATAAAGGTGTCAGCTTCTAAGCAAATCATTTGCCTGTGCAATCAGGTGCATGAGGCACTGAGCTGTTGTCACCTTTTGATCCAGCAGCAGCTCAGATGCTTCCTTTTGGGCAAAAGARTGACCAGAAAAGTGGCTTCAGTTAGTGTCACCTCTCAAAGAGCCTGTGCTCTCAAAGAAATTAAGATCTCAGYGACTCCAGTCGTTTTAGAGTCACAGTTGGGAAAGTCCTGAGCAGGCATACATTTGYATCTGTTGGTTTGTGCTATTTTCCYCTGTCTAAGCCAGGATGGGGGAACRTATTTGGGAGAAAGGTACCTGGRTTTGAAAGTTCCTACAGGACAAACTCAAGCAGCAGCCAAGCCAGAGAGGCCTTSAGCAAATCTGTGTTTTGTTTTCATTATTTGGGGATAAGTCTGAAATACACTACCAGGGATCACTCCCGAATTGCGAGGTCTGGGCATGTGGGAAATAGAACTGAATTCAGTGTCACTTCACCCCCATTCAAAAAACCCTGTGGGTTACTGGGAAAGAAGCCCAAAGTGATATTTCTACTTCACAAAATCCTGCTCATATATTTTTCGCCACTAGCTGCATTTCAGGGACTTTTGCAGAGGAAACATGAGTTATTAAGGAGTGATTAGTTATCAAGCTCACAGCTCTGCTAGTAAGGCAGAGAAAGCTGCCACAAGTTCTTCAAAGTCCATGCTACACCAACTGATATATGGAGGGAGGATTACTGTAATAAAGTGCTTCTGAAATCCAGAAATATGGGTGGGGTGGAAAGAGACTGGAATTTCTGTTGTGGATTTTGGTTTTTTTTTTTTTTTTAATTTATTTTTTACTTATACTAGTAGAGTAGATCAGCTGTATTTTTTTTTCCTTTTTTTCTTAGGAAGGACAATGACAACCAGATGCTTAAGTGATTATTCAGTGATCAGGTTTAACACCCACTGTATTAATAGTCCTGTAATATTTCACTGGTAAAGCACTCATGAAACACTCCCACTTTTTACATTCTCTGGTTTTACACTTTTAGCCAGCTCCAGGTTCTCAGAAGGTACTGTGCGTGTATGTGTAGTCACTGATTTTAAGATTATATCTTCCCCARCCAGAACACAAATACATCCCCTTGGAGCAAGTAATGCAAGCAGCCTTGGACCTTCCCAAGCTCCTGTCCAGTGGATTATGTTAATTCCTATATAGAGGGTGAGCCCCAGGTTCAAGCCCTGGTGAAATAAGTTGCTTTGTGGCATTACCACACAGATACAAACTCTTTAGTCAACAGTCTTTCTAAAAACTGCATTTTTGGTTCTTGTGGTGCTMGAACTAAAGGAACACCAAGAACCTGGGCTAGACGCACAAACATTTGCTCTGCTCGTGCCTGTTACCTCCTCCCTTTCCTCTGCTTGTTTGCCTATCCATGGTTCACTGTAGCCTTGCCCTTGGTGTAGCAGAAACCATTCACGCTCTGCTCGACATTTGATCTTCCTTCTGGCTAACCATGAAATAACAAAAGACAGAATTTCCCTTACCAAATGCCAACGTTGCTCAYTGAAGCATAGCTGCCTCCCCTGTTCCATCTCATTTAACTACCTCTGACATCAGCTCTACCTATCTCCCCTCTGAGCAGCTGGTGGCAGCTGTTAGAGCTATGACCAGTCTTGCTGCTCTTTTTTTTATTGTTGTTTAGGTTGGGCTAAATATAGCCTGCTATTTGATTACTGGGGAAGGAATGCCAGGATTCAAGATTTATGTGTGCAGCACACATTTTTCCCTAGGCCTGTGCCTAGCTACCCCCTGCAGCTCTTGCCTTGATAAGATAGCTGTCCTGCCCACTTGTCTCCTGCAGTTTTGCCAAAGGCAGCTGCAGAGTTTCCTGGTGGAGTCCCAAGAGTGATTTGTCAGGTTATGGCAAAGGCTTGTCCTGTTTGGGTCAGCCTGCTGCTCCCCACCAGGGCACTGGGGGGTCCTTCCAGAAACACCAAGATTTTTATTCTTCCACAAACCTGTTGTTTACCTCCCTGATACCTGAATTCCTTGGCTACCCTTTGCCTTGCACATACTTTTTTTTTGCCTTGTTTCTTCTCAGCTATCAGCCCTCCCCTTTCCCCATGCCGGTTACATATTCTCTGAAGGCTGCATATGGTGAAACGGCTTTGTACTTTACAGGAAAACTTTTTTACAGTTCCTTTCTCATCCTCCTCATTCTGGGCTTCCTCCCATCTCTGTGTCTCATCCCCAGTTCCTTCTTTGCCCACACTGTCAGTGCATTGTGCATCATCAAATGCTCAGGGCATGAGATCCAGATGAGCTAATCCTGGCAGCAGTGGTGTGATGCAGCAAAGAACAGTCACTCTGAAGTGGTTCCTACTGTCCTGGAAACTGCTYCTTGGTGTGAACTTGGAGGATGTTCCAAGCTTTGCCTGCTCCACGCAGTCATTGCATGAAGCCAGCTTTGCACAGGTTAAAAARGGAAGCAGTGTGTATCTGTACATAGCTAGTCTTGGTCACAGAAGAGGGTAAATTTACCTATTTTGGCTTTCTGGTGGAGCAGGAGAGACAAGTTACGTCTGTATTTCTCAAGCAAACTATTTTTCTGCATTTGTTTTTGTGCCACCCCTGAACCTTTTACATTTACAGCACCCAAAAATAAATACGCTTGGTGTATGAAAAACCAACTGCCTTGAAGTAGGAGGATCAATGAAATGCTTTAGGCTCTAACTGAGCCCTGGTTACAGGGCTGTGATTATCTGCTGATGACTGAGGGTGTTTGTACCCTCTYACCACCCTGGCAGGCACTCCCAGCGCTCTGGTGAGCAGGAGAGACAAAGAATTGCTGTAAGGTAGCGAGGGACCTATGGCATCCTCATCCATTTGCTACTTATGTTCCAAGTCTGCCTGTGCTCAGTATTACTGGCAGCCTTTTACACACCCCCTGCTGCAGAGGTAATTCTAGCTTTGGGCAAAGGCATCCCTCAGGAAGCTTCCCTTCCCTCTCCACAGGCAGTTTGAGGGCACTGATGGAGCACTCCCCATTGCCATCCCCTGGTTATGGAGCTCCCACCTCAACASCTCTCAGCCTGGCCTGCTATTTGAGCCCACAGTTCTTTCCCTTCACCTCAGTTCAAACCAGCCTCTCCTGATTTCACTGACTCCTACCTCTTCCTGGAGACAGGGAAACAACTGAGGGAGGTGCATCTGGTTCTATCACCTTTTCATAATTCTGAATGGGAAAGTTCTTTTTTTGTGATTGTTTCCCACCAAGTAGAGCGTTCACGCTGCTGGAGTTAGTCTGCAGCTGTTAGAGTTTCTAGTGGATTTGCTATGTAGGTGTTGGGAAGTGCCATACATTATGGCAGTGATGCTGTAGATAACTCATATTCTATGCATTCAGGAGGAAAAGATGAATGGCAAGAGAAGCATAAAGCCCTGGGGAAGGAAGTAGTAGATATGTTAAACATATGTGCAKCTTTAAAATGTCATAGAAATTGGCTGGAGTCTCCAGCTGCCTTTCCAGAAATGTTAGACAGTAGTCTGTGCTCAGGAAAATGAGGAAATATGTTGAAAACATCAAGGCTGGGTTTGAAAGCACACGGAGCTGCTGACATTCCCTGGTTGTGCTGCTGTGCTCGGGTCAGCAGAAAGAGGCTGCAGACAAGTGAGGGCAGAGGTCTGGGCCAGGGCTGTGTTACCACGGGGGAGCTGTTTGCATAAGTGCCTTGAAAGGTTTTCAGGCTGGAAGGATGCAGCTGGGCAGTGCACAGAACACACTCTCCCAGGGAGGGGGTTTCTTCAGTGCTTGAACAGGGCTGGAGCTTCCCCAAGGGCTGTGGGAACAGTGGCCACCACCACAGCCCTCTTGCATGGCCTGGAGCTGGGACTGCCCTCAAATGGGCAGGATGGGAATGGAGGAGAAGGAAGGGGGAGACCGAGAGCCTCAATTCACTGAGGGAATTGTGACTCGGGCATTGCCAAAGCTCCTTTCCATAACTTCTCTCCAGGGCCAGGCTGCTGGGATTCTGCCTGATGGATGGCTCCCAGGCTGGCAGCATCTGAGACCCACCCCCTGTCAGCCCTGCTTATGGTCCTTTATGGCTCATCCACTGACATTAATTATTGACAGCAAAATAAARCACAGAAGCAACATTTATTTTCATTAAAAACATATTTGGCAATCCTGTCTTTCACTACTTCCCGAGTAGGGCTTGATTTCAGTTTGACCCACACAACCACAGGCACAAAAGGAGCTTGTCTTTACTTCCTTTCTCCCCTTCATGTGGCTGTGTTTCCATCCAACTCTCAGCCTAACTGGAATATAGTCTATCAGAGATTTGCACAACCCTGCTCTGGAGAGCTGCTTTTGTCAGCAGCTCATCTCTGTGCCTTCCCTGGGAAACAAAAATCCCACTCCCCAGAGTCGTGGAAGCCAGTTAGAGCTGTCAACCATGATCTTTTCCTGACCTACCCAGCAATTGACCCATTCCCTTGAGGAGCTTTACAAGTGAGAACTTCAAAACTGTCATTYGAAGCAGGAAAATGTAAAACAGAATTAGAAGCTAAAAGATCAGAGTGAGCTATTTATTTTTTTCACTGCAGCATAAATTGAAAATTATTGTAGAGTCACCGCAGAAGAATGCAGTGTTAGATTCATGGRTGGCAGAAAAAACACAGAAACAAAAAATCCCCACCAAACCCCACACTCTGCAAAATGTGGGATTATGAGTGCCAAAACAAACACCTTGTTAACCAGCCTCAGTGGCAGAGTCTGTGATGCCAAGCACTGCTGCTTAACCCAACTGGATTCGTGTGGTTGTGTGAGCCGTGTGGGAGTGTGGGAGTTGGTTCTCCTCCAGGCTGATTTCCAGCACTAAATAATTTAATAGTGATCCACAATATAATTTGCTCTGTTGGTTCTATATCCAGGCAAAGTTTCAAAAAAATTATCTTCAATTAAGAAAATTTGACCTTTATCTACAGAGAGCATGGTAGGTCTCAAGATAATACAGAAAGTTGTGTCCTGGATAGTCAATCACTCATATACTAATCTTCAGTCTCCCATGGTAATCTCAAATAATTACATCTCATGCAAGAAYACTCTTTTGTTAGTATTCAGTGTGATTAAACCAGTCTAGTTCTCACCAGCCACCACCATGTATCCTCAGTGTCACTTTGGTAATTTCTTGGCAAATTTTGCTTGCGATTTCTGACCTGGCATCTGAAATAACCAAGCCTCTCTCATGAAAACAAGCTACCTCTATTTTAAACAAACTCAGTATGACTGTTTTCTTCATTAATTTGCTATTTAGGATCTAGCATGAAAGAGGCCCCTGAGAATTAACTCAATACCACTGTAGTGGAAATTCACATAGTGCTCAGTGCAGATTGGGAGGGGTTTGGGAGCCTGTATTATAAGAAATACTTCTATAGTTCTGCAGACTTCTGGGGCTCCACAGAAAAGATCACACTCTATTTCCACTCATTCTTGCTTGAAAAGGCAGATATATTGCATTCTCACCTAAGAAAGGAGCATTGACTCTTCCTAGTCTTCCTCTGCAGAATAAACCACCAAAATATATAGACATTTCTTTATCCTATTTTTATTATAAGCCTCAGTAAAGTTGTGTTTTTCCTAACAGCACTAGCAGTTACAAAGTAGATTTATCTGTAAAATCACAGAGAGCCGCTGATGTACATGTTACAATCAGCATCAGCTCTGGAGCAGGTTTGGAATCCAGGTAAAGATGAGGCAAGAGACAGACCATGAAAAATGCAGAAGAACCTTTSAGCAGTTTCTTAAGTTCTAGCATTTTACAGGCATGAAAGGCATCATAATTTGCTTGCAGGTCTTCACACCCAGCTGGACAAAGTTTCAGAATCATTAGGACTACTTCCMTGTTTAGAAYCATRTATTTCACCTCACATTTGGTCTGTGTCTAAAAGACTTTTCAATTACCTAAAATAATTTYGCTTGACTCATTTTATAGCATTTCKTCRAYWGCTAAACATTTTCTGAATGGTGCMTTCTAGTAAGCTGTGWAAATGTTAATATCATCCAGCCTGAGGARCTCTGCACATCAGGGTGCTGGGAGTATTCCTTTCTGTTCCCAGCACTTCTGGCTGCAGACAGAAGTAGGGGACTCRACAGAAGAGAATGACTTTCACAGCTGAGCTAAAACAGTGACATTGCCACCTTAGATCCTACCCCTGGTTTCTGCCCAGGCATGCTGTTCAAAAAGACAGGGAAAATACTGTGACCAACAGCAGGAGTTGGAACGGGACTTAGGGAAAYACGCTCATGATGGAAATACCTTGAAGCTCGGTTGTGCACTGTTAATTTTCTGTTCATTCCCATTAATACTGTTCCTCTCAGTGAAGGTTAAAATGCTTTTGTTATGGATAACACGACAGAGGATTGATTAAAGGCTTTAATTCCAAGCATGAGCAATCTGARCTCATGTGTTAGAGGCGCTAAGCCACTGTGCAGCTCCAGGACTTCTCTGTCTGCTTCAGCAGGGGACTCTTTGGAAGTCAGGGCTCTACCTCCTGTGACATTCTGAAGGCATGTTTCATGTAGCATTTCAGAACACTTTGAACCTGCTGATTGCAAAGTGATCTCAGACTGTTCTCAGAAAAAAGCTTGCAGGCCAGCCACGAACTGAGGATGCTCAGTGTGGCTCCCAGAGTACTAAACCAATGAGAACAGTTCTGCAGCTGGGTCACTGTGTAAGGGCTAACCCAGCTGCACCTCTACAGTTTCTGAAGAGTCTTAAGGATGCTTTTAATGATACTGGTCTCGTATTTGGAGAACAAAAGGAATGTGGTGGGTTTTGTTTGTTTTTTTTTCCCCAATATGAGTATTGACCTGTACCAAAACATATCTTCTTGAAGCTTGAAGCACAGAGTGGCATTCTTTAGTTCCCTGCTGRTCTACAGGCTTTCTGAGGAGCAAGGAGTGTCCCAGTGAAACCACGAAATAGCCTAGAAAAGTGCATGAGTACCTGGAGGTGCCGGGTCACTGGGCACTCTGTTGTATAACACTGGGGACTCTGTTGTATAACAGTGAATAGCTGCTCCACCTTCCCTTTATCCCTGTGCCTCCCAGCACAACAGCAGAGCCATTGCTTCTAAAAAAMACCATTAAAGCAAGGGCTATTTACCATTCTACTGTAGGAGGACTAATGCTACTTGTGTGTCCAGAAACTAAATCACAGCAGCTCCCTCAGCCCAAGCGTTTGAAAGAAAACCCTGTTGCCCAAATATTGTCACACAGGTGGTGCAGTTGACACCACCCTTAGATATTAGACAGCTCTGGAGAATCTGATTGTCACTAATGTGAGATGAATGTCTGGCCTGTCTATACTGCTGTACCCTGCAGAAAGTGCAGGGTTCTCTAGCCTGCTTCTCTCAGCAGTGCAGAACTTGTCCAATTCTAGGCATCTCATGAACACTCTAAGATTTTATTCCTCATTAAGTAATTTCCCCAGTGACAAACATTCTGTGTCCTTCATTGCCAGGGGGTCAGAGTAGATGACTGCAATAACCCTTCCTGACTTGAAAAATATGATCTTGTTGACCATGAGTGTATTAAATTAAGAATCTTTCCCTGGTGCTTTGTTGATTTTTTTTCCCTTGAGATAAAACACTGCTAGAGTCATGAACCTCTCCTCTGGGCCACTTCCCTTTTTCTTTATAGAGTTTGTATTCTATATATCTGCTTATTCCTACACACCAACCACATGGAGCCCCCTTTTCATTTCATGAGGCAGATGATTTTCATAATGCTGTTATGAAATACTTTTTTAGATTTAATATTAGGTATCTAGGAAAAAAATTACATAACTTTCTGTATTTGTTTATTTTAACGCATAACTTTATAGCACTAGGTTGAAAGCATTCACMGAATCAATATTTGGACTGCACTGCTGGGATGTTAATAAGAACTTCCAAATTTTATGCATTTGAACTCATTAAAATGAGCAGCACAAATTCTGCAGCAGTGGCTTATTTGCAAGAACAGGGATAACAGGAGTTTATGGAAGAGCAGAATACAATTTTCTCTGTAAATTCACACAAAGATCAGAACTAAGAGAGCTTCCCAGTGACCCATGCTAACACAAATATTTTTACCTCTGAACAAGGTGTAAGATTTGAAAACACACTGGCAAGTAAAGAGCTTGCACAGAGGAGATCTACGCATATCAAAGAGGAAAGCTAGAAGCAGTCAGTTTTAGAAAGAAAAATCTTAACACTCTTGGAAGATGAAAAAGCAAAGTCACAGAAGATGAGCTTTAGTTACAACTCTTCAAAACTAGATGAAAATTTCAGGGGATTATTTGCAAAGCTAATAAAGAACATTAGTTATGGAAAATTAAAGATTAATTCAAGGCTCCACAAAGTGCTAGACTAAATAATCTTGCGCAGTGTTCTGAACAAATGAAGTGACCCTCACAGATAGGAGGAGGTTGATAGATGAAAATAAATGAAAAAGCCTGTGTTTGTGTCTGTGGGCTTTGAAACAGGGCCATCAGGAGCAGGATCAGCCGTGCCATGGACTGTGCCTGCTCTCCCTCCTCCCAGGGTGCCCCCACAACCAATGCTAGCAGATTCTCAGAAAACAATATAATGAATTGAAAGACAAAACACAGTTTAAAAGCTGGCATTGTAAGGGCAAGACCACAGACCCGAAAAAAGCTTGGTGTGTTCTTTCCTCAGTCATAGCTGCTGAGTTGTTTTTCATTCAAAATTTGGAGCACTTCCTACAAATTCTCTAAAAGCATACCATCTGAAAAAGTTMAGAATTTTTTTTACACTCCTGCCTTGCAGCAGCACTAAACTTTGTAAAGCACAGCACAAGCATACCCTTGCAGTAGCATAGATTTCACATACTGAGGACACACTGGATAAAGCTACACAGAAACTGATATCAAGGAGTCTAACTCAGACCATTCCAGCTCCATCTAGACCCTGACTTCTTGAACCAAGGACTCTTCTTGCTGTCTGCATGACTCAAACTGCCTGTATCAGCTTTTTTTTCAGGCACATTAATGCAGATTTACCACAACCTCTTGTCTTATCACAGCACAGCAAGAACATGCCCACAGTCCCAGAGGTTTTCTGCTGAAAAGCAATGTGGTTCTTCTACATGAGCCTGGCTTGGACTGCTCAGAGCAGGTAAAAAAAAAAAAAAAAAAAAGTGGTGTGGTAAGAGTTTTGTCAATTAAAATAACAGGGAGACAATGGTAATGACTAGAATATATAGAATACATTCCAGCCCTAGATATAGACACTTTCTTTTCAGAAGAAGCTGTGAAGGGAAAATATCAGGCACTGACACTCTGAAGAAGTAATGAAGTGCATGGGAGACAAAAGTCCCAAGAAATGAAGAGCAAACAGCAATGTAGGATTAAGTTTTCCTTTCCATTAGCTTATCTCAAACAGATTTGTCTTGGGAAGCAGGTCTGGAAGCTAAAAAAAGGCAGCTCCCAGCCTCAGAGATTAGTGGCAAAATCTCAGTTGCTTTACCTCATCTCTGCACATCACTGTGAAACTGCTCTCCTTCATGCTTGAGCTTTTTACACTCTTCATCTTTTCTACACCCAATACAACTAGAAATAAGGAATGAATCCAGCTCACCCAGACATTTCCCTACTGAGCAGTGTCACAAGGTATTGGCAAAGGGGTATCTCCATCCTCCTGCTGCCTGTGGGTGGTTACACCGTGATAAATGGAGATCTCCTGTCTCAAGGGCTGTCAGACTGGCACAAAAGACCCTCAGCCCTGTGCTTTGGGTTACACCTCACTAGGCCAGGAGCAGATTTAACCAACACAGTAACTATAAACACAGAGGGAAATGGATGTGCATGCACACACAGAGATATGGATCTCCCCAATTATCTCATGGCAGCTGCGGTTTGTGGCCTCTTTTATCCACTGTCTTTTTAGTAGCCTAGGCAGAGCCTGCAGAACCACYAAAAAAAGAATCCAGTTTTCAAGCAGAACAAGGGGTTTGTTTATGCTTTTTATGAATTTAAGAAGTTGAAGTGCTGAAGAAAAAATTGTGCCTTCATAAGGGTATAATTTATTTTTCTATTTTATCTACTGTCCTATGTAGAAGCCATTCSAGAGGAGTTACTTTTTCATCCACTTCAGCTGGAGATCAGTTGCCTGTGGCTTCTTGATTTTTTTTTTTTTTTAAGGCTTTTTAGTGCCAGGCTGGAATACCATGTTTGAATGAGGACAGTGAGCAGCATGGGAAGCAGTTCTAATACCCTGAGTATAGTGCAGCAGCAGCCCCTGACACCATTGTCAGCACATGAAATTAATTCTGGGTGTTCACCTTACTTCTAGATGTTTTTTTAGCTAAATGCCCTTAAGATTCCTAAGACAATGAGTGATCCAAGTGCCTTCCCAAAGTTTAGCACTGGCAGAGCAGTGAGGAACCTTTGTTTATACCCAGACTCCAGYTCAGGCTGCCCCAAGCAATGAGTACAGGGCACTCCGTGCACTAGAATTTATATCAGCCCAGCAGGACACTGCTATTTGGCTTCTGCTGAAGTTTGGTGGAACTTCACAGCCTGTTCTACTGCAGCAAGGGCAGCAGTGGGATGAATCCTTTAAATAAATCTCCTCTGATGGATTTGCTGGCAGTTTACTTGGATGAGAGGTGAAAGGCATCTCCCCATCAAAGCACAACACATTTACCACCAACACAGGCACCACTGACCACCATTAGTGCTGTTTTAACTAGGAAATATATATTAAAAAATGCATTTGCTGTGTGGATGCTCATAGATGAGCCTCATGTGCATGCAGTKAGCAACAACACTGACAGGAGTTTGTGTTTGGTATTACCCAGCCTAAGTCAGAGCTTTATACACAACGTGATAAATCAGCTCTTCTGCTGTGTTTTCCCCACAATGCAACARGTGAATAAATGAGTGTTCTGGAGTTCATCTGCTGCTGAAACAAATTGTGAGGGAAATAATGCATTTAAGGGCAATTCGAATTTCATCTTCACTCAGAAAGTGAGTTTGATGCAATTTTTCTTTATAGGGTAACTTCCTCTGCCTTTGCCTCCAGTTCTTTCCACTTTCTGCTTCAGTGCTGCAATACCAAAGCAAACTGTCTGAATGGCATTTTTCACCTTGTCCAAAATTGCCATGACGAAAAAAAATTTATCTCAGTGAGAATAAGGCAATTTTGCAGAATCCTGAAGWCCTGTGAGTATGTCCACATTTGGACTTCAGTTTGTGCATTACTCAGGAAAAAGGAAAAAAAGAAGTCAAAAACMGGCATGGGTTGGTATGTAGTTCTTGATCCTATATCTTCATTAAACTGTACCTTGTTTGCTTAAGCCCTAAATCTGTGGAAATGAAAACTTAGCAAAGGTCTATTTATAGGGCTGCATCACCAGCYTATACAAGTGTTAATCATTCTGACTGTTGCCTGGTGCATCTACTGGGTGAAACAAAACTCCCCTTCAGCATTTGTCCCTGTGCTCAGAAGTTTGAGGGTCTGAAATTCCCTGGGTCTTTGCTAGGCTTTCTGTGCCCTCTTACAAAGGAGGTTTTTGATGGATTGCTACTGCCTCCCCTTAGTATCTCTGGGGTTTTTTTTTCCCCTGTTCCCTTCAAAGATACCCCTTGGCTGAGGAGCAGTAGGAAGGGTGTCTTTCACCTCTGCTGCCTTTCCTGCAGACACATCCTTCCACACTGGATGCCTTTGTGTCAGACTTTCACTGCTCAAACATTTGCTTTGCTCAAAGCTTTCTGAAAGCTGCATTGATTTATCATTTCCCCTGTGGCTTGCAGCAGCATGAAATTGGTACTTGTATTAATCTGAGGCATATTAATKTTACATCTATAGCAAGTGATAAAAGTCTGATCTTTAGCAAATACACAGGAAATGTCTGCAGATCTAGAATGTCACAGTATTTTTCTGTTTTCTTTATGGAAGCTTTGCGTCAACATATTTCCCTATTTTTGTGCATGAAAAAGGTACAGGTGATTTTGAGAAGAGCTTGAGCCTTTTTGAACAGTGGGCTTAAAATCTTTCAGAAAGGAAAATCATCGATTTGAATCTCCTAGGCATTCATAATCAGGATTGTGGTGTCATTCATACCAACTCTCACAAATGTTCCAAGCTACTCACCGTGAATTTTAACTTCTGAAGAGAAGTTTTAATATGAATACCAATGCAGGGATCATGTTTATGCACACAGAGCAAATGAATGACAGTTCTAAAGTCCAGGTATGTCTACACCAATAGCTAATTAGCAGCTGTAAAAAAATACATAGATTTCAATATTTAACTTTGAAGTCAGGCTGGTGTAAAGGTCTGAAGCAARCATTACAATGCTCTCGAGTAATTGTGCCTCAAAATGAACCACACTGAGCTGTTGTTGACAGCGAGAGMCTTTGGTCCAAGTTTTCCAAAATCTCGTCTTAATTCTGCTGGTTTTTATTGTATAAACTTGAAAAATCTTCCATCAATTTGTAGTTACCATCTTATGCTGAGATACAAGGAGAAGGTTTCATTAAGCTCAGAGAAATGCCTAAARTCATTGACTTGGGGCAGCTATACAAGCACAAAGTGTGGATGATAGAGAAAAAAACCCCTGGGAATAGAGGAAAAGRAGGGGAAGGTGCAAGGGAATTCCTGCACTCCTATTTCAGTTATTAAGATTCTTCTGTTGTGTGTGAGGTTTCAGAACAAACCTGCATAACATTTTCAAGCTTCTCTGCATAATAAAAAAGGGTGGCATCTCCCTGGGCTTTCAACCAAAGCTGAGATTCTCACAGAGTCTGCTGCCATCAGTCAGGGCTGCAGAAAAGGCAGCAAATGTCAGAAAACATTGCAGTTAAGTCATKAGAGATGGCAATACTTTTGTGACTAAAGGAGACTGCATCTGGCTCTCAGCCATCCAGATGATTTATATGCACTCAGCTCCACAAATCAAGAAGATTTCTTGAATTAATCTGTTTCAAAGGTCTCCATCAAAGATAAACAACCATTACGAGTGGCACCTGAAGTCTCAGCGCAGGTATTAAAAATGAACAAACTAAATTACCACACAAATACTGTATTCCTGACAGATGACCGCTTTCACCACAGTCATAGCTTTATGGGGTAGTTTTTCTTAAGGCTGAACAGATTTATTTTGTGTTAAAGTCTGTCATCTGGAAATTTCTGCAACAGGCTGACCACACAAACCAGTATCAGTGAAATGGAGTGCAAATTCTGGCCAGTAGCATTTCAGTTTAATGTGATTCTTAAGTTACTGGCTTGTTTCATTCTGCTTTTGCCTGGCTTTTTTCTTATGCAAGGACACTTTATCTGGAAGAGACARCTCTGTGCTGGCTGGGTCATCCATAAGGTGTCCTTTTCCCTTGGAATCAAGGGTATTCAGCCCTTATAAAAGAAGATAACACACAAATATGTTTATTCAGAAGTCTAACAAAATTTCAAGCTAGAGCTGTTTGAAGTGTTGCAGGTTTGTGGTTTTGGKTTTAGTTTTGGTTATGTTTCTTCATTGAAGGGTGGGGGGCTGTGTTGTGTTGGGGTTTATTTCTCTCTTTTTACAGTCAGATTCCTAGGTAAAAAACCTCATCTGTCTGTAGCTAAGCAGAAGAAAGATTTATCTCACTGTATACAATTACTTCAGCAACACCACTGTGCTTTAAAACATCCTTACCAAGATCCCTGTGGGCCACAGTGTTCTTCAAAGGAGCTCCACCAACCTGAGCAGATTATCAGAGCTGATAATTTTAAGTCCCTCTGTTAAAAGGGACATTAAGTCATTGAAGAGGAAGGTGTGCAGCCTTGTGCCCGAGGTTTATTCTGATGAGCTGAGCTGTATGACATCCTTTGCCTGTGTCCCTGTGTGCCAAAGGGGCACAGGAGATTATCCAGACATCCACTGGGTGCACTGATCCACTTTCCAAGTTTAGATGATGATGCTTTATGTAGAGCAATCCTAGTTTTAATTCAGGAAGTCCCAAATCTCCCAATGGGGGCTGCAAGCTGGGAGAGAGAAGCCTGAGGGTTCTCTCACTCCTTGTGTGGTCTTGGCAAGTCACAATCATTCGCTACCTCAACTTCTCCCCATCCCTGAAGAGCRCAGTACCTTTTAATTTCCTTCTACCTCTTTAATTATGACAAGCCCCAGCAGAGATTAGAGGGTTCTCTTTACTGTTTGCTAGAAGGCAAACAAAAGATGTGCAAAAATCAGCTGATGTTTGTATAGCAGCGRGTGCCTTGTTTGCCGTGCACCATATGGACACAAAGTTTTCGTCTGGCATAATCCTACAAGCAGATGCCTGAAGAAGCAACTGCTCCTCTGAAGTTTTTACTAGAGGAACCTCCCATTTCCTTTACAGCACAACCTCCTCCTTCTTTAACATATGGAACTTAAATGCAGTTATGACTCAGAGAAATGTTTGTCCTCAAATGTAAAGAGCTTTCCTGGAATGCCCTTTCTGTGAGGAGTTTTGTTCGTCACGTTTCTTAGAAACCATTTGCAGAGTTTCCGTGCTTCCATAGGCTGTATTTTACATAGAGCAGAAAGCCATTTGCTTGTACTAATGTTATGATTTTGGGGTCAGGTTTGCCATCAGGGCTGGCTTCAATATCAGCCCAGCAGAACAGTTTGGTTCTCCCACTTTCTTACCTGCAAGAAACACTGTGGAAGATGCAAGGTAGCCCTAATGGGAGGCAAACTTCTGTCTTTACTTGTAAAGTACCTACAGAAGTACCTACTTGTAAATGATGTAGTACCTACCTGGATTAGTTTGAGGTACCTATGTCTTGTGATATAGTTGTCTTTGAAAACCAACAACTTGAATTCAAATTTTGTTTCTGTCATAGATTTCTTGTATAAGGTCAGTCACTTCAATTCTACTGTAAATATTAGACTAGATGTTTATTTCAGTAAAGCCTGGGGRGAATAAATGCTTTCAGATCTTTAAATATTTGAATACCACATCAGTGGGAGGCTCAACACGTAAGCATGTCAGCTTGTCTTGTAATTGTGGGAGTAGATGAGATTTCTTTTGTGATTATCTACCTGCTTGACCTCCACTTCAGTTTTCTCTCAATCTGTTTTAATGTAAAAAATAAATCTTTTAAAAGGGACCATAAAGATCATGCATGAGAAAAACATTTGTAGGTGTGAGTATGGGAAATGCCCCTGTTTCCCAGAGGAGAAAAAGGCATCAATCAGAATATTTTAAGGTAAGGAGGTTGTATCTTCATCTGTACCTTCCCCATCTTGTCCAGGCGTCTCTGGCAGGTTCAGTGTCCTGTCCATCCACTGGGCATCCAACAGAACATGTTCTCTATGAGGAATCTCAAGGACATGAGGATTCAAAGAACTTTCAACTCTGCTTCTTGGATCAGCCGGAGTCCCCTACTTAGATGCCTTCACTGTGTCCCTCAGAACACATCCCTGTGCTCCGTGTTTTCTTTTATCTCCTGTGGCATTTAAACATCATCCCCCAAACTTCTGGTACCTGACCCAGGAATACACCAGGACCTTTCTAAAAAGCACAGAGCACATTGTCTTCTCATAGAAATAGAAGAAAATTCTGCTCTTTATATGATGAGGGGCAGGTTTACTCTCTTACTTAGGAAGACTGGAGGTTATAAAATGTTTCTTAATGGAATGTCGGAGACTCTGCGGGTTGGTTTGAAGAAAATGTTTTTCCTCTCAATCCATTTTAAACTCCCTCCCTATGTTTTTCCCACTGGCACTRAAGCACTCATCTGAAATAGCTCTCCCCTGTAGAAACTTCTGTCCCAGAGAAGGATTTGGTTGGGAGAACATCTTCGTGCAATATCCGGTGGTATTTATTAGCCCTTGAATGTATAGCTGATGCCCTTTTCCTGTGGAAACCGGGAGGGCTGAGACACTAAACCTGCCTGCAAGCATCACAGTGCAGTAAGAATTAAGGATGCTTCCTCTCAAGAACCAAGAGCATAGACAGAAATTTAGTCAGAAGTTGCTAAAAAGCCAGGAGTTAAGTAAAAAGTATTCTACTTTTACTGTAAGTATAAAGACTTGCTATTAACAAATACAGACACTCTGCTCCACACAGTTTAGTGAGGACAGCTTAAGCCAGATGGGAAATTTAAATATTCTGCCCAGGCCAGAGGACCTTCCTGCAGTGTTGCAGCTATAGGAGTGTCAGAGATGTGCAGAATTTGCTCAGCTAACGGGCAAAGATGCAAGCACAATCTTAGAAGTACATTAAACCTAATTCATCTTCAGCACATTTCAATGACATGCAGCTCTGAGATGAGCACATCCTGCAAGAAGCTCTCCTGCTAAGACATCCTGCAAAGAACATTTCCAGAAGACATATTCTGAAATAAGAGACAGTGTTAATTTGAAGAATAATGACTATTTTGGAATACTTCTCTGTATAGCTGTCCTGATTTCAAGCCTAGTATTTATGATTTAGTTGTAGTTTTCAGGTATTTGTCCTTGCTCAAAATGCTGCTCCAAGAGCTCAAACTGTCTTTTCCCACATCAGGGATTCAGAAATAAAACACAAGCTTCCAATATTGCYTGTGTAGTATCAAATGACTTGTGGAACTGTCAAGTTGAAGTTTCACATCCTGGTTTGTAAGCCACTGTGATCACATTCCCYGTCTGAAGGGGCTTCAGTACCTTACACAATCTTTCTTCCAGGTTCTTCCACAAGATTTGCAGGTTCGAGGCAAGGAGGCAAGGTTTTTGTTAGCTGGAGCTCAGGGCTTTATAATTACACATTTCATTATTGATTCAGGTAGTGTCACCAGGGTTTTCATGACTGACACTGACATCTGTGGAGACTGAGCTCGGTGAAAGAGGCACTTTTGATGAGAGATGATCCTGGGTCAGGAGCAAAGCAAAGGAGCAAGGACTTTTCAGACCTCTCACACCAACTTGCATCTTSTACTGTCCCTCAGGTCTTCGTTCTCTACCATATAGATTAAAGCTATGTATAAAACACCTCATTGAGACAGGCTTTGTGTCTTTAGGGAATTCATTCGCCGCTAAGCCCTACAGGTTGAACATATTTTCTGGATGGCATGTGGTGTTTATGTGCAAGGGTGTTTGGTCACTGCTGGATCAGAATATTGTACCAGCAGCTCGTTACGAGATCACGTAGTACGAGACACTGGCATACAAGGAAAGTAGGATTATCAGATCCTGAAAAAAACTTYGACTTGTTGTGTATCCCATAGAAACAGCATAACATTTTTCTTGGAGAAGGGCCACTCACAAATGAGTCAAGCCAAAAGTCTAGAAAAACAGCAAAAAAATCATCAAATAGCTCAGGCCCAAATGCTAAACCTTCAGTACAGAACATTTTCTACCTAGGAAGGTTTCTCAGTGCTTTCCGTTGACTGCAGCCAGGCACCACCTCTGTTTTCATGGCATCAGGTCATTCACATCCCTTTAAAACACAGCTTTTCCTAGCACCTGCATGTTTTTCAGGTGAGACAAGCAAAGGACAGTCTGTAATAAGGGCTGCATCTCTTTACCTGCGTGTCTTTTTACATTGCTTCACCTGCTGCTCCTCAGTTCCTAAATCCAGCTCTCCCCCAGTTCCCCTGTAGTGGAGTTACACTGGCACTGCAATCAAAGTCACACCAAGCCAAGCACAGACTACACAAGGATGGGTAGGACATGATTGTTCTCCCAACTTGTGCTGATCCCCCTTTCTGCTCATCATTTTCTGGTCTCACTTTGCTCTGCCCTGCTTGGTGCCTCCTTTTAATCCACCCTCAGYTCTCACTGTGAGACCACACTGCTCTGTGTGACGCTTCCCTGGGCCCCGTCCAGCACACAGGAACATATGGCACAGTTGGCCCCAGAGAGATGGACAATAAAAAGTGTCACCTTGGTGTATTGGTGCTGCATCTCTGATGCGTGGTGAAGTGTGGGCCAAAAATCATCTTTGCACTGTGGGTCCTAGGATGAAGCTGCTAATTTAAGTAAGTGTGTTTTGCTACACAGCTCCTGATTTCTGGACAAGTTCTTTCTCAAAGCAAGGACCCCTGTGGGGGGTTCCTGTAGGAACACTCTCACAAAGCACTTGGAGTCTGATCTCCAGGATAGGAAATAAAGTGGTGTCTTTTCCACCAGCCGAGCCAAACTAAGTTTTTAAACAAATATCGAGGCGATTAAAAAAAAAATTTAAAAATCCACTGAAGGCACACATAGTCATAAACACACACCATAATGAATTAGGAACATTTAGATCATCCCAAGGGTTATTTGACTACAGTATACAGAAATCAGCTTCTATTTGCTATAAACTAGGTTGTGGGCCTGAAGCTGAAWATAAGTTAGATTACATCACATATTTCCTATCATTTTCAGTGCYCAGAGTTGAACCAATGATCCTTCAGGTCCCTTCCAACTCATGATATTCTGTGGTTGAGTGGTGAGAGTGAACCTTGTCATAAATTGGATTGTCAGCTCATTTTCCAAAGCACATAGGAAAGGCATTGAGAAACAAATCATAAAAGAGGCTCTTTGGCACCTTGGATATGAATAAAATAAGTTAGGGGCAAAGCTAGATAAATTATACAAAATACCTGCCTTACATGGTGGGAGGAGCCTTTGAAGTGGGAAGAAGTCTCCAAAGGTCTGCTCCCCTGATGTTCAGACAGGCATTCACAGCAGGTCTGGCTGCTCTCATACAAAAAAATGGGCATCAGTGGGGATCTGGCTGCCAGCTTCCACACATGACCCTCACAGGGTGCTCTGAGCTGCTCTTCTTCCATCTCCAGACAAGAACYGTGTGCTGAATGTAACACTTCTGGTCTCAAGATGGGAACAGTTTGCAYATAGGAAGCAGTCAGTATAGAGTTCTGTTACAAGATTGACACTYTCTATATAAAAAGACATATTTCAAGTGCCAGTTTTCATTAAATTGGGTTCGAATGGCTTCTTTGCTTCAGTTGGACTAACTCTAGAGATACTTTTAGCCCAGAACTTAACCATGAATGTCTAAATTTAAAAAAAACCACTGTCTTCTCTACAAGTATTTAATGTTCACATATATTTTGTTTTCCAGCACAAGTATATCTTCTAAAACTTGTTACAATTTTAAAACCAAAACATTCAACCCTGTAACACCACTCACTCCCACTCTACACAAAAAAAAACAAAAAAAAAAAAAAAAAAAAATCCCAAAGCCCTCCAAGAAAGCAAAATCATAGTCCTAATTACAGGAAAGACACAGGAGCAGCTAGAGCACCTGAACTTGCTTAGTCATGTTCTTGAGCAGAGGCCACTAATGAAAAACAAAATTGGTGCAACTTGATATGCCATCAGAAGGGCAGATGAACACAGGACTGTTCACAGAAAGGGGCTGGGAGCCTCACTGGCCACAGTAAAGGATTTATTAAGAGCACACTCACAAAGATAAAATGGGACACCAAGTAATCCAGTGTTAGCATTTGAAAGGGATAGGTGTGAATTAAAGCTTTAGAGTAGATTTTCCACACAAAGCATCTGCTCCCAAGGCYTGTATGACACAGCTGTACAAAAGGCATTAGCAGCAAGCTGCAGTTCCATGCCTGGGGACTCACAATGATCCAATGTGCTCTTTTAAACCCATTAACAACAGCAGTATCTCAATTCCTCAAGTGGGCACCAACCTGTGGGCATTCACAGCCCTACCCTCTCCCATATCAAGCTTCTTGACCCAGGATAAAACTCCCTWGCAGAGACCAACAGCAGTAGATTTTGGAGCTTCACAAGGGGCCTGTTATTTTCAGCACACCCTGTTTCCAGCTCCACAGAGCTACAAAAGTTAACCATAAACTAATTTTCTCCTTTAAATAAGTCATGGTTCATTTTTGCCTCTGTTTAAAATTTTATGCAAGATGAAATGTTAAAGCTGACAAGCTTGAAATGAAATATCAGAACATTCCCTGACCTTGTCATCACTATTTGCTTTTTTGCTCTTCCGCGCTATGAAAATATTTTATTTTAAAAACCAGCATATTCCCATGAAAGTTGTTGATTTTCATGAATTGGCATTTTCCAGAGGGGAAAAAAAAAGTTTGCTGGAAATTATTCAAGCAGCTCTCTACACAAGAAATGCAAAGCAGAAAAATTGCCCCAGCCAGTACAGTTTGAATTACCCAAGGGCTTCTGCTTTGCTCCTGTAATTCTGGCCAGAAGATAGAGCCTTCCCTGAACTCCCTCTTGCAAGACTGTGTGATGTGAAATGGCTCTCACCGCTTCTTGGGTTGCTTTACACGATCATAAATCCACACATGTGTTACATTAATGGAACTGATGTGAGTGAGGTGTCGATACAAAAATCCCTATTGCCTATCCAGACACAAAATCAGCCTTTGCCTCAGTAACACCCCCAGACAGTTACTGCTTTCTGTGCAGGACTCTTATCTTTGGCACGTGGCTCCTTCCAAGCTCAGATGACCCCAAGCACCTCCAGGGCTTGCAGTTGAAGGGAATGCTGCAATCAGCTCATCTCCATCCCCTGCCCCCATTTCCCACCAGGGCTTTGTCCTGTGCTGCTCCCAGCCACGCTGGAGGACAGGGTGATGGAGAAGCAGCTGCCCTGATGGGAGCCAGATGGAGCAAGTGACAGGGCAGGTAGTGACAGGGTGACAGCTCTCTGCAGGGGCTCTCCCAGCTGCTTGGCTGCTCTCTTTCCTTGGCAGGTTACTCTGGAAGGAAGCCGATGGRGAGAGAAGACACCGTGCTATAATCATGCATCACACTTCACAGTCCAAAATACATTAAAATAGTTACGAGGAAAATCSCAGCAAAACTGGGTATGGAACAGTTTGGGAGAGATTGTTAGCAGTACATATATTTTGACATGTGCAACAGTGGTCTGCCTGTTTCCAGCTGCTGAAATTGAAAATAATATACCTGAGTGGGCAGCCAGAGCCCAGAGTACATTCCTACATCCTGAGAAAATCAGCAASCCATGAAGTTACTGTGGTGCTGAAATACAGTTTGTAGAGTTATGATTTAACTATTCACTCTTGATGAGGAAAATTATTTATCTAAACATAAATTTTCAGAATTGCGAGCCACAATCTATAAATAAAAGCTGTATTTTCATGATTTATATCTGCATTTGATTCTGGCCTTGCTAATGATGTGATGTCTGTGTAACTTATGAATTATCCAGCAAAAGCAAAATATTTCAGCTCTTAATGGCTGAAGGAGAGTTTATTGGAAGAGTTTATCAAATGGTGCATTTCATCAGAGTAAAAAGGAATSCTTTCTTTTTTACACTACACAACTTATGTCTCTGGGCACTATCAGCCTATTATGCAGTATTCCCAAGTTTCCACAGRTTTGGGAAGTACGTATTGAAAACTTGCCAGTATTCAGCTTCAGTTTTTCATAAATCTTCCTGGTTTCATTCCTGTTTTTCCTTTGTGCAGATACGAGTGGTGGAACATTTCCAAGATGGAGATTTAGTAGTCTTCCCATCACTTCTTTGGCTTTTTTAAAATTAAATTTGGTATCTCATTGTACAGCCTTGTACAAAGGGTCAGCAAATGTCCTCTGCAGGGTTTTTGTCCTGTGTCATTACACCAGGAGTTGTGGTGAACTGGGGCCTTAAACTTCTCCACTGTATATTAGCAAATTTYACCTTATGAAATGCTGAGGAAGGAGGTGGCTTATGAATCTCAGATTTTTTCTTCAAAACTAAAGAAATAAAAGGGAACTGTTTTGCAACTAATCTTATTATAAAACTAGTCTCTTGTGTAAGAGTTTTGCTGTTAGAATGGTATCTCAAACTTTCACATAACTTGGCTAGAAAGGAATACAWAAAATCTATTTGGATTGTAGTTTTCATAAGTTTCAGAACATCCTAAAATAGTTTGGATGTCTTGCAAGAATACATTTTATGAGATTTGTGGGACTCTGCTTCTGCTTAAACTGGAGCATGGATGGGAAAAAACCATCGAAGTTTAAGCAGAGTTTGCTGAAATTGCAATAGGTCTGGTTTGAGATGGGAATATAGTTTTGTTTTATCTGTATTGTCATATAATATGTTGCTGAGAAAGTATCTTGAATGTGCTTTATGTTTACTCTTCCAATCTCACATCAACTTACTGTAGTCAATTATTTTTTACAGTGTAGTTCTATCTCTAAAAATTGGGAGGAGTGAATTTAATTACACAAGAAGCACAGGTCTAATTAGTAAGGGAGAAACAGAGAGGTACTTTTGGAAAAGTGTGAACTGTCACAGGAAAAAATGTAGAATGAGAAAATATGTGAATCCAAACATGCCATTTCACTGTTGTCTTTGTGATCCCAGTTTCCTAAGGAAACTTCATTCCCCACCCCCCATTTTCCCCCCATTGCTCTATTTAGCATGTCTCTTATTTTAATTATTTGCTGATGAAACTGCATCCAAATTTGACAAATAGATATAGTTACCTGAACCATATAATGTCGTGAGAGTKCATGTGAAGCTCCAGCTGGTTTGTTGTAAACTCTATCTTCTCTTCAGACATCTGAGCTTAATCTTGGGAGCCACATCTGAAAAAAACAAACTGGATTCCATTAGTGTTCCTCCTCCCAGACTGAGCTGTTCCACAGTTTTTGTCACTCAGTTCTCAGCACACCAAGCCAGGTTGTGTTARGTGCAAACACTGACCAGAAAGAGCACGAGAGCAAAGATTATCATGAGAGGTTTCACAGGGCAGAATAATGCCTAGAAAATAAAGTACATCGACACAGACAAACTTCTATTGCTTGCCATTCCCACATTGATTCATGTTTGTAATGCAAGAAGTGACAAAGAACTTCACTTCGAGGGTGAGTCTAAATGCAGTTCTTTATCACTTGGCATATTACCAAAGTGAACCAAAGAGAGAATTGGGGAACTTAATTTTAATTTTTTTTTAAAGTCCTGAATTCAGCTGCAGCTCAAACCCTGAATTTCTTTACCAAGGCAGATGCCTCTGTTRCAGATGACTGTCGTTAATTATTCATAGCCCGTGAACTGCAAGGAAAACAGACCTGGAGATGCAAAAGTAATTTTATGCCTGTAACATAAATTCACCAGCACTGCGTAAGCAGGTGCAGCCTCAGCAGTTTGAGAGGAATGAGTTCTGCCAGGCCACAGCAAAACTAGGCCACTGTTGGGGGTGCAGATGGCAGGGGGGTGTGGGAGGAGTGGATGTGGTTGATTTGCTTTCCRTAGCAGTTCTAATGTAGTGTGCAGCTATATGCCGTGTATTTACTACAACTTTTACTTTTCTGCAGCTGTTCTTTTTCCTGGCTTCCAGGCCATGGTAACAGATGCTACACAGACAGTGTGTTGCACTGATTCTCAAAATTCTGTAAATGGTAGCAGCCTAAGATGCTGAAGTTCTCTGTGCACTCTAAGATAAATGCTGCTGTACAATATCAAGCTCCTGAGAGTCCTTTCTGCAGGAGAAATGAAATATTTAGTCTCAAAATCCTTGTGGGGCACAGCAGGAGCACAAAGGGATGTGGAGCTCTACTCTCAGCACTGGCTCCTGGCATTTGGYACATTTACCACTCGGAGCAAGTTGTTTCACTTTCTCCTGAAATGTATCCTGCTTAGGGGGAAAGCGTGGATTCTTTTTCATAGCACAAAGTAGCTGTGACTTTTCTGGACAGAAAATGACAGGCTCCTATAGCCATCCTAGCTTCTAGAGTGGAGCCTGGCAGGATGGAGGTGCCTGAGTGTGCCAGAAATAACAGAGCTCCTCTCTCCTGCAAGGGTGGCCATCTGTCCTRCTCTCCCAACTCTGCCTTGGAACCGCACTGTGATCTTTGGCAACCTCCTGCTTTCAGCCTTCTCATTTATGAAGTCAGGGCTTGCAGTGTTTTCTCCACCTCCAAGGCCTGCTACAAAGCTCTAACACAGAAGATGCTAGAGAAGTCTGAAAATATGTCTGCTAAAATCTGGAGARCATTTGGATCTGAAAAGCCACTGARAAGTATCTGGAAATTATCCCAGATCCAACAAGGTGCATTCATTTCCAGTTAGGCTTTGTCATCTGGGTGGCAGTGAATCAATGAGAGAACTTCTATTTCACATGTGCTTTAGCAAGACACTGCATTATTGTTTGTAATACAAGTAAGTGCTAGATAATATTCCAAATAGGACCGCTTTGTACTTTTGTGCCTCTGGCAATGATGTTAAGTGCATAAATATTGCAGTTCTGCACTGAAAGGTGATTCTACTTAAGAGAAAATTTAGATGGTTTGAAATGTGGTGGTAATCTGACAGGAGATATATTTTAAAATTCTCTATAAAAAGAAAAAGCCATGGGGCTAGGGCTCTGAAGCAGACATCTCAGCTCTCTTCCCCACAGGCAGTGCAATGCTGTAAGAAACTCAGCCTTTGTGCTGACTGATCCCAAAGATTCCTGGGTTATGAAGAAAAACTGTCAAAACCAAACCATCTCTTCAAAATGTTTCAACTTTGACAAATAAACAAATGCTAATGGAAGAAAAAAATATATATAAAAAAAAATAAACTAAAACCAAGCCAAACCCAGCCCTCCTGGAATTTTCCTCAACCATGCTAGCAAACACTGAAGTGCAATGGCTCCAGCTTAGCAAACAGGAARGCGTGCCCTGCTGTCTAACTGTGCAATCTGGCAGTGGCCAAATAACGACTRGATTAAAGGTACATTGGGCCACAGCAGCCAAAAGTGTTCTGGATCTGTAAATAATACCATCTAATGAAACAATAAAGATAGTGCCTCTTTATGGGCTAAGCCCTGTTTTGCCATGCAGGTAATCAGGGTTCATGTCACGGTGGAGCTCTCCAGGAGAGCATACTGGAACCTGCTRTTGGCCAAAACAAATAAAGGAAAAATACACATCTGTTCCCTCTGTTTGATTGGCAAAAACATCCCTGGTGCCCGGTGCCTCCCTAATTTACCAAGTTAGCCCTTAGGATGATTATGGCCGTGGTATTGGTGCGGGGCTCAGAGGATTGCGCAGGTGAGATGTCATTGCAGCTCCGTTGCTGGGATACCGGGACATTATGGGAGTACTCACGGAAGTGCTACTGCCAGGAGGGGGTGTGGGCAAAACCAGAAATATATTCCCCACCCACCCYTCGTGTTCAGTGTGATGGTAATGACTGTTCCCTCTTGCCAGGCTCTGTAAACTCGCAGCCAGCTGTGGAGAAGGCAGATTTCCCTGGGTGCTGCACGCCCTCCGTCCCTCCCTCCCTGCAGGACTGGCAACATGAGCTGTGGCCCCTTGGCCAGTCTGGAGCCCGTCAGCTCCTCACACACTCATGTSCTAAGTCACCTGCTGAATTAGGCCCTGCTGATCAAGTTAATCAATGATTCACCATCYCCTGTGGGTAAAACACCCATGTGTGGTACCTCATCCCATTTTCTGGACATTCTGCGAACAAATCGCCAGCTAGGTCTGCAGGGATTAACAGCGTTGTTTGCTCTGCCTAATCTATATTTCTCCTCTTCCCATTTTGTTATTTGCTTTGGGATTGATGTTCAAAGAGATATGACTCACTCTACTCGTGCTCCTACTGCCTGAAATTAAAATAAGAAAGCTTCTCCCTCCACACCCTCCACCTCCCATTTTTTTAATATATTGCCTCCAGAAGCCATACAGCACCTTATAAATGTTTCACCAGAAGGGAGCTGACTGAGAATTCCCATCTGTCATATTAACACAGCCTGATTTGAAATATTTTTAAGTTTAAGATATTGTATAGAGGGAGGGAATGAACAAGGAACTGCCTACGTGACTGGGAGAAGAAGAGATGATGGGAGGCTGTGAAGTATTGCCACCTTGGGCTTGAGAACTTAGGCCCACCTTAAAACTTGCTGTAGCTTCTTTATAGAGGATGAGCAATCTCACTGTCCACCTGCACAGATTAGCACATCTGTGACTGTGGCCCTTGCCATCTTGCTCTGGTGCCTTATAAACTGAGACATTTTGGCTAGAAGTAAACAATAYGGTGCTTAATAACAACTGCTAGTACAGGAGTACTTGAAAATTAGCTCTGCCTACGTTTTCAAAGAGGGGGAGGATTAGGTGTCTGAACAGTAAGTTTTTTGTACAGTCTGTCCTTTCAGCAAAACTCCTATGTCACCAAAACCATYGAGTTTTGCCACTGCTTTGGGCATGTCTCTGATGGGTTTTCAGCCTTAGGTATGGCTGCTCCCTGTGGAACAGTCAGTTCAGATCTCACCAAGTGAGCACTGAATATGGTCACTCATGAAGGAGAAGTGAAGCAGCAGAGATGTGTGCATGCTCAGACTAATCAACCTTTCCTKCTGGCCAGGCTTTGTGGCTGTGCCTCTATTGCTGTACAAAACAGACTTTAAAGACTTGTTCTATCTCTGCATGAGGCAGATTTGAGTTGGAGTGAGCTACTTAGCACAGTCCAAAACAAAGCCAGTATGACCAGATGAGTGAACAGTGTGAATGATTGAGGCTATTTCCCACTTTTGCTTTCTTCCTCTGTGTCATTCAGCATTCTGTATTTGTGCTTACSAGTTCAGTCAGACCTGTGGACTTCTTTCTTTCTGGGGCTGTCCTGAGCAGGAGCCTTTGGTAGCTTTGCATTGCTTCRTGGGCTCACAGAGTTGCAGTGGATGAATCTTCATCACGGGGCATTGTATTCAAGCCATAAGCCAGAGTCAGTGAAAGATGGTAATTAGTGCATAAAAAACCCCAACAAAGCACACTTCTTTTGTAGGATTGCTTTAATTCTGAGATGYAAGCACAGATAGTACATCTGCATTTCTCAGCTCCACTGAGTAGGAGGAGGGCAGACAAAGTGTTAGATTCCAGCTTTCCAGGAACCTGTTTCATTCTGCCTCACTGCCTGTGTCTCATAGAGCAGCTCTGTCATCAGGCAGGATGCTGTGGAGCTCGTGCTTTAGCCCATGCCCACATCACAGCCYRTGCCACACTGGAGCTGAGCACGCAYTAGGCGAGCCAGCCACGCTGCAGGGCTGCTCTGAGAGTGTGCATGGGCAGAAATGGGGGGCTTGACAGCCTGGATCCTGATCCCATCTCCACCTCTTCCATGGCACTGGGCTCTCACTCTAGCTGTCAGCTTTTCCTCAAAGCCATGATAACCTTACAATAGCAATCCAGATTCTCAAAAGAGCTCAGCCTCCCTCTCTGACAGCCAGACTTTACAAAGAAATCATCTCCGTTCTAGGCACCGAAATATAACATTCATAGGTAGAAAAGAAGTTTAGCACACTGAGTCCTCGACTTCTCACACAATCTGTGCAGCAGACGTTGCTGCTATGGTTGTTGGAAACTTTGAAAAATTTGCACCTTCTCTAAGAAACTAAAAGAGAACCCATTTTTTATGAAAACCTGGCTCCARTTTAGGTGTTGAGCACTCAAAAATTTGAGTCTGAGCTCTCTGGAAAAGCTGGCATCAAACAAAGGAGTGCTGTGAGGATAAATTAATTAATGTGAGATCCTGGGGTAACAGTGTTGACAGGCCTGCTAAAGTTTGTAAAGAAGTGAGGAAGAGTTGCATGTGTTGAAATTTCAGGGAAAATACCTAGTAGGTGAGAAATTATGACCCACTGTGGATCTGCCACAACACAAGGAAAACCTCAGTAAGTCCTCCCATGCTGAATTCTGCCACTGGGAGAAGGAATACCATTGCTAGTGACAGATATGATACTATTGGCACACAACTTTAGGAGCTTTAAAACATTAAAGTGCAGGCTGTTAGTGAAGTAGAGAAACACATAGTACATCTTTAATCCTGACATCCTACCCAAGCATTGCAAAGAACATTTGAAAGCTGTTGCTGCGTTGCTATTAGTTTCAGCCAGAAAATTTGTTGTCAGGTGGACTTAAATTTTCCAGATGACCGTAATATCCCAGTAGGAAATGAGGAGATGAAGCAATGTCTTTGAAACTGCTGAGAGACTAGTTTTGTAAAGGAATTATGCAAATATGGTAATGGTGTGTGTTAACTGTATGGAAGAACAAGAAATGCATCTGGGAGAAGCCTGTTGTTTGTTCTGCATGTTCACTGGTGTAATACCTGCTCACTGARAAGTGTTTGTGGGATTTCCCTATTCCTCTCCTCAGCCAGATAACTGTTTTGGGGGAGGTTTTTCTAATAAGAAGGGGTCTTGTTTCTACTGCAGTTCTTTCATTTCCTGATAGCTTCTCAAACAGAGCTGAAGGACAAGGCTGCACCTGGCACATCCCCACTGAGTGGCAGCCACACCTTCAGCAGGTTAGCAACTTTTATCACACAGCCTCCTGTTCCAAGGGCCATCTATGTCAGTTCTATAGTGAGCTCAGCAGCCACAGTCTAACAAAGACACAATTCTGATGAGCTCAACAGAGCCACTCTTACTTAAATCAGCAGAGACAGCAGTCAAGTAAATAATCTTTCTGCAGATGCACTCATTATTTKTTCCCACATGTGTACGTGGACAGCACAGTATTCCAAGGGCAGTGGGAACAAGCAGGTTTGGCATTTTTGCCCTCTGTTAGCTATCTGACCTCTCATCTCAGCATTTCTAAGTTGAAGCTTTCTCTTTTGCCCTYGGGATACCTAACTCTCTCACCCACTTCTGCCAATTTGGGAAAAAAAAAAGGTGAGAAAATGAAATGATTTCTGGAATGTGTCAGCAACAACTAAAATCTCTTGGGATCMCCTTTGACATGCAGGACCAATAAGTTTGAGAGAAGAAATTGCTTTCCCCATTGGCTGATGGTTTTCCTGGWTTGGCTTACCCCACTCCCACAGTGTTGAATTATTGAATGCTCAATTAGTATTCCCCAAAGTGTCAGATGAATTGAACCAACTCCAGAAATTCTTCACTGCAGTTGATGTATCATTTTTCAGGCTCTGAGAAAAGGACCTACCCTTTCACTCAGTGCAGCAAACAAGTTCTCCCCTTCTCAACCCAYTGCTCTTTTGCCTTTTTTCTCTTTTGTGATTCAAGGACACCTGCAAAAATAAACAGGAATGGCCTCCAGAACGTGTGGAGTACCTCAGCTAACTAGTTTATAAATAGCTAGATGGATATGGACATAAATAGACAGATGGATATAATGACTATAGTATCTTGAAGGATTTTGGTTTGGTTTTGTTTTGCTTTGGGCAGTTGCTGTATTATCCTGTGTGATTCTGGCAATGGTAATGGATTTCCAAARTTCAGATGGCCAGCTCTATTTTCAGCTACAGGCCAAAATTCGTGCTGCCAAGCCCAAGGACTCAAAAATCATGACTTCTATTTCACCTCAAATGAAGGGATTTCTTCACAAGATAAGGAACTGGGCTTGTAATTAAAAAAATAAATACAATGCATTGCTTAGATTTCATATTTATATTTTTGGGTCTTTGTAATGTGTTCGTTTAAATTTTCATCCCATCTTTATATCCAAGAGTCATAAACTTTTTGCTTAATATTAAAACAGAGACCGTAGTGTGACTCCWAGTTTCAAAGAAAAAGCTTTCACTAGAATAGAAAAAAATGACAGAAGTTAGAAATTAACTTTTCTGGCTCCAGAAGATTCCAGAAGGACAGCCCATTCTGGTTCAGCCCAGTGCACATTCCGAGAAAGTTGCACCTCAGCTTGAATCACTCACTKAGGTACTCAGTGTAACAGACTCTCCACATCTTATTTGCATTAACTTTGTTGGGTTTGCATATTAGAATCATCTTGGCCCAACCTTTGCTAGGGATGACGGCTTCCTTTCTGTTGGCCAAGCTTGTTTTTGTGGTCAGAAGAAGCAGACAGAAATAAAAATAAGATGCAGCTTAGCTGGGTGCTGGACACGACTGCACGCATCATGCACCAAGATGCTCGGAAGAATTAAAAAGCAGAAGTTACCTAAATTATAAACCTCAAATCACAGTTGGATTTTAATCTGGAGTACCAAAGAAATTTGCAACAATTTTGCAGTATTTATTCTGAAGCAAGTGAGTTTTAGTATTTTGGTGCTTTGCAGTGAGATCAAGAACTGTTTTTCAAGAATTGAAACACTCAGCCTTGAGTAAATAATAAAGAGCCRGTCTTCCCAGTTCAGTCAGGAACTATTTATGAGAAAACTGCATGCAAAGGAAAGTCTCAAAGAGGATCTGCCTGGAAAATGATTCTGGAGAAGAAATGAGCAGAGAAGAGGGATGGGGGCAGAGAGACAATGGGTCAGTTTGCAAACWCTCTTTGCTAGCCCCTGAGCTCTGACAGACATGGGGCAGTTTAATAATTGATAATTTTTATGATGGGTTGGAAAATATACTTACGATATTATGCTGGGATGTACAAGAGTTGTTCAGAGAATGGAATAYGAATTCAAAATTATCCTGGTGATTTGGAGAAGYGGTGAAAGATGACTATCCTTTAAAGAAAAAGACCACTTTGATTTAGGAAAAGTTGTCATGCATCATGGACAAGTGGAAACTGTGGCACTGAGAAGATGTTAATGACATGAACACAGCCTGGGGGTTGTCTGGCTGAGAACCACTTTGTCCAGCAAGGACTTGAGGCTTATAATGAATCAGAAGCTGTGACCATGAGTCAAATGAGCCTGTGGCAAATAGGGAAAGTATTACACCAGTGTGTTTAAAACAGAGTATTAGTCACTCTACTCCAGTTGGAGCTGCTTAAGACTAAGACTGAGAAAGCACCAAGTATCATTCTCATTTAGCATTTAAAATGTACTTGTGCCCACAGCAAAAGCAATGGTCTTAAAATTGCAGCRAGGAGGATTCAGTTAGACCTTAAGGCCAGACATCCGACAGCAAGGATGAGGGAGCCCTGGCACAGAGTGCTGTGGGAAGGTGGGACAGTCACAGAAGGCTTACACCCACAAGGCAAACAGCTGTCAAGAACAGGTGTAGCTGAACTTTCACAGGGCAGATTGGGTGAATTCAGGGTCGTTATTTCAAATGATTTGTTGGYAAAGCCTGTATGAAAGGGGAAGAGCTCTATATAGTACTGTCACCCTTTCTTTAACATTCTGGGCAAAGTGCCTCGTTTTTGGTACTCAGTGATTGTGAGGGTGATGACAGCTGTTCAGTGCAGAAGGCAGCTTGTCATAGAAGCAGTACAGAAGGGCRAGTGGAGAAGTGGGATGAGGCTGTATGATAAGGGATCAGCCTGTATGATGTGCTGTGGCTGCACAGCCTCTTGGCGTCACAGGATGCTCAGTAAAGAGACAGGGGTGGCATCACTGCCCACCACTTGTTCTAGCAGGGATGGTGGTACAGTTTGGGCCATGTAAGTCCATGTGACCAAAAGTGTTCAGAACTCTGTTTACAGAGAAAAGCCCCGGCATGCCTGTCTTGGGTTGATTTTGTGTCCATCCTGTATTCCTATATTCTATCAGCTTGTATGCCCAAAAGGTGCCTGCACCTTTAAATCTGACCYRACCCAGAAGAAGGGGCAGGGGCAGCTGGGAAGGCAGTGTGGGCAGTTAAAAGCTGGGCTGCCATGCTGCCATGGGCTTTTGGACCTCAGCTCGKCACTGCCGGWGTCCTGCTCGCTGTGTGCAGGAGAGTTACKTTGTTGCCGTTTAGCTAGCTCGGGTTTGTTAGCTTGGGCAAACAGCTCTCCCTTGACTGCCACCCCTGCCCC
>NW_026623254.1:1096220-1097032 GCF_030028575.1 Malurus melanocephalus
TTTTTATCTGTGTCCTGTGGGCACTGTGTTTTGTTAATGGACCACTTTTTTTTTTTCTCTTCACTTTTGCCCAAACATCTATTTCATATTGGTGGGAAAAAATTTTCAAATGTTTCACTTCAGAGGAAACACTTACTCTGTAACATTTTTTTCTCTGAAAACATTGTCTCAAACCAARACAATGCCTCCCCTTTGTTTACCACTGAGTGGTAAAAAGGGCTGMTACAGGAAGCCTTGCTCATATTTGGTCTTGTGGCAGGATTCTTTTTTAATATCTGTGAGAGAAGTCTGATGCCTCAGGTGCCTCACCTCCTCCTGGAGCCTATTGCAGAAGCCAGCATAGTTACCTACAGCTTCAGTCCTTACAGACTGCAGACATCATTCTGACTTGGCTCCTTATGAAATGTTATATGTGGAAGAAAACACTAAAAATACACTTGAATAAGCYGAAAGAGATAATGAGAGTCAAAAATAGAGTATGTTCAGGCACAGAGTGTGTACAACCCCAGAAACTCTTATCTTCATTTTGGTTTTCAGCTTTCTGCCTAAGAGTGCGAGAAAGTTCTGGGAGAGTGGGAGAGTGAGTGCTTTGACGTGTGTACAATGATTTGTTCCTCTGCAGAGAAAATGTTACTGGGTTTGCTGCTGTAKCAAAAGCTTTACTACACTGACCTCAGCACATACAGTGTTTCCTAAAGTAATGCCTTTCTTTTGCATTGCCTTGTTTCTTATTTTCATTTGGAAACTATATAGTCAATAAATAAATCATTAGCTAGGCTCCTAAACAGAAGTTGGAATCAAATCAAAGAAGA
>NW_026623254.1:1097058-1149326 GCF_030028575.1 Malurus melanocephalus
AAAAAAAAAAAAAAAGAGAAGACCGGGATTAAGGATGCATAGGAATTTCTTCTATTTGAAATAATGTTCATAGCATTTTCTCAGCATCAAACTGAAACCAGGACAGACAGACTGGTTTGTTGCCTGTGCTGCCTCTTGTGTTTCAATTGCCTTCCTATGGGCTTATTTTCCTGGGGTAAAATTCATCTGTTCAGCTAGCAGAGACGTAGGTCTAACAAGAAGGAGACAAAAGAAATGCTGGCCATCAAGGCAGGGAGGCGTGAAGGGGGAGTGTCTCTGTACACCTGTGTTTAGAGTGCTGTTTAGAAGAGCCCCTCTGTGAAGCTGTGCCGTGCATGGTTTTTCCTGGCATTGTGGTTTCAGCCCAGCTGTGGCCTGAGCTTTCCTGTCCAGAACAAGGACACGATTCAGTGCATATCAAACTGGACAGGTGTGAAGAGCTCTCTGAAGTCACCTTAACGCAGGCCAGAAGGTTGTTTTCCAGAGASCCGAGTGGGAAGTCTGGGAACAGCTGCTCAGTGCAGTGGTACCCTGTGGTGTGGGGAGGTGAAACTCGGCTGTGGAGACCGGCCAGAGCCGTTTTCATCTTCCCAAAGCTGGTATTGGTATCCCAATATCCCAAGAAGTTAAACTGTGGGTAGTCAGGTTTGTCCCCCACGTGCCATAATCCCATTTCCAATGCAGAGCCCCTAAATCCCAGCTCCCCCCAAATGGCCTGTGYTCAGTTCAGCTGTGCAGCTACAGGAAAGGTCATGCAGACCAGAGCATCTGAAGCAATCAAGCATAAAACAGATCATTTGTAGTCTCACAGCAATAAAATGAAGTTTCCATAAATAAGTGTCTAACGAGCCTGAATTTTTATTAGGGCACCACAACAATCGAACTAAATACAGAGTGTGAATTTAGAGACTTTAATTGAAGGGATTACCCAAAATACTTAATTGAATTAATGCAAGAATCAATTGCCATCTCTGTCTTTCATGCTGCACTATTATCTGTGCAGAGTTTAAACAATGCTGAAGGGTGCTGGAACACAGGCTGTWGAAGTTGAGTTTGCTCTGAGCAACCTAAACTAGAGCTGCCCATAAGGGGAAAAACTTGAAATGGAGATTGTAGCCTGTTTCTAATGTCTGCATGGAACTTGCCCTGCAGAAGCCACCAAGGAGCAGCCAGACAGTGGAGACTCATGTTTTCCACACRCTGTGGAGCTGCAGGGATTAAGCCTCCTGGTGAAAAGTTTTGTGTCCCATTAGTAGCACCTCAGCTTTTGTGTGCTGATGACAGAAGGACTACCTGGTGTGAGGAATTGCATTCCCATGCAAAAATGTAAACCTGAAATCTTAATTTAATTTTATTTTTCCTTTAGGACTTCTTTATTGTTTCAGGACTTTTGGTGTAATTTATGCCCTGTTATTTGACTTTATTACACAAGATGCCAAGATTTATGTTAATAGAGGAAAATGCATTTAAAATGTCTCCTAATATATTTCCCCTGAAATACAGGAAGATTACAGCTGCTGCAATAAACTCATAATCTCTGAATGCTAGAATGGAAATGTTTGACATTAACAGGCTGCTTTTAGAAATGAAATATCTGTAGCAAGGACATGGAGAACTTACAGCTGACGTCTGGTTGTGACTGCATCTGAACTTTGTGTGCTATTTGAGATTCAGAGAGGGGAAATGTTAACTTTTTGTACATACCTCAACACTTCTTGATGTCAACCAGAAACAGAGGCAGCAGAAGTCGGTGGGGGAGACTTGCTCCCATGTCAGTTTGGAGTTGGCAGGAACCAAGGACAATGTGAAATCTTGTGAGAAAGTCTGAGCCTTCCTATTTTCCAGTCTCAATGACTTCCATGGAAAATGAATGCTAGGGAATGCATACAGAGATTCATATCTCAACTGCAGCACAAAGTTAAATGATATGGGACAACTTTGGGAATAGCTGGGTTTGAATTAGCCCTGAGTTTGTGACGTACCCTGGTTAAATRTGTGCCCGGGAGACCTTGAAAGTGGTAAACCATCCTGCAGCCCTTAYTGCATGAAATTCCATCACTTTCAGTGCATGGAGGCAGGCTTTTCATGTTACTGTGARGCAGCAAATGACAATGAGTTGAAGAGAGGTGGTCTCTGACCAAGTACTCTGCCAGCACTGTTGTGCTTGTGCCAACTAAGATTTTACTAGCTTATCTCATTGTAAATCTGATGTAGTGAGGCTAGGTTTAGAAAATTTGAGCACACTTGAAATTAAAGGATTACAGTAGAGCTGCAATTCATACTACTGTTAGCAATCCTTAGTACATAAATAAGATGAAGCTCATTTTTGTGCCCGTGAAACTCCTGCTGAACTCTGCTGGCATTGACAGGCAATGAGTAATTGCTCAAAATAAATTACCRTTGCCTKCTCTGAATTCCTTTTGCTAGGAATSTAGATCCTTTTGATATACRTAGGGTTATTTAAATCATCCTTTGAAAAGTGAACGTCAGAGGGTGGGTCTGAGCATGACCTCCACTATTGGTTCGGGGAAGCCTTGTCATAACAGACATTTATTTGCTGGACAGGTTTTAATTCATATTTAATTTTAATTTAATACATCCTAGGCATTAATTGCACAATGTATTGCACAACAGAATGGTACCTTTCCCTTGTCCTGGAATACTCCAYCAGAAGGAAATCAAAGTGGTTCTACAGCCTGAATTTGTGCAGAAATATTACAGACACAATGCTGCCTATGTCAAGAGAAAAAAACAAACAACAACRACAAAACCCRAAACAACCCCAAATCTGCTTTAATAATGTCAATTATTTGTTATTTTTTAAATAAAGGAATCAGTTTTTAGCTTGTGAATATATTCCATCCCAGATATTAATATATTACACAGATATCAAAACTGAAACACACCACAAACCAGCCCAATTAAAAGAAACATCATACTTTCTTAATCACCACCTCATATTTCCATCTTTTTAGAACAGTGACATTAGGCTTGCCTCCAGTTGAAACAGGGTCAAAGTGGTTTCAAAGAAATCAGTAAAATTCAGTTCTAGGTAACTGAAAGCAGAATTTGATCCATTAAGTATTAAATGAGCCCATTTAAAATGGGACGTATCAGACTCTGAGCATATGTATAATCAGTTCAAATTAGCTTTTACCTCTTGGAGCCTCCCAGCACAAGGAAGAAACAAACAAGTGTGGAAAGGAATTCACTGTCAGTGAGGAGAGCAGCATCTCTTCCACTATTTATTATTGACTATTTATTATTGACTATTTATTATTGACTATTTATTATTGACTATTTACTATTTATTATTTACTATTTATTATTTACTATTTATTATTCATGATTTATCACTATTTATTCTTATCATCCCTGTATAGGATCACACAAAATTTTCTTATGCTCATCAGGAATATTTTTTAATGGTTTTAATGTAAATTCTTTTTTTGTGTTTGCTTTGGGCATTTCATTTGTCTTATTCTGTAAAATCTAGAATGATTCTTTCATGCTTTCTAGTCATTTTGCATTTTTACCATTGTTTTGTTTATGTTATAAAAGGCTCAGAACTGGCTCTTTGCTGTGTACAAATATGAAGGAAATTACAGTCCCATCCCTAAAATATTTAAAAAAAATACTGATATCATTGAGTCCTTTTTCAGGAGACTACATTTAGCCTTCAATATCTTTTAAAGAGAGATCATATTTTGGAAAAAAAAAAAATTAAGCCAGAAAAGATGCTTAGTAGAATCTTACTTGTGGGTTTTATCTAACTTGCTCAGACTTCTGAAAATGTCACATTTTCCACTTTGAAGGGATAAACTGAAAGACATTTTGCTGTTTCAGTAATGCTGAGAATTATAGTGTCCTGAGTTTAAATTCTTTGGTCTTGAATTTAAAAAAATGCCCAGAGTAGAACATTTATAAGCACAATTTATCCAGTACAGCCTCAAGGCAAAGATCCCAATGTTAATCAGGTCGACAAAGCTGCTCCACCCCTTGTTATTACAAAGGCTCCACCAAAGGCCTTTGTAATAATAGTAATACTGAACAAGAAATATGCACATAACAGGATATTTGGATGAGTTTTGCAATTATACTCTCTTTTTGGGGGAGTTGTATTTAAATTTTTTTTTTTGTAGAATTGGGGTCTGATATTGAGGTGTTTCATTTGGAAGCTCACTTGATTAAGTGGAATAGAGTAAAACTACAATACAATACGTTCGTACCTGTGAATATCCGGGTCATGACTGCAGTGAGAGTTGAGAGCTCATTCTCTTAGATGGCATTGCTGAAAGCCTCTTTTACTATGTAATTTTCTCTCATTATGTGAACTTGGTTATACAGAGGGATATTTAATACAAAATATGGCTAATCAAAAGTCAATTTAGATGTAGGGGCTGCTTTTGTTAACAAATTTATAACCAACTGTAGTCCATAACAATAAGGAATTCTCAGGTGGGAAGTAAAGGCCTTGCTTTTACTAAACACATTCACTGTTGTTGCATCAAAGGTCTTAAGGCCAATTTTCTCGGGTGGACCTTCACAGAATCAGATCAAAACTAAATTGCATAGTGTCCACCTTCTGCAATTAATGAAACTGATCTCAGATGTACAGAAACTTATTCATTATCAAGAATCCACTCTCCACCCTTCATACAGTACAGAAAGGTACTGGGGTGTTGAAAAAAGAAAAAAAACATGATCAGATCATCTACCCAAATATTGTATAATASACTCAAAGTAATTAAATTAAGATGTAATGGACAACCTGAATGCTAAATACTTAAAGTTTGTTTTTTTACAAACTTAATAAGAATGCTGGTAACAAAAAAATAAATTAGGTATTTGTGACAACTAATATTAAAAAATAGTTGTCTTGTTAATTTTATGCACCTAAATATTTAGGTTATATTTCATGTAAATAAAACTTTTATATGCAAAAGGTGGAGTGGAGATACAGACACACAGAATTAGAAGAGAGTTTGGTTGGTCATTGAGCCTAATCCTTCAAGTCATTAGTGCCCTATCAGGTACTTACCTTCTGTGTGAGTAGTGTATTGWAAGAAAAATTGCCTCATCCATAAATTGTTTCCAATTTTAGATTAAAAAATACATACAGACTTTGAAGAAGACATTGCACTGTAGAAATCAATAGCAGATTGCTTTGATAGAGTGAAAATAAGAGATTAGGAACATGAAAAACATCAGGAAGTACCAAAGCTGCTTCTTCAGTCGAAGATTATTCCCTGGTTTAAGTTAGAAAGGAACAAGAAGATTGCCTCAACTATCCCGGTGTGTTTGTCACAGCATTTTTAAGGGATAATAGTGTATGTCAAATAAAGCATAAGGTATTTTAGGAGTATGTCATAGCTTGGACACATGTGTGTTGTCTGATGAATACTGAATCAAGCTGACTTTGCAGACAAATATTCTCTCTGTGATTCAGTACAGCAGTGTGCTTGGGGATTTCAAGGGGTGCTTTGCCTGGAAAAGAATGGATGAAAGCATGTGAGGATATGGCCATCATGCACATGTCAAGGATTCACAAAGGGGAGTTTACACAGCACATTCATCCCCACGAGCCTGACAAGCAGATTTAAATGTGCTGTGACATTCAGCCATAACTGAATGACTGAAATGTCCATTCTAATCTCAATTTACTCTCAACTGATTAGTTCTTCTATTTGCAATTCAAGAAAATGGCTCTTTTCAGAAATGTCAGCTGAAAACCAGGAGAATGATACCCATGCACCTGATTTTTAGGTTGTCTAAACTGCTCTTGTGATGGCCTATGAGGCAAAGTCAGGAACCTGCTGTGTCACGGTGGTGCTGGATGATGTGAGCTACAATTAATGCTGTCAGGGTAAGCAGACAGTTCTGCTTACAGGCTKCTGCTTAGTCGTGTAGCTTTTGCAGCTGTTGGAGGTTAATTCTCCCCCAGGCTAATTATTCAGATGCTGCATTATGAGTACACTGCTCAATGCACCTAAGGCTCTGCTCTGTGTGCGTGCTGTAGCTCTGCACCTCCGAATTCTCACACAGCCCGAAATTGGCTGGGACAACTGAGTTATGGCTGCAAAACACTCTCCATCCTAAATGCAGTAGTTTGGGGTTGATTCACAATCACACCTTCTTTTCCCCCACCAGATAAAATTACCAGAATCCCTGGCATCCTCTCTGWTTTTTCTGAAACAATTTTCTCCTTTCTCTCAGAGCAGACTGCTTGCTGATCTGACAAATGGTTTCAGTCTCCCTGAAGCTGAATTTTCCTTTTAATATTATTTTCTTTACAAACCTCCTTMGTTTTCTACCTGCTGTGCTGTCCCTGGACTGACACTGCAGCCAACAGCTTCATCCAGTCCATCCCCACCCAGCTGTGGGATGGCACTCAGCTCCCCATAATCTGCCCAGAACAAAACCCAGCTGAGTTGTTACCACAGGTGAGAAGAAGCTTCCTGTCCTTTCCCTTCCAACTCGTATTGTAAATCCGAAGTAGGAATATTTATTTCTCTGTTGATTAAGGGAGGTTTTTCTGCTCTCTGCTGGGTTCTCAGGATGGCACGGGACACAATGCAGCAATACATCCCTCACTAAAGGCTGCAAAGGGCTGAGCACAGGATCCTCCCAGAACGCTGCAGATGTGGCTGATGTGCAGCACCACAGGCAGCAGYTCACAGCCTGTCTTCACATCTGCAGTGCTCTGGAGATGCACACAGCCRCTTGCTGTGTCCTGACCAACAGGAAAAACAGACCAACAATGGTTTTGGACTGCAGGCCTGCACAGAGCGTGAGGACGTGCACTCACTTTTCATCTTGCACAGTGCCATGAGAGGAATACCAGGGTGGATCTGCAGACAATTGTGGCTGTGCTGAGGGCACATCCATCATGGTCCATCATGGCTGCTTTTGTCTTTGGATGGCAGAGACAATTAGCAAAGCCCTGCAGCTACAGGGCAGCAGCCACATCCCAGGACATTCCTCACTCAGGCCGCTCCTTAAGACCAAATGTGAGAGCAAAATATTAGAAAGCTCAGTTTTCTGAACCTCTGGGTTCCAACTAAACCGATGAGGGGAGTAAAGACAAGAAGGGAAACAAAATATTTGCAGCTGTCCAGAGAGGAAATTTCATTCCAACCTCAAAATCAGGTTTTGTTCAGGCATCGGCRCATGTTGCTGCACTGGTTTTTACAAGACACCAGATGCTGATCTGATTTGCTTCACAGAAGCCATTAACAATCCAGGAGATTTAGGAGGATGCTGATAAGAGAAGGTACAGCAGCTCTGTAAAATTGTCTCATTAAGTGTCGATAAGTGTTGAAGTGGGAGCTTTCATCTACATTTGATCKCTTCCCAAATATGTGGAGTGGTTGAACATGCCCATTTTCCTGGATAATAAAACTATTACATTAAATCTTTCAGAAAGTATTAGATTAATTCCCCATCCTTCATTGAAGAGGCAGTTGTAGAGATGTTTTTTAAACTGGTTTTTTTTTTTTTTTTTTTTTTAAGGTCAAAGATATGGAGGCTACTGCTGACATTTACTTGCATGGTTTTAATTGAGTATTAATTTCTATAGTTCAACCTGAAGCTGTTGTCAAAATATTTTTTTATGTATGCTGTATCAGCAAACCTAAGCAGTAATTCCACCTGAAGCTGACAATGTATAAATGTAAGTTTAGAGACTAATTGTAGTTAAGTCTAAATATTTTCCACTTAAGAATAGCCTTTTCCAAGGAAACTACAATTATAAATCACTTTTCCTGCCCCTGTGATCAAAGTTCGTAGCCTGCCAAAATTTTGGGAGCAGGGTAGTGGTGCTGGTTTGGAATTTTTTTTTAAAAGGTTGTGGTGGGTTTAGGTATTTGCCACCAGGCTTTTCTAAGTAACATTGTTGGCACAATGGCAAAGGCTTCACTAGCTGAAATGTTCCAGTACACTCAAATGATTTAAGTGYTTTGGGGATTTCTACCCTAATTCCTTGAGAGCAAAATCTGAAATGCCACTTGTAGCAGAAGAAATTACAGCAAATACACATATGAATAACATCATTTACAGTTAAAGGATAGCTAAACATTCCTAGGGATGGATATAAACCAGAACAATTGGATCCAAACATAAGCAGCCTTTCAGACAGAGATCTGGTTACAATCTATAGCTGAAGCAGCTCTCTAAATATCCCTGAAAGGAATGTGTAACAACTTGCACTGTAATATCTGAGTCACCTTTCAGCTACAGAGGTAGGGGTGGTAAAGACAGTACTGAATATCTGGTTATCAGGAGCACCTTAAGAGCTGTAAAATAAATAGCCAGTGTTGGGATAAGTAAGGGGAAAAGTCAGTAAAAGCCCTCTTAAACTTCATGTGTTTGGTTCTGAAGCTACAAAACTTGAATTGTGAACAAATAAAATGAAGCATTTACTTAACGAAAATGGTAAGAGAAACTGAGTCAASCAGATGAGAACTCACATCATATTTKTACACATAAGGCTCAATTCAAGCTGAAAAAAAAAAATCTGTTCAGAGTACATCCACCCTGTCAAGTACCTTACCTGCATGCTTTGCTCCCAGATCTGGTCCTTTGATTGTCTGCATGGGATGGAATAGAACAGCTGCATCCTTCCCCTCCCTCCAAGTGTGATCCAGGGAGCAGTTTTCYCTGGACTGTTCCTATAGCATCGGGATGAAGAGCAAAGCATGTTGCCCAGCACCTCCCCATCAGCCCTGCACTCCCAAAGACCCCCTGAGCACTCTCCCCTTCCTCTCCCATCGCATGCAATGGCCACCCACGCTCCTGGGCTGYAGAAACACCACTCTTTCAAGCTGTCACAGCCTGCACCAGATCACRGGCACCCCTGTGTGAAAAACTGTGAGAAAGGAAGCAGCCATGGGGTCTGTAGGGGATCAGGACCAAGGGCTGGGTGCTGGGTTAAGGCTCTATGGGGAGAGCTGAGCCATCCTAAAACACTGGTCTGGGCAGTTCCCTAGGGAAGGTGCCATGAGCAGCGCACGTGGCACCCGGTCTCTCAGAAAGAAGCACCCAAACTGGGCTGTGTAAAACTGCTGTTAAAAATAAACAGCTCTTTACACAGGACTGACTGACACCATGGACTGAGGAATGCAGGAAGTGTCAGTGCAAGTGCTAAAAGCAAGGAAGTTGCAACAGCATTTCATGAAATGAGTTATTTCTTCTGCTGATAAACTGAAAGAAGTAGGTGGACTTGGTTTCTACACAGTAAAAGGCTTGCTGGGCAAGTGGGAAAAAGCTTATGATTACAGGGACCAAGGATGAGGTGACATGCTGGCTTTCGTACAAGGGCAGTCAGACCTGTCTAGATTAGAGATGAGGTAATTACATTTAGCTGCTTTAATAAGCTATTTCTCATCATGCATAAATATAGCCTGATCAGTAATTAAATGGTATTATGGTTCTCTGCAGTTTTTCTTTGAAGAGGCTTAACTGTATTTTGTTGCCTGCTCATTTTGGTCTCTTTTCACATCACTCAGCCAAATATATTAAAATTAACTTTTTGGGAGATACATACTCACCACATACAGCAGTGAAGCATTGGTTCAGTGGTCATGAGCTGTCATTTACAGGTCCCTAGCTGTCATTTCAGAATCCTTCTGTCTCCATCAGTGGTTGGAGAGACGAGCTGCACCTTGTGGCTGTGCACAGAACAAAAAYCCCACAGGGGTCTCAAAAAAACCCCAGCCAGTCTGTAATGATATTAATGACTTAATATGCAATGCCAGTGCTTCTTAACAACAATAAAATGTGCAATGATCATGCATCAGGGGAAGACAAAACTCTTAATTGCCGTTTTATCCTAATTTGGTTGAGTGTGAAAGAATAAATCAATGAGATTTTAGGACAGGCTGATATGCTTTACCTGAGTGCTAGTGTGAAAGGAGTAGCAAGTAATATTGGCAAAAGCAGTTGTTTACCCTGTTGAAATTGGGAAGATTTCAAGCRCTCTTAGGTATTCTCAATAGAGCTTGTTTAAGAAAATAATGGTTTGGTCTTGGGAAGAATCTCAGAAAGTACATGACTGTTCATATGTTTAACATTTTTGCTGGGGTTTTTTATTACTTCTCGGTGGTCAGTAATGGAAAATGATAATATTTCACTTTATAATGGAAAATGAATATGCTYCTGTAAGGAAAAAGTTTAGACTATTCTTCAAGCTCGTTAAAATTGTCAGTGAAAGAAGAGCAACTGAGAACCAATAGGCCTGCAGGTTTCCTCTGTTCTGTACAGAAACAGACAAAAAGCATCAGATCATTTAAATTGGGAAAGACCTTTAAGATCATCAAATCCAACCATTAACCCAGAACAGCCAAGCCCACTGCCAAACCAAGTCCCCAAGTGCCACATCCATGCATATTTTAATTACTCTAGGGATGGTGCRTTGATAACGATATTAAACCCAAAATGTTCCCCAACATTTTACAAATGAAGCAGAACAATTCTGCTGAAAATGAAGTATTATTTTWTTTTTTTTTTWAACTAAAAAGTTATTCTAAACATCTTGCTTTGTAGTACAGGGTATTTGTTCTGTAGACCTCAAAGGATACCATGAGAAAGCAGGGCCAAATGCAGAGCAAGCACAAATCAATTCTCAGCTTAAATAGAGCATTGGACTAGCTCAKAAACTCATCCTTATTCCACTGTATTGGTAGTAATAGCAGCAKGTCTCATTTCTTTCTGAATTAGCTTTGATTCTCGTAAAGCTTTTGCACAACTTCCAAGTCCGTTGGTTTTTTTAAATGAAAAGGTAATAATATGGTTTTAAAAGATAGGGGAAACCCCAATTCTATGGGCCATAGTCTGTCATGGCTTGAGAAAAAAAAAGCAGCACAAAGTCCATCTTCTCTGAGTTGGGAAGGTTTCCAAAAAAAAATGAAGCCATGGAAGACGGATGAGCCACTGACTGAAAGGAAGAGTAATTATATAACAATAAATATCTAAATATCATGGAAGACAGAGGGTCAGCTTTTCCCTGAACATTTTAGAAGTTTCAAAATGTATCAAGATCAAGATGTTTCAAGATGACATTTAACTGGGGCAGAGGAACCCACTCCCACTCAATTATCTGGAAAACCTCATGAAGCCAAATTCTGCTCCTTGACACATTTCCACCAGCTGTTCAAAGTCCATATGGAGCCCTTCATGCAGCTCACAAAGCCTAAAATTTTGCAAATGCTTTACCACAATAGAATAAAGATCTTGTATCATCTTGCATTTTGCAAATGAGGAGATGGAGACACAGACAGAGGCACTGTGGTCTCCTCCCACATTGTTTCAGAGACAAAGATAAAACGTGCTTCACATCAGAGGCCGCTCATTCCATCTTTAGATTGTGCTATTGCTATTTGTAAATATTTATCCATTTTGTATTCCAAATATGGGTGCTAGTGAAGGCTATAGGAACACAAATACAAATATGTTTTTCATTTGCATTTTCCAACACTAGTGTTGGCAAAACTTTTGCACTGTAGAGGCATCTTCAAGAGTAATGATCACCCTGGCATGAAGAAACCAAGAAGACATGTATCCAAGTGAKGCTAGAGTGTGTTTTAACTTGTACATGGTATCTGAGTGCTCACTTCCACACTGTGAATAATTCCTTCCTATAGAAAACATTCCTTGGMTACAAATGATTTCATAATCTGACCCAAAATAGATCAGAACAGTCAATTGTCTTCGTTCAAAATGAATTTAAATTTGTGATGGAAGTTTTCTGTTTACTAGTGAGCACCGTAATCCAGATTCCACCCTCGCTCTGTATAAGAAATGTTTGGTAATGAAGCAAAATAAAACTGAAACGTGTCTTCATGCTTGTAGGATTGTAGGTAAGAAAGGTGCACTTAAGAAAGTGTTTTAAGGGAAGAGCTGGGATGGGGGAAAAAACACGTCCAAGCTGGGATACACTGTTGCCGAACTGAGGGAACCTAAAGATAAAGCACTTTCATGAAACCTGAAAATACAGAAAATAATTTTTCTAAAAATGCATCTCCACTGTCTATCTCATTATGCCCTTGGGAATTGCTTATGTATGTTGTCTGCATAGAACAGAGTGAAATCCATCTTTGGAGTACTTTGCTGTTATCTGGGAAATCAAGAAAATGCTCGCAAAGAGAAGCTACTAAATGTATTTCTAACTCCCTGGGCTCAGCATTTCTAGTGGGACTGGCTTTTAGCTAAAAGTGAAGTGAAAATTTCATGCTGGGCACTAACAAATGGTATGTGGGAAAGCAGCAACAAGACTGTGCTGCTTTTCATCCTTGGTTCAGATCTATCCCACATGGCTGTTGGTCAGAAGCCTTTTCCCATCCAAATGCATCTGGAGACAAGCCAGGATACTGGAGAGTTATTACAGCTTGTAGCTGCCTCTGTCACATCCTAACTGGGTCTAACTGGGGTTTGTCCTGTTGATCAGAGCACACAGTGACGTGTTCTCTCCTGTTTGCTTGGTGCAGTCAGAGTGTTTCAGCAAATACATCTCCAGCAGGAGCAGCCATACAGAGCAATGGGACTGTCACTGAGACTGTGTCCAGCAGAGCTGTCCCTGTGCCCCAGGTCTGTCCCTAGGTCCATCATCAGCCCAGCAGCAAGCCATCTTTTTTGAGCTTGAAGTCTCACTTGAGTTCTTGCAAAGCTTCTGTGGATGGTGATSAGGCCACCACTGATGGTGCTTGAGMCTGTGAAGATCAGACTGTGGCCTTGGCCCTGCAGGTTGGGTTCTGTGTGACACTGCTGTCCCTGGTCCATGGGAACACCTTCAGGCAGAGAAAGGTCCCTTGTTGGTCTGTGAGAGTCAGAAGAAGATGCAGCACACKGCGATTTGAAATTGTTTGTGTTCACTGTGTTATAACAAACTCGGAGGCAATAATTACTTCCCTAAGGTAATATAACTGCACTAACTGCATGAGAAATTTGATCTGCCCATTTCCTGGTTTTGGCCACAGCTCATGAAATCACAACTATCAAATACAGAGCCTGGATAAAAGGGCCATTTTCTTCTACCTACACAACTATTTTTGCTTCTTCACGGCTTATAAATAAAATAATGTTTGAGAGTGAAATTGGTCAGGAGTTCTTTTCCAACCAAATGGCAAGTGCCTTTCAAGCCCTTGGGGAGATGGGAGAATTCAAAGTAATTTTTGACTCACAATTGTGTGTTTGAATYGTTCAAAAATGAAACTACGTTCCTAAAAAAACAGATACAGAAATACTCTGAGTTTGATCCTGTCCCTGGAGAAGCATGCATAGCCTCAGTGATTTCCATGGAGTTATGCCAAATTACACGAGCTGGATATTTGCTCTAGGCCATTTTGCTATCACAAACAGCAGCTACATGATAAGGATCACAACATATTTCTGAAAGGAGGGCAAGTGCCACTGATAGACTGGTTGCAAAAACGTCATTCATTTATAAAAAGGTCACGAGTGACTGBAAGGGATACAAATGAAGTATTTCACTTCTCTGGAGCGTCATTTTGCAGTCCTGTTAATTGTACTTACCAAACATTTTCCTAACCTTTTCAAAGGCCTGTCTTCCTGCAATTTAAGGTCTGTGTTTGGGAACCTGGGTTAAAAAGAGCCTCCCCTTTCAGCCTCTAAGCCTGAGTACACACTGGGAAGGCAAGGACTAAAGCTGCAAGATAAGAGAGAATCTGTGCTTTGAAAGGTGACTCAGACCAAAGACCAGCATGTGTAAAACAGCAGCAGCAGCACTGGTGTTCTAAAAAGTAGGTAATTACAGGTAATTACAGACTACATTATGGAGCAGCACACACTTAGCAGTGTGAGTGTGTAGAGAGTGAAAGCATGAAGTGTTACCCAATCCAGAGCACAGTAGCATTCTCAGGGAAAAAATGTTCCAAAGAAAATTAAGACAAAAGAGATGAAATCTCATAGCATCAAGCATGAAATGACTGAATACTTGACTTCCTCAATMGCTCCTACCTTAGGCAATGAAAACAAGTTTACACTGCAGGGTGAGAAGAAAAATTTATGAGAATTATGGAAATAAATCACAGTGTTTTATTTGACCACAGTGTGCAGGAATTTCTCAGCATCCATAATTTTTTTTTTTGTTCTTGCTTCAAACACAGACAAGGAATGTGTCCTGAGTTACTGCAAACTTTTAGAGTCTGTTTTTCCAAGATAAAGAGTTGTAGCATAAGTGAAGTCCTACTTTAGGGGTCGCAAAAACGAACTCCCTGATTTGGACAGCAATAGAGGTGAAGGTCTCCAAATCTGGCACAGTGTATAATCCAAAATGAAATGAAATTATAAACTAATTGCAAAACACTGAGGATTTTACACCAGGTAACTTTTCTCTCCCACCAAACTAATGTTATTGAGCAAGCATGAATGGGTAGTATAGAATCAACTAATGGTAGGGATAACCCCAATGTATTTGTACAGTTTTTCCTGTTCCCTGTCTGACCTGCTCTGCTTTATATCAGTGTCTACTTTAAGGGGTAGGATTTGTCTTTCTKCACGGTGATTTATGTAGTGTCACAAATGCTGATATTGATCTCTAGCAGTGAAGGTTTCTGTTTGATCTCAGCAGTGTAAGAGCGTGTATGTTATTTTCATCAGGGCCTTTCCAGTCACTTGATTCATTTGTTTTGCACAAAGCAGGATTGTAACTGGGCAGTGAGAAGGGGAAGTTGTGTGTGCAGAGTAAGATTTAGCAATTCCTATATTTCCTGTAAGACAGRGGCTATTTTGAGTTTGGTTTTTCATGCTTCCTTTGGGRAAAAAAAGGTATCTTGCCAAAGCTRAGGGCAATGGCATMTAATTTTCTCATCCACTGCTTGTACAATATTTATTAAATAAACTTTTRCCTTCTCCCTTCTTAATTCTCAAATAATTCTGTGACACACGCAGTAACCTTGTTCTGAGTGTAAATGTTCTTCCTCTCCCAGTCAGAGAAAACAAATGCCTTTCACAAAACAGTACATCTTCATTTTTCACAAGAGTTGCTTTCCCACTGGTTGCTTAAGAAGCACAAGTAGTGTTCTGCCTGTGGGAGCAATTTAAGATGAGATAAACTGTGGGTATTGGCCTCTCAAAGGTCATCCCAAGCTGATGTTGTAACCTTGTTCTGGTGGTTTATGAACTTTCCCGTGACAGTATCCACAGAAATAGTTTCGTTTTGGAGCATCCAGTAGGATTATGAATCTGTACCACTGCCACTGGCACAGGTGGGTATTCTCCTAAGTGGGCGCTGACTCACTTGCCATTTGCATTCTCGCAAGGAGGAAAATCCTTAGAGGTGAAAATCCAAGGTATTAGTAGGAAACAACTTATATTCATCTCCAAGAAGCAGGAAAAAAATAGAAATCCTGATGTTTTGAGATTACATCACCACCCTCACAGGATCAGTTGARCATTATTATAGGGCCACAGTTACTCCAAGGCTGTGTGGCACCCTGCAAATGCAAATTTAGGTGCCAAATCCCATTAAAAGTGTCCTGTGGAGTGGATGTTTAGGGAGACTAAGATTAGGGTCTGGCTTCAAAGTCCAACATGCATGTTCGTGTTTTCATGTTTCTACACTCTCCATGTCCAGCTGGGGCTCTATAAAGCTGCTTCCAACAGAGTCACCTGGAGCCACCTGAGAGGTGGGAGCTGGCTGGTGGGGACAAGATCTGTCAAACACAGACCCACACTTTTCTAAGTGGCTGCTAGAGCCATGTAAGGCACCACTGGGAATTTCCAGCATCGCTCTGTACCTGCTTCAGCCMCCTGAACCACATCTCTGCTCTGCCCCTCGTGCAGACAGACAAGCAGCAGCATGGCACTGGTCACCAAAGAACTGAGCCAACAACACAGGTTCTCTTCATCAAAACATTTTCCAAGGCAGAAATTTCTCTGGCAGAAAATAATTTCCTCCCTGCAATTGGCCTGAAGTAGAGCAGGAGCAGGGTATCTCTGTGCTGTTCTCTTTCCTGTCTTCTTAAACTTTTAGATATTCTCTGACACAGATGAGTAACAGTTGAAGTTCTCTGTGGGGAGACTGAGTCCAGCTCAAGGTCTAGAAAACATCCCAAAATGTTGAACTGTGACAACTATCCAGCCTCCTCGCCTGTCAATTCCTGCCCTTGGTTCTCCTTATCTTCCTCAGATATTTTCTATATATTACTCAGATATGCTCTTTATCTTCCTGAGATACTCCCTTTATCTTCCTCAGATCTTCTCCATATATTACTCAGATATTCTCTTTATCTTCCTCAGATATCGTTGGAGGTTGTATTTGAATAGCAAAGGCATTTTTGACGTTACTCAGGAGGAACAGCACCRTTATTGTAGCGCTTTACAGCCCCCAAGTGCTTCAGAACCTCCAGGCGTGGTTGTTTGCTGTGCACCAGCTCTCTGGTGTGTAATCTCACAAGTAAATATGTGACTCACTCATCCCACAGCAGAGTAGGACCATAAATATCTMGCATTTATTCGCTCAAGAGAAGGCCACGTTCATGTGTAGTTGACGAATGCAAGTCTCTGGATAGTAAACACTCAGGCTTGAAACAACCCCAGCCTGCAACCAGGAATTAAAAGCTTTGCTGGAATTTCATGTTCCAAGGTGGACTGGGTAGCCAGTGCATCAAGAGTAGTCCCTGATCAGATTTATGCTGTCTGACTTTCATAACAAAAATATAAAACAAGTATTAAATAAGCTTTGTTGTTGTTCATGTCTTAGTATCCTTGTAAGGCCAAAAATAAGTTCATTGTGTCACAAACTGCTTCCAGTCAAAATAAGCTTGACAGATTCTAATTAGTACGTTCAAAGGGTTAGCTTTAGAACAGTTTCCCCACATGCACTACAGCAAGGGGGCCATAAAACCACAGGCAAATTTTGCACTGTAACAACATTTATCTGTTTATCAACACTACCTGGGTATTACGTGTTCTTTCCTGGCAGAGAAGAATTAATTTAAATAGCAAAATACCAAGAATCTTTCTGGTAGAGGGCTACATCATCCTGGAGATCTTTTCTTGGCATATCAAATTCAGTGATCTTAGCCCTAGCAGAGGTAGAAGGAGCTCAAGAACACATACATTCTTCTTTGCACTAATTTAATTTCCACTTAAACTGTTCACTGCTGTGATGCCAGCCTGGAGATACCACTGCAGAAGTACCACTAGAGACTCCGGCATTACAGATGTGTTGACAACTGCAACATAAAAATCCTGCTAGTTCACAAATTAATGGTAACTTTGGAAACCAGATTCTAACACAACAGCTCTTCAGGGGACACTCTGGAGGAGGAAAAGCATTTTAATTTGGCATTGACAACCTCACTTGTTTCCTCAGCCCCCTTTTTGCTAGCATCCACTTCAAACCTAGCACTTTTTGAGTGCTCCCACTCTAGTACACATCTGAGAGTACAAGGCACATTTCAGACTTCTAATCACAGCCACTGAAGAGTGTTCTTCATGACCTAATTTAGATCTACAAACAAAACAATTAAAATATCAAGCTTCATCAGTTGCACTGATTGTCTAGAACAGGSTCACACTCAGCAACAGCTTTGACAGGGATGTCTCTCTACAGTCTTTGCTCTTTCCTTGCCTTGTTTGGATCCTGGGATCATTATTCAGAAGCAAAAGCTCTCAGCCTGAAAGCCTTTATTAGTTACATGGTGACATGCAGAGGGTGCAAGAGGTGCAACTTTACAGCAAAGCCCCCAGCTCTGCAGCTCAAGAAAACACAGTTCTCTGTTATAGGGGGCTGCCAGTGTCCCACTCCCCTGAGCAGCAGCAGAACAGCTTCTCCTCCTTATGAGTTTCTACTAGTGCAGCAACTTTCCAAGTTTCAGTTTCTACTAGAGCAGAGAATTTGAGAGCTGAAGCCCAAAGCAGGAGAAACAACATCAAGCAAGATGGGCAAAGAGTTCATCCTGCACAAGACTTCCTACACTTGAAGASAAACAGCCACTTATGCCACAGTGTTTTGGTTCCTGGGCAAACATTGTTTGATAGGTACATTAGACAGGTTTAGRGTCTAACATAAAAACCACTATAATAAAATTATACTGCACTATAACTCATTCTCATCATAATTCCTACTCAACTCTGGAACTAAGTTCACTAGTTTTTAGTGAGCTAAAAACAGAGCTTAAAAAATTCTGAGTGGGGTATTACAGAAAATAAGGGTTCACACCGGACTCTAGAGTGGGATAAATCTTCAGTATGGATGGAAAATAAGAGAACAGRTAAATTTGAAGGGAAAGGTGACAGCTAGTCACTTCTTCATGTTTCTCTAAAATTACAATCTGAGAGCACCACTTTCTGAAAAGGTTAATAACTTAATATTATGTACTTCATGCAGGTCAGGGTTCACTGACCATTTTCCCCTCTTGTTAAAGCCACTCAGATCTCTGCAGTCATGAAGCAGCCAGAGTGGCCCCTCCCTCCTCCCTCCTTATAACCTTTTTATAGACAACTGTAGAGCACAGAATGGCACCCAGAGTGCTGTCAAATTCTGTCCCAAATTCTGCACTTCTGGGACTCATCRCAGATCACATTAAATGCATATTTTCTCTGGCATCTGAGAGCAGAGTCCTTTGCAACTCATAGCTTCAAGAACCAGGAGTGAGTTTGGGACTTGGTGACCATTTAATGTATGTGGTCCCTTATTCTGTGTCATCCATATGCACAGATATGAACCATACATGTGATTCCAATTTTGCTAAAAATGTGTGTATATAGAGCCAAACATATATCAGAAATATGTAAGTAAATTTTAAGGGAAGGTTCTGTACAGCTACAGAAAAAGATTCTTGCAACATCATGATCTAGATATATCATTGCAGGCACACTCTTATAAGTCAACTATTTTTACCCCACCTGCCCTCTGAATTTTTGGCATGCCCTTGCTGTCATGCACCTTGCATTGCCTGTTGCTTTAAGTGAATGCTGTTGCTAAAAGAGAGTGATTTGATGGCGAATTGAAGGAACATTTAATCTAATCAATGCTTGCTTTGAACTCCTGCATTGTTAGGAGAGCCTGTCAGATTACAGGGTTTACACAGTGCAGCTGCTGCTCCTGAGCCTGCACRCTGTGCTTAGTGCCAGGAGAGCTCGGYACTGTGGAGGCATGKGCAGAAACATCTGGGTGTCTTGTTRCAACTCATCTCTGCTTGCAWAAATAAAATCAGAATCTTAAGAGAACCTGCTGTGAAGAAAGTTCAGTATTTTTCTCCTGWTCTTGCTCAAAGCCAGCCAGAACAGAAGCATGTGAAAGAGTTAAGGAAAAAGTAAGCGAGAGGAGCTACTTCAAACTTCAAAAGAAGTGCTGAGCAATTTCAGTTTACAGAGAAGCTTCAAGTAACAGAAACAAGTAGATTAGTTTGAATGAAATCAGGATGGCATTCAAAGAAGGTCTGAATGTTCTTTTTCCACATAGAACTATAATTAGTGAATGCAATATACTTCATRTTTTATGAAAAAAAATGCAGGCAATAAAATCCTAACTAAAAAAATTAGCCTAAGYAGTAAAATGTCACAATATAACATTATCTGATGGAGTCCAGATCTGGGGATTTCTTTTTATGTCAACTCTGCAGGGTGGCTTTCAGCATGTCATGCCATATYCATAGACCTCATGTTTATCATAAARTGGTAAAATACGTTCTTTTCGTAAGTCATCTTGCAGAACTGTGGGTGAAAACAAAATTGCGTAAGAGCTCATGCCAAATACTTTTATCAGTTTGCTTGAATAGCTGAAAACATCACATGGAGTGAAGCTACATGCAATTCTCTAATTGTGATTTGATGTGATTAACTGGGAACCAGGAAACATCAATTGCTTATCACCAAAAAACTGGCAGGACTGGCACAATATTTTGACAGCTTTTAGATACGCCTCCAAGATTTAGGAACCCAAAATTTAGCTTACATAAAACCGAGGTAACAGCAGAAGGAAAGAAATATAGACCCTAGGTAAGAAATTCAGAAAAGGTAGTCCCAAAAGGGATCTGGAAGCYGCACTGAAGTACAGACCTATCAAAAGTTGTAACATTATTTGAATGTAAAATACAGCAGCATGCACTTGGGTTTTTTGTTAAAGTTTACGTGATAGAGAATGAAACAAAAAATATGAAGTATAAATGTTGTTTCAATATAAATGCATTTACACCAGGCTTTCTTTTATTAMTCTCATGGTTTGCTGTAGGCAAAAYGGGTATAGTGGAAGAAACAGGACAACAAACAACAAAAWAACACAGGGGCTCAGTGAGTGAACATGTAACCAAAAAAATTAAAGGATATGAATTATCAGAAAAACAGCAATACTAAGAAAACCTAAAGCTACTCTCTGAATGTTACTCTTTTTACAAAGGGAACACACCAAGAATTTTACTTATTTATTTACTTACTTTAGACTATTCTAAATGCTATTAACTATAGAAAAAACATCCCTGTGTTGTTTGTGGAAACCAAGTGAAAGAATGCAAAGCAAATATGCAAGTAAACTAATAACCAGTGTTTATTCAATTACTGTTTTGTGCAAACAAGCAGAGTGATTTAATATCAGTTTGTAAACAACTTACCCCGAACTGCATTTCCAGTTGATCATCTGCATGCAAATCAGTTTAAAATAAGCACATGCACAAACAGGCTAAAATTCAGAAGAGAAAGCCCTCAAAAAATCAATAAGAAGAGATGAAAAAGGATGAAGAAAATCAAGGAAAAGATAAAAGCACTTGTTCAGACTTTTTCTTGCTAAACAATGTTAGACAACTGTCAACCAGAGAAAGACACAAAAAATATACTCATCTTGTAGAAACTCAGTTGTGAATTGATAATGAAAGATTTTAAACAGGGCTGTCTGCCAAGAAGAGAAGTGTAAGTTCCAGCTGTAATTAAATATATTGACTACTCTTCCTCTGGAAGCAGCAGAGCCAAAGCTCCTCTTTGATGTCTCTCAAACTTTCCCTTTTTTGTGGCTCTCCCAGTGAAGACCACCTGGCTCAAGGCAGGCTGAATTTGGAACAGTGAGGGGAYGTGAGGTTTTTAGGGCTTGCAGCTGTTTCATTCAGGTGTTTGCATGAGGAGGAAAAGGATCTCTTTGAGGAAAGAAGGAGAGTCCCAGCTGGGGATCTTCTTCCCTGACTGCCAGGRAACTCAGGGAGGAAAAAAGGACAGCAATTGCCTTCAGCTCTCTCAAGAGAGAGGTTCTTACAGTGCCCATTGCTGGGCTCACTCCTGTGAAGGAGGGTAAAACYGAAGAGAATCTGCTTTTCAAATATAGAGGTTATTATAATAAATAATGATGATGAATAAACCATATAAACTGTAGATCTGTCCCCAGCAGCAGATCTGTTTTCCTCCTGGGGCAGTTGGAGCGTGCATGAATCTGAGGACACCTGTCCTTTACTGAAACATTCTTACTGTTCCCAAAACCATCTTCAGCTTTCAGAGTTTTTCTGCCTGACAAATTTTGCTTGAGCAACCATTCAGCTTTCCTGTTAGGATACTCCAAGGATGGAGAATTTCTAGGATATGATGCAGTACCTAACATAAGGAAAAAGCAGCTGAGTAATAACTTGTTTTTTTCTCTTCCTTTCAGATACACATCTCCCTGATTCTGTCCTCTCTCTTGTGGTGCACTCCCCAGAAGCTGAGGGGAAGCTGCTGCCCCAAATCATTTGGCCATGGCCCTGGTGGCTGGGCTGGCCAGCTTCTGCACTGAGGGATGCTGCAGGGTGCTTGCTTTGTCCCACAGATCAATTGGCAGCATTTTGRGAGGAATCCAGGCTCTTCTTTCCAACCCACCTTGTTCTGGAAATCTTCCGGATGTTATTAGATTCTGTAAGGGCTGACCTTTAAAAGTCAGTGGTGCAATTACCCAATGTGGCAAGCTCTCCAGCAACAGCTCGGCTGGCCAAGGAGAGGCAGGAACCAGACAGTTCACTTCTGACTAATGACATTACCCCAGRACAGGAGGAGGGCCCAGACACTCTAATTAAACGGCAGCAGATCTGCTCAGCAGGCTGCTGTGACTGAGAGCAAAGCAGAGAGACCGTGCAAGAATCCCTGGGCTTTGTCTGCTTACGTGCCACAGGCGTTCTGGTGGGGTTTATTGGCAAGAGGCAAGCTGGCAAGAGAAAGGGAAGGTATCCAAAGAAATGGGGATCCTCCACTGCCAACACTCTGCTCCTGACCCTCTCTACTAACTCACCTGATCAAAACTAACGCATAAAAGCACTTCCTGAGCAGAAGAGAGGGCAGTGTGGCTGGGAGATCACCTCACTGTGTGAGACTCCCTGCTCTGCTTTCATTTCATGTCAGGAGCTGCCCTTGGTGCACTGGAGCCCCTGAGGATCAGAGGAGGCATTTGCTCATGTCTGACTCAGAGTTTCTCAGCTGAGCTCAAAAGTCTCTGGCCAAATGGTCACTTCTCTCTCTCTCCCTGTCCCATCTACTTTAGATATGGACTTAAATAGGATAGATTTGGACTTAAAACAGCAAAATAGGAATCCTGCAGAAAGGTGAAGCTTGTGACTAGGTTGGAGTTTTTTTGCTTTTTCTAACATGTCAGTTGGCTGGAATTGTGGACTGCACTTGTCCGTGTCAGTGTTTGCTGTCCTTTCCTTTTGCTGGGATTCTATTGACATTTTTTGCTTCTTTCTTTTTCTCCTGCTCATAGCAAATTGTCTCTGCTTCCACGCAGATGTTTTCTGTTACTACATGAAAAAGCTCAGACTTAAAAACTCCCTTTTATGTGTGTCAAATAGGTCAGGCCTAAATTTGGCTTTTATTTAGGCTGGTAATCTATTTGTTCTGCAGTACAAACAGTGGTGAAACCACTGGTCACTTGGTGCTGATTGTTTCAGCCCCTCATTTCTGTCATCTCTTGCTCAGAGAAKCAGAATTTTCTTAATATTTTCCTGTGAAAGGGCCATAGGCTCCACAATTACATCTACTGATATAAAACCTACAATGAAAGTCTACACTAGCCGTAGAATTGGCAAAGCCAGTGCGTAGTGTGCCTCTGCTTGGAAATAATAAAAGTGACAGAATCTTCAAGTTGTTAACAGGAACTGAGGGCCAAAATTTTTACTATATGTTTGTCCCTAGAGCTGTGAAAAAGTGCCAGGAAAATYGGTGCTTCTGGAAAATCTGATTAGTCCCTATTTGCRTGTGAAAATCTTCAATATATTTATRYTGGTGATAAAYGAGYATTTTCAGCTGAGGSTAATGTTGRAATTGGRYCTTTGAAAAAACCTAACCTCACTGAAGCAATTSGGAAATCTTTCAAATGCCTTTTAATGCTTTTCCTAATCTTTTAAGTTGGTGTCATCCAAAAATTTGACAGCCATAGACCAAAAGATGTTACAGGAATTGGCTCAGATTGGGCTTTTGGAGATAAATACATTTTGTGACCTTAYAGAGCAGTGGAAAAACTATTTTTTCAGGAATGGATGAAAAGTACCCATGGTCAGTGCAACTCTGCACCAAACTTATGAAGTGACCAGTTCCTTATCAACCCTCGTATTATGATATTTTACTGGCCAAAGGAGGGACAAATCCCCATAATTGCATCAATTCACGTCCTATTGAACAGAAGCATAAGAAAGTTTATCTACTACTTAATCATTCAAAACTAAATTAAATTTGATTTAATCAAATTAAATTTGATACCTTGTCCTCTGTGTGGGTAGATCACAGCTGACTTGCCTGTACTGGAGAATCAAGATTCAGACAGAAAAATCTAAAGACCTRTGGCAAATATGGCCAACACTGTTTGGATGAGTTAGAGGAAAGAAAGGGCATGAGTACATTGTTAATAAGAATTAGTTCAAACCTTAGTTAGAAGAACATTTATCATACTTTTTGTCTTAAGGTCCTTCTAGTGGAAAAAGTAGGTCCTTCCTAAAAGGGCAGAAGAAATATAGATCAAGCAGAATACAGGRGAAGCTTGCCATGAAATTTTACCAAAATTTGAAGTATTTCAGGTCTTGTTTCACAAAATAGGCGGGGTCACTGAGAGGGAAATAGCCTAAAATGGCATCATTTTCATTAAACAGTTCCAATCAAATTCCTATTGGCAAGGGCAATATAATCATAACAAAACTCATTTGTCTTTACACACTTTTTCTACTTCCCTATAACTTTAACTGCCCTGTCTTGTCCCCTTCTCCCCAGCCTTTGATTTCACTAACCCAGTGTGYTTAGCATGACCCCTTTGGCACAGGTTCCCAGGTGCCACTGTAACCCAACTGTAGATTCATTAATTGCCTGTTGTGTTTACAGCACGTCCATCTGTCATTCTTTAGATGTTCTGGTCACAGCCTGTGACCAGAGGGAACTTAAATCTGGTGGGGCAAAACCCATCTGAATCCCAGCCTAGCCAGCAGTTATTGTCCATGTTTCATTAGCCATGTGTTAATAGATGTCTGTGGGGTGTTGCTGTACTCTGTGTGCTTTCTTTAGTAATTAGCGAGAATCTCTGCTGGAATGAATAGATGAGGGATTTGGCTTAGTGAGATTGGCACGGAGAGGCAGGTAAGCATTTGGAGTGGTGTCTTTGGCCAAAACTGGACACRTGTAAAGTATCTGCTTCCAAAGGATCTGCCAGCACAATCCACAACAAGTGCCTGAACCCTCCCCCAGTCACTGGGGAGTGGCTGGGACAGTCCCCACCAGCACCATCCGGACCATTGGGKAAGGCCCAGACAAGCAGGAGAGCAGTTAAAAAGTAGCCAGACAGTTTTTGAAGAGCTCTCTACCCAAAAAGTCAAAATTTGGCATAGCAGTCCTATTGCCAGTGATTTGTGAAGTGATGGAGTTTAGTCAGATTTCATAAGAGAAAGACCAGCAGTCAGCCTATCCACATAAGAACTGTTGACACATAGCAGTTGTACTTTAATTTATATGCACGATGATTTTCCAGGCACAGGCAATTCTAAGCCATGAATAGCATAGGGAGAGCTTGAAAAATTAGTGAAATGTTTGCAGGATCCCTCACAATGAAGACATTGGAGAGATGAGAAGCTCTCTCTTTAGGAGACCTCTCTACATGTCAGAAACTTGAGCTGAACCTCCTTGGTTTTAGATATTGCAGGCATGGGGGTTTYGGTCTAAACTTCTTCCTTGTAGGGTTGGGTTTGGTGTTGGTATCAGTTTGAGAATATCACTGCTCTCATTGCACCTAAACAACTCCCCACGGGCAGGAGCTTCAACCTACACAAAGAAAGGCAAAACTCTTGATGTCTTCGATAGGTTGTGCCTCAGGCTGCATTAAAAGAGAGAAGAATTCAGCACAAAAGTAATCCCAGAAATAAATCCCAGCTGCACTGAACAGTGGCAGGGCATATCCCAGCTGCTGAACAATTTAACAGCCCAATGGAAAATAGCCTCCTGATGCATATTTCTCTAGGAATCATTTCGGTGGCATGTGAGTTTTCCTCCCTTTCAYTGTCAGCTTGATTTCCAGGAATGTTTTTTCTTTTATCCCAGCCAATGCTCTGTCTCAGTGGTTTATCTGATAACAGTTTGCAATGGGCCTTCTGCTTCACTGCTCTCCCAATCACACAGTCCTACCCTTCTTATCTGCTCTATCAAGGAGTGGCATATCTTTATATGTTGTACTTTATCTAATTAAAATGAGARTGCATTGTTTGCCCCTTTCCTGGCCAGACCGTGCTCATTCCTTTCGAGCAGTGAATTCTCCAGCTCTTCTTGTGGGCTAAACCCTGAAGAATGGGAGYGAGGGGAATTCAGAGAATGGGGTGGAATAACAAAATCCCTGTTTGAGCTCTGATCTCGATAACAGTGGTGAGAGCAGGAATTGCTGCCTTGACTGCTCATCCTCCAGGACAGCAGGTGGAGCAGACAGAGGGGAGCACAGCMCAGCAATGCTGCTGCAGGGCACAGGAGCAGGACTGCTGGGTTTTATTGTCCCCTCTAGGGCTACAGTCACTGAAACTTCATCACATCTGCCCTGGGTGGATGAGCAGGAGGTGCCACAGCCCTCCCAGGTGCTCTTCCCTCTAAAGAACAAGCCTCCAGGGTGGAACTGCTGTAACCAGAGTTTAAAGACCATATCTCTTCTTTTATATGAAACCAAAACAGTGAAGTGAGGATTTAAGACTACCTTAAAAAATAACCCTTGCTCCTGAAAAAAAGGTCAGCAAAGCTTTCAGCTTTGGCTGAACTCAGCAGGAACTGAAGAGTTCTTCCCACCCCACAGCAGAGTCATTTGTGAGACCATAAAGCTCATMTTTATCTCCTGGGGGGGCTATGGCAAGATGCATCAGGAAAGTTAAAAATGCCACCCAAATTTGGTTCCTCTTTTAAAAGCAGCACGGAACTGACAGTTATAGACTATTCTTGCAGTCTGTAAACAGCTTCTAAAGGTACATTTGTGAAAGTATTCTTTCACCAATGCTTTTTATAATGCTGTTTRTATTTCTAAACCACTTCTTCTTTGTCAGCATCCATCTATCTGCAGTGATAATCCATTTATCCTAGCAGCAATWGCATTACACACAAGTTCCCAATGAAACTGAGGAATGGGCAGGGAAATTACAGACCAAACTTTTCAACAGCTGCTTGGGGACYGAAAGAGGAAGACAGATTGCAAAATAAATTTTTAGAAATGCTCTAATGTAAGAGAAGTTGCCAGGTGTAGCAACCACAAACCAAATAAGAACAAAACCAACAAAAATAAATAAACAAGCAATCAAACAAAAACTCTCAACAAACCAGTTGTAGGAAAAGAGCATTTTTTGAATCAGGAAAATTTAATTAATTCCACACAGAGTCCATCCCTGTACACAAGTGAATCTATGACTGGGTGGGTGGAGTGGGAGAGCTACAGACTGAGGAGTGACAGGAGATTTGGTGGGCAGGAATGGATGGATTACACTGGGAAAGGGCCCAACACCATTTAAATACTAYTGGACATCATGCTGGCTACCTCTCTGTTCTGCCAGGCACACTAATAGTTCTGCAAATGCAGTCACCCATTACTCTGGGCAAAGCCAACCATAAAGCATGGTGAAGCCAGGAATGTAAACCACTTCTTGGACTGGTTCCCTCGTCACTGCATCAGCTTTCATTATGAGCAGTTGGAGGTTTTCTTACTTGTCAAGTTGTGGAGTCCCAGGGCTGTGTTCCTTCATGTCTCATCCGATGTCATCGTGAGCAGCTAAGCAAACGCAGATCGCTGCTGTCAGTACRTGGCACTCTGCAGGGCAGTAACAGGAGAAATAAATGTATACTGTTCTATTCAAATGCTGTCAGAGAAAGGGGAATTGTTTATACTCTCTCTGCTCACTCTGAAAAGAGCACGGGGTGAAACTGAGGAAGTGTTCTTAAAACAAAGCATTAGAAGAAAAGCWTAGCCATGAGAGGTTTGTCACTCTGGCCCGGGAAAATAGTAAAGCTAATAACATCATAATTGCAAACTTCCTTAGAGTTGGAGGGTCTTTGAGCTCTTGACACTGTTACCAACTGTGGTGGCATGTACCTACCAAGCCTCAGGATGGAGGGGAGGATGCTTGAAGGGAAAGATGACATAATCCCYTTGCAAAACTGCCGTGGGATCCTTAAAGTCCCACTGGAGCAAACAGGAACTTGGTGTTTTCAGCCTCATGTAAAAGGAATGAAGAAAATCCCATCCCTGACATCACTTCAAACTGGATAACCACAGAATGAGCTAATGAYTGAAAGAGCCCTGAATATATGACTTGTCATATTTCTTATCTGTATAATTTCTATGGACAAGAGAATCTCACACAGAGAGMACCTCAGACTTTTGGGGAATAACTCATTATTCAGCATGGATAAATGTGGAAGGGCTCCCTCTTATGCTGGCTTCTAAGTAAGTATAGCTAATTAGTAGCTGAGAGYAGAAGAGCACTCCCTGTAGTTCTTGCACTCTGGGAAGGCCGGGCCAGGTCTCCTGGCAGCTGTGATGAGCATCATAAACTAAGTTATGTTATTCCTCCAAGTTTCAGACTGGAGATAAGTCAGASGTTTTACAACACCCATTATCTACTACTGTGCCTTTTACTTTGTTTGAAGACATGTGATGTTTATTAGCCAAATGCCCTTAAGCATTGAAAATGAAAGCAGAAATTTACCATTTAAATTTAGATCATGCTTCCCCCTGTCACACACACACATAATTCTGAAGTTTACTCTGAACAGTTCCCAGGATTGTGTGTCCACATTCCAAGCAGAGGGCTAATAATAACCCTTACATTATTACAGGCACCAAATGGGTGCTCATAAAACTGTAGTTGCAGCCAGAGATAGGAGATGATAGTTGTTTATCAAAACAATGAATTAGTTTAAACTCATTTAATGCTGTCACTAGCACTGGGAACCAGGCACAGCACAGTGTACTGCACTGACTGGACCACTTAGCAGTATTTATCTTTGCCCATTATAACATGGATTTATAGGAAATCACTACTTTCAGGATCTGAGAGTCATTAATCTTCTTCCTGACAGAGGTTGTATGGGATGAGCAGTGATGTGAGACCAGGTACATCACCAGTCAGGGCTCAGACATAAACAGACTTTGGTCACTGGTGATTCATGAAAAATTGCTCTTCACCCACAACTGTTCTTTCAGCCTGCTCCACAAAAGAGATGATGCTGGGGTGATACTCTTGGATACCATTAAGTAATTACCACTTCCATCTCCCTTAGGGTCACTTTTTTGCCTCTAGGATTGATCATGTCTACAGCATGTTAGGAAACATTTATTCATAGTGAGCTTTTGTCTTCAGCTAATCCTTTCTTACACTTTGCAACATATTTCTTTTTACAGTGAGAAAGATGTGGTCCAGAGCGTTTCCTTCCATTTTATGTCAATTGTTCATTATAGCCTTTGTATCATTCACTTTTATCATCCTTCAACGTTGCAAACCCTGCTGTTGAAATAACTCTTAAAGAGCTTCTCTGCTCCTTCTGCTGTGTCTCTTAATTCTCAAAGTGCAATGGCAAAACTGTTTGCTCTTAAAAAAAAAAAAAATTAATTTTTACAGTTTTTTTTAAATTTTGCTACAAAAAGTTCAAGATTCCAAAAGTTCAAGATTCCAGGTGGCAAGCAAGTAACAGGAGCAGGTGTCTTTAGACAGAAAAGGAGGAAGGGGTGGGGGGGAAAAGCATAACTAAAGTATGAAAGCAGCCATCAGGACAGTTGCCACCGCTGTGCATGGGATGTTGCAGGCAGCTGGGAGATCATACCCTGTGCTGCTTGTAAACAGTCACACGTGTCTGAAAACCACCATGGTTTATGTTCACTGTTGATACCTCTGCTCTCACATGCATTTCTCCATTCATTCCTCTGGGAATGTCTCCAAGTGGCTGATTCAGGTACTTGGCAATGAGCCCATCAGAAAGCAAACAATTCCTTGCCTTCTTCCTTGAATTACAGGTGGTAAACAGGTGATTTTGAAAAGGTTGGGTCCCCATGAATATTGTGCTGTGCAACATATTAAAAAGATGGAACATTTATCAAGGCTTATGTCATCTGACTCATGAAAAAGAGAGGATCATTAAAAATCCRCGAGTCAGTTTTCAGTGTATTTTGTTGCCTTAATTCCTCATCTTCCAGTGACACAGGCACCTTACAGGCATGCAAATATTGGCTGATTTGTGACACATCAGTCAACAGGGCTGGAACAAATTTCTAGTGTTCACCTAAGTTCCTTTGTCAAAGAAAGTTGGAAATTGCACAGGACATATGATCTTTTAAGGTCTTCCTGAATATCCTAGTCTAGCTGGATTGTAATCACAAAGCAAAGTTTTTGCAGGTTGTCTGAGATTTCCATGGAGCCAAATCTAGAAAGCCAAGGTGTGCATGCAAAAGAAACCAAGTTTATCACAGAAAAAAACAGGGAACAGCTTGTTCTTAATTTGATGCAAGCTGTAGTCTCATTTGGTATAGTATACGTAACTTAAAATAAGACAAGAAAATTATTATAATCAGGCTGAGGAGAAGAGAGGGACAGCTAATCTGTTCAGACTCTGGTCATACAGAAACACCCAGGGCTGTCTACCACCATGAAATACCGAGTTCTGCACCCCTTCTGCCATTTCTGGTTGCCATTTGTGCTGATCTACCCAGACTTAGTGAAACAGAAGCACAGCAAAGCGCTTTGACAGAGGTACTTTTTCTGTTGTGAAGATTTCAAGCACAGGCAGTGATCCAGCATTAATGTCAGTGGCCTCACCCACTCAGTGTGCTGCTCACTGCCCTCTCATTCAAGCTGACTCACTAGAGCCCGATAAAACTGTGTTTTTAAGCATTTAGAGTTACTCTAAGCCTTCAGCCTAGCAGCAAAGGGTAAGTTGTGCCTTTCCAGAGTGGCTTTTTCACACCGGAACATACCATGTGAAACAAAATGTCTTTTACTCCTGGCAAGAACAGCGGTCAGGAGGATACAGCTGTTGAAACAGCAGCAAGCCCTCAGAACTGTCAAGTACCAACCCAAACAGGAGGCAGACTGGTTCCTTGAGTTCCTGAGGAGCAGCCTGCCCCTCAGGCAGGGCTAGGATTTATGGCCAGGCAGCCAGGACAGTCTCACAGAACAGCTGAGCCCTGCACAACAGTCCCTACCCTCACCGAGGACTCACACACAACTGTCTTTAAACTTGGCTGGAAAAATTTATTCATTTCCTTTGGGCTTGAGACTGTGCCCCCTYCCCTACTCCCTGGGAAAGTGGTCCACAACCCTCCCAGGATGTGTGGACCTTCTTCAATAAGGCAACTTCACTCCTTTCCCTTTCTTCCAGTTCCACCTAATGGTTTCTGAGCATGGGAGAGGGAAGAGAGCAGGGATCAGACCAACAGCTGGAGGAGAGCCTTAAAAAAACAAACAAACAAAAAAAATCCCAGTCTCCCACAAAAAAACAAACAAAAAAAAAACCCAAAAAAACCCAACCAAACAAACAACCAAAAAAAAGAAAAAAACCAAAAAATAACACCCACCAAAAAAACATAAAACAACAGTATCACCACCAATAACAAAAAATCACAACAAATCCCCACTTCATCCCTGGCCATGCATGYATGGCCACTCCTTCTGGTGCTCATGTGTGTTCCTCCCTTTGCACTGGCAGGGGATGGGGCAGCAGCTCCACACAATCCTAGGAGCAGCTCAAGGCATCTCCAAAATATCCAGTTGGTTCTTTCTTTCAGGAGTGTCACTTAAGTGTCTCCTGTTGCCTGCACCTTGTTTCAGGCTCAGCACTGACAGAACAAAATCAACTTTGAACCCTTTTGGCACACAGGAATCAGCTGAAGCCAAGGGGCTGGTGCAGGCTGCAGCAACGAAAGTCCCACAAATTTCTCCAGTGYAATATGAAACAACAGTGAACAAAAAGAATAGTCAGAGGCTAGTAAAGCTGCGTTTGTTTGTTTTAAATATGCATTTCCTAAATTGCAAGTTCTCTGAAGACAAACAGTGGTGTTGAGTCATTTCCTTTGAAAATCAAAAAGCCTAACTCCCTTGCAAAAAAAAAAAAAATGGCCTTGCTGTTCAAAATACATTCTCCAACAAAAAATTAATTCATGCAAAAACACTTTGACAACAACCAGATCATCCTGCCATTGAAAGCATTATAGAATTCCCTCCTTTATTTCCTTTCTTTCTTTTTCCATTTTAAAGATGACAAACTAATTTAACCATAAAAAGAGAGTGGGATGTTTTCTGAAGTCAACACTGGAAGAARTGTAAGGAAAGGAAAATACAAAAAAGTTACAGCCCTCTAAAAATTTTGACATCTTGCCATTGAAGTGCTGGATTTTTAAATAAAAAAGCTTTCTACCCCTTCTTTCTTTTTTTTTAACTCTCAAATAAATCTAACATTTTTATCTTGCATCTCAAGATGGAGGGTTGGGTTAGTRTCAGGGTTTTGTACTGAGAACCCTATCCTGCTTTATTCTGCAGTGCCTTTCAAAAGAGCGTGGAAATCCAGATTTTACTTGTGTCAGTAATCTAGAAAAGCCACAGTTATTTGTGTGATTTCATCACTAAGATTTTCTCTACAATGCAATCACAAATATACTCTTGTCTCAGATGCACACACATCTGGAGATGTTACCATTAACTGTGTTTTGGGAACCACATGGGTTGGTAAKAGCACACCAGAAAGTTCAGGCTTTACAAAAGGGGCAACAGAACAAGTTATGCAATGAAGTCAGGAGAGAAAMATGGTAGAAGTGTGGATATTACACTCCGTGTTCCTAAAATTATCAAAACCATTAGACAYACCAGCCTGCTAATTTATCTTTCATATGAGATGAGACCTGTGAAATTAGCAACCTTATATTGAAATGATATGTTATAGAAGGTGGTAATGTAACATAAATTAAGGCTCCTGCTTAAGTTCCATATGCAACAACCATTGTAAAAAAAATGCCTTGAGCACTGAAAGCAATGGACAAAACATTGCTGCAAAAATCCTCCTGTTCAGCGGGGATGGAATGAATGACTGCTAAACAATAAAAAAATCAGAGTGGACTATCCAGATGARCATTCAGAGACCTTTTACTGTGAAATTGCCATGCCAGAAACAAAACAAAAATCAACATTAGCATRAAGTTAATGAGGTTACAGCAAAGATTTTGATAAATGACTCCCATGTTTTCCATATTCTGAAATATGGAATATGAATATTGAATAAGGAAATATTCATAATATAGCACACAGGCCTGAATAAGGAAAGTGCCCTTCAGGTCACTGATGCCCATGCCAAGATTGCTTTCTCCCCAGTCTCTGAATAGTGGCAAATTTGGCCTCTAACCTGGGGGTCAGACATCTCTGTCACTGAGAGGAGCTACTGCCAATTCCCTAACACTGGACTCAATTTATGAGAAAGCTGCAGACCTACAAAAACAGAACTGGGCATAGTGAGATGTTGCAGGAGCATCCCCAAGACCCTGTGCCTGGGCATGTGCAGGCAGGGAGCACCCCTATTCTTGCAAAATAATCAYGTGGTGCCTCCTTCCATCTGCTGTTAAGACAGTTGAGATGAATTTGTAAATACACCCTGCCAGAAWTTCAGGTGAGCCCCTTGAAACAGGTTGCTTTTCCCCAGGCTCTTTCCACTTAGAAATTCCTAAAGTCCCGTGTTTCCCCCAGCAGCAAAATACAATTGCAATTGCCACTAACAAAAGGAATAACCCCCAAAAAACCTTGTAGTAGAAATTGAAAAGTGACAGTGACATGAAATGCACTGACATTTAGTCAGGCCAAAGTATGAATAACCTGATGGAGRCTGCTAAAAACCACAGCTGAGGACGATGGTCTCTGTCTCTTCCACAGCAGGACAGTCAATCCAAACAAATTGTCAGAAGAAGGTCAGTTRTAGACATCTAATTAAACAGCCTACTGAATTATTATCTAAAACAGTCTTTGGAGTACTGCTATGTTCACCTTCTGCATGTAAAACATTTACTGTAAAGATAAATCCAATATGCAGCACTGAATATTGTACATTTGAAAGTATATTAGTGCATTTGAAATACCTGTACATGGAATGCTGGTTTCATCCATGRTCCTGCTGTGGGGATTAAGACAGATATTTGAGACAGATATTCCAGTCCCTTTATGCCCCAACAGAACAAAAAGGCATTTGAACCATTTTGGTGCTCAGATTTGAGTCCACAGAGCTGAAGCCATTACCATTACCATTCCCACTGAAGAAAAATCCTCCTGAGAGGCAAAAGCAGCACATTTTATCCCACAGCTGTTCAATCCTGGTCTGTATTTACTGTAGCAGAGTATATATACACCTATATATATATATACACACACACATTGTTGTATATAAATTGCTATGTGGTATGTATAGGAATATATACATTTGGTATTTATATTTAATTGGTCTTTCTATAAAAAAGTATACTTTTTAAACTTATATTGGCAGTCAGTGGAGGACCTCCCTKTGTCATTAAAGAAAAAATATAAAACCATAAGCAGCAATTTTTCTGAACAGTTCACTGCTTAAGATGGTGTCTTAAATATGCATAAAACATGCAGTTTGAAACAGCAARGCAGTATAAAACAGAACATTTTTATACTTCATTGAGTTCTTCTTTATTTTTTCTCACTTTTCTTGCTTTGCTCCATTAGATTTACTGTAGGGAACATCAACTTTACTACATCAGGGCTCAACATCAGAAGTGACCACAGTGAGCAAACGAAGAGAGCAGGCAAAGGCAGAGAACTCCTGCTGTAGATGCCTCACTGAGCTCTCACATCYCCACAGCCCTGAGATCTGTCAGAGCTGAGTCAAAGCCAGGCCCACAGATGCAGAACAAGGAGCAATGGATGCATGCTTCCATCCCTGTTCTATCAGGACTAGAAAAGGACTCTGTGTTATAAGTTCACACTTTCCCCACACACAGACACTGCCAGATGATCTGCGCTTTCAGAAGCAAATTAAATTCTCATGGTTTTGTCTTTAAAACAAGCCATTTTTTCCTAAAGGTAGACATAGAGCTGTTTAAAAAGGCAGAACATTGCATGGCAGTTCAGTGGCACTGCCATCCTGCAGACTGGAACTCACCACATGTTCCAAGGGGACTAAACTCCCAATATATTCCCAGCTCTGAGAAGGTGARTGGGGGATGAGCTCTCTAACAAAACTATATCTTTAAAAGAAAATGAAATACTTTATTTCTGAAAGTGCTTTTTGATCACTGTAACCTTTGGTTTTACCCACTCTGGTGTCTCCTGCCAAGTATGGTTTCCTGATGACACATCATCATGGCACCAGGAATGGACRTGTTGATAAGTTAAATTATGGGACTACTTTCAGACCATTTTTATAGCTGAAAATTCTCATGCCATAAAAGAGTCGTCATACAATCMTTTCACTGTGGAAAACTGTTATTTTTCTTAGAATAACTTTGAACTCTGTAACTTTTTGGGAAGGGGGTTGTTTTTCAAATGAAACCCTGCTTCCTTTCTTCCCCAAAAAACTCAGCTTGTATTAGCTGGAACAATTCCAAATCCACAAAGATATGCATTCAGACAGATTGTAAATTTAGCTAGAGCATTTGCATGTTACTAAATCCAAACAAAGATCTAAAGCAAGACACAAAATATCACAYGCACACACACAGAGACAGAAAAGTTTCAAAATGTACGGACTGGCATTTTTAAAGCTGAGTGAGGGACTCAGCCTCACAAGTTCGAAAGAAATTGATTAATTATTTGGTTGATAATCTTGGTTCATGTGCCAGGTTAATTCCTGAATACAACTTCATTGTCTTCAGTGGAGCTGAACWGCAAATGTATTTGACAGATAGTCATGATTCTTCTCCAAGAATAACWTCTAAGGCAGAAGTTTTAAACATGAGTGAATGAAAGTCCTGTGCCAAGTTCTACCCTAATTTATACCCTGCACACAACAGCTGACTTGGAAGCGAGGGTGTGAGGAAAGGCAGGAGGAGACACAAGTCTGTTCTTCCCTTGCTGGGACGTTACCTCAGTTCCCTTCAGTGATGGTCATCTCTCCAAAAAACACAGCGGGAATCCACCATGCAGTTTGCTGGAGACTCTTTCCTTCCAGCCTGCAAGTTCTTGCATTTCACAARCAGTAARTGTTCAGGGAAGAGCCTGGACTGGYCTCAGTGCAGGGTTATGAAATTCTCTCCTGTTAACTGCTGCATYAGTCTGAATCTTGGCTGCTTCAAAATGAATTTGAAGATAAGTGCTGGAAATGGCCATTTTAATATGCATACTGGAATTAGTCACTTAATTTAATCAGAAAGATAATGTGTTTCAGACAGTTTCAACCGCAATGTTATTTTGAATCAAAACCCAGCATTTGGGTTGTTTTGGGTTTGTTTTTTTTTTTTTCTTTTTAAGTCTGTTGGGCTATTTTGGCTCATTATTAAACATGTTTAATTAAAACTGACTGGTCAAACAGTGCACACACCTTTGCTCAAGTGAGAGGCAAGTAATGTGCATCTCAACTCATTTTTAATACAACGTTGCTAAGGACCTGAGGGAATTTTATTGCTTTCCCCAAAGCATCATTTAAACCAACAGCAGAAATCCGAGTTCTACAGCTCTGAGTGTAGCGAATTGCTAATGTCCTCACTTCTGATTCTTTGCTGGCAGAGTTATTTTRCTGAAAAGTGATGTAATCTGGCAGTGAGTGAGCTCAGCATAAACAGCCTGGCTCCACAGTAATACCCCTGCTCTGGGGGATCATTGCTGGGGCAGGAGGCACGAGCCAGCAGCTTGGCCTCCAGACTGACAGCCCAAGCACTTGGATGCCCTTTGCAGCTCTTCTCTCATCGACTATTTTCAGTCAAAGCATGCAGCAAAGTCACTAATATTGTTTTAATACCCAACTGGATGTCAGAGGCCTGTGTGCTAAGCACCCCTAATGAGGCAAAAGTGAAGACATTTCCCATCCAACATAGGCTGCGACACTTACAAACAGAACAGACTCTGGATCAAGAGCATCTCACGTTCCCCTTCTGTGAAAAGCAGCTAGCTGCTAATCCTCAGCCTCATAAAAATGTGTGGAAGTGAAAAGCTTTACAGGATGGGCTGTGACCATTTTGTATTTTGAAGTATTTTGAAGGAATTGGCTGGGTCAGGAGCAGGGAGGCTGAGCTGAGACAGCCCTGCAGGAGCAGCAGCTCTGCACAGCCCAAGGTGCCCCTAAAGCTGGCACAGAGCACTCTGAAGCTGAAGGTGATAGTTCTCCACTCACTGGGGTTGTGCTAAGGTGCTATTTTCCTCCCTTCATCAGGCCCAAAGAGAATTAAAGCATGTATTAAAGTACTTTACTGGCAGCAGTGCCTAGCAAGTGGCTCCCTGAGCTTTCTGTGCTCCMCACAGAGATGTGCCAGCAGAGAGACTGATTGCCATGTGACTCTGCGTATGACAGCACCTTCCACCCTTCCTTTCTTTAGTTCAGCTCCCTCCTAAACATGCAATTCTTTATGTATCTGTATGTGCTGGAGACAAATACAGCCTAGCTTTTCCTTCCTCACCAGAATTACTCCTGTGATCTCTAATTATCACCTCTGCAGCTCTGCACACCTGTACCATTTCATCCTGTGTACAGAACTGTAGGTTTCTCTTCCCAGGCTCATCTCAGCAGCTGCAGTCCAGTTCTAGTTTTATTTATTAGGAATTGTCACCTTCTCACCATTTATGCATGGGCTACCTCCAAAATCAGCACTTTTTTCCTTCAGAGCTGCCGTCTTAGTCATGCTTGACAGACTTTCTTCCATTCCCTCCATCATTTTGACTCTCCAATTCCCACCTATGAGTAAAATCTTATAACTAAATGGATCATATTTAAGTATAAAAATAGTTGCACAAATTCTTCTGCCTTTTCTCTCTCTTCATTAGCTACTCCTGGTCCAGGCACAGGCTCAGGCATTGCCACACAGGTGGCCCATCATTGCTTCTCCTTCACAAAATGCCTTGTCAAAGGAGAAAGCATTTTTTAATTCTGTCCTTGATAAAGAAGATAATAAGAGAGAATCTATTACTGCTAGTAATAGCTTAGAGAATAGAGTCATGACCAAACTTTCAAAACAAAAAGATGCTTGAATTGTTCCAGCTGAGATAAAAGGTACAGAAAAAAAGGTCCTGGTGCAACATCACCATGGAAGGAAAATAAGCYACCAGGAGGTCATCTTGTACTGTTGTGACATTCAGGTTAAGGACCGTGACTTGAAAAGTTACTTTGATTAAGAATTGCCACATCTACTCTGAGAAACAAGGACACCATTTCAGCAAAGCCTAAGCAGAAAAAGATCAAAGTAGGATTTCCTAAGAAAAAGAGAAACTTAAAACCAACTTAAAATTGCTCCTTGTGTGTTGATCTCATTTCCTTAGGATTAGCTTCTTATTACCCCTACTTATTACCCCTACTTCATACCCTAAGTATGAAGTTAATCTTAAGTCTAATAGTTAATCTTAAAACTAATATTCCGATTGTCTGATTAAGCAAATCTTAATTCATTAGATTTATTCTGCAGACTGTTGCTCTATCCTACCATTGGCATAGAAGTCTGGGATGTAGGGCACTCTCTGGCTTCAGTTACGAAAAAGATCAGAAATGGGTTTTACTGTCCACCTGAGCCAAAGGAAGAATGGGACAATCCTACAGGGCTGATGATGAGGAAGAGCTTTCCTGTAGCTGTAATTGCTGCATTTCTAGCTAGYGCAGTGATATCTGTGGCTTCATTTGCAGAAAGCATTTTGGATGGTCTGCTGTGCTAAATGATCCATTTACATCACTAGAAATTCAAAGCACTGCTTAGTTTTAAATTCAAGAACAAAGTCTATATAAGATGTTTTTACAGTGTTTGGAGGGATAGAAAAAAATTAAATACAAGAACATAAATAACAAGATCTTAGCCTAGAAGCTGAAACTAAGAACAACCTGTCCAGTGCTCCAAAATCCAAGCTTCTTTTTTTTTCTATTTCTGCAAATTGATTAATAGYRTGTTTGACTGWTGGTTTAAAATATTTTATCTGTTTGCTTCAAGTACACAAAACATGGARGTTAAACTATTACAAGGAAGGCATGCCAAAATAGAGAAGAAAGCTATTTAGCCAATTATTTCTGCCTTACAAGGTTTACAATCCTAAGGGAAGTTTTCAAGAATAAAATTAATTTCAACAACACTTGTTTTGAAGTGTCAAAGCTGGTTCCAAAACTGCCAACTCTTTTTCCACTGGCTATAGGAAACCTAAAGCATCCAAAGTAGTGGCTTTAATTTTGTAAAGAGTTTTGGTTTTATTTTTGTTTYGTTGCCCCCCTCCRAAAGTGMAAAGTGGGCCACAAACAGTGACAAGTTCTCCAGTGCCACAAAAWGCAACACTGAGTTCTGTTCACAGTTCAGGGGAGTTGTTACATGTCCACTCACATTGAAAACTTTGCTGGAAAAGCTTTAAGAATCTGTTGAGTTGACGTCTTGTTCTTCTCACCCAAAATCTCTTTGTCCCTCCAGCTCTCGTCGTGCGCTTCCTGACCAAGCGGTTCATCTGGGAGTACGACCCAACGCTAGGTAAGATTTTATTTTCCTGGAAAAACAGTGTGGAATAGCATGGCTGAAGAAATGGAAATCACAGAGTTAAAATTCCAAGCCTCAGCCAGCCTTTAAATTTGCTGTAAAAAGCTTCTCTATGGTCATTTTAAGCTGAAACAAATTGTAACCTAAGATGGCAAAATAGAGAAGCAGAAACTTGAGTTGTTGGATGAGGCACATTTCTGCCCACTCAGAAATCCATGGGAATTTTGCCATTGAAATCAATTGCTTCAGTATTTCACGCCTCAAATTATTTAGTGTGAGATCAGTTTCCTGCTTTTGGATAACCCAAATGTCTTCTGCTAGAGAATAAGATGACTGGGATACAGATCTTAAAAATTCATTGCAAAAGGAAAAAAATATACAGCTTTTTCCAGTTGCTCTACCTAGATTTAGCTAAGTTTTTTGTCCTCACTTTCAAACATATGCTGTCTCTCATTTTTTGGGTGATCAGATAGGGGCACCAATCATCTCAAGGGCATCCACATGTCACTTGCACTGTTCCCACTTAGCTCTCTTGGGTCTGGCACTTTCAAGAAGCTGGCTCGGACATCTCAAAACACCTGTCAAACGGTTGCCCTGAATTAGATGATTTGCTTAAAATCTGTGGCAAGGTAGGATTTCTTGATATTTCTTAAATTAGAATATGTTTAAATGTTCTGTGCCAGAGCAGATCCAGACCAAGAAGTCCAAGACAAGGCATTCATGTCTTAGAAGGTGCCTTCAATACCTCAGGGTAAGTGATTCACACTCAAAGTAAAGGGTTAAAAAATTCCCTTTTGTCCAACAATGTGTTGTTCACTCATTCCTAACATTTCTTTGTAGGCTCTAACACAGTATAGATCATATAGCTATACATAAATTTCTCCATTAAKATTCTTTCTTTAAGAGGTCTGCTTAAGGAAATAGAAAATGCCATAAACTTGCATAGCAGAAATTCTATTACAGAACCCAGGTAACCCTTTGAAAAAAGCAAAGTACCCAGGATCATACTAAGTATTTTTTTTGGAGAAATGGAGAGATGACAGATATCAAAACTCCCATCTTAGGAAAACAAATCTCARTGCAACCTGAACTCAAATACATTCTTTTATCTGCTGCTATCAATATATTCCTCAGKGAATTGTATGCACAGTGCTGCACAGTGGAATGTTCAATAGAATGTTCTGTTAGTATTATTAGTTTTAGTACTTCACATTTCTATCACTAGTACATCGTTTTAAGAAKTTGACAAGAGGTGTATAAAGTCTTTTCTCGTGTAGTCCAAGTTCATCAATTTCTTACAGGGGCACTCTGAGAACATTTTTGCCTTGTTCAGCCACACAAATGAAGTTACCAGCAAGCTACAAGGTTTATTATTTTTTGCCCCATTATGAAGGCCCCATGTCTTCTTGCTGTACAAGACTTGACATTTGTTTCTGTTTTACAAATGAATACAATTGCAAATTACCATGCCCCTCAGGAATCTAATTGTCTACTCTTTGCAGCACGGAAAGCTTTCGTGCAGGCAACAGTCTTATCTCAATAAACTAAAAATTAAATCTCTTCTGATTTAACTGAATTCTACATCCCCATTCAGTTTAGAGAATAATAGCTCAAATTATGTATTACAGTCATTGTGATGYTAAATGCTCTAGGGTGCTTGGAGGAAAAGGTTGAGAAATTCAAAAACTAATAAACTATTGTTAATAAGTTATTTCTTCATCACAGTAATCTCTGGTGGAAGCTGCTCACCATAGTTTGTTTTGTAAAGTATTATTTTGTCAAACTATAGATCACAATGGGATCCAAAGAAGGTTCTGAAGTGTTAGAGATGAAAAATTATCTTGAAATCATAACCACTATTCAGACCATCAGAGATCAATGAGAAAGGAACTGTACCTTCAAAAGCTTTGAAAAACAGTGCCTGAAAAAAATGCATTTCTGTCTTTAGAGACAGAAAAAAATGCATTTCTGTCATCCTGCAGAGATTTGGTGTCCAGTTACCTGTAAACATCTGAATTCACTGAGAAGTTTTAGCAGAATAGATTTATTTCTACTTAGCAGTCAAGGACTGGCAGTTCTGTCAAAAGATGAACATCTACATGCTCAATCAATGTGACAAATTAAAGTTGTGTCAGTGAAAATAATTTCCTCTACAGGGAGAAATAAGCAGCTTTGTCAARTTTTTCTAAAAGGACAGGAATAAAACAGATGCAAACCATACAGCAACTAAGCAACTTTTTGTTAAAAATCACTGGGGTTGTGACAAAAACATCGAATTTATAGTTAATTTCTTATGTTAAGTTTTCAACCACTCATTGGCCCTCTGATGCAAGCAATCCCCAGATAATTCCTATTTTTAGGAATTTTTCCCAATTCCTATTTCACCAGCTGTTCATGGCCTGATGGAAATTCAACATTTACCTAAACTAAGCATTGTATTAAAAAAACCCTATTCCTCTTTTCGTTCAAGGGTGTCACATTTTAACTGGAAGGAAAAAAAACACACCTTATAAATATTCTTTACTATTCTAACCTGCCAGAAGAAAATAAAGGGCCATATTTTTAGCAGCACCTGGATAGACTGCTGTACCTCCAGGAGCCAAATTACAAACCACAAAATCACATTTTCTGGTAGGGGGAACGTCACTGAACCTTGCAAACTTTGGAAGACAGAGCTGCTGCYGAAGTGAGTGCTTTGCAGCTCTCCCAGTTTTGTGCACAATGCTGGATCTGTGCAAACGTTGGTGGGACAGCTGCATCTTCACAAGAGTCCATCTCACTCTGCTTTTTATTTTACTGTTCTCAGCCAGAGGGCAACAACCACAGCAAAGGTCATTTTCTGGGCAGTGTTAACCATCAGCCTTGACCTGTCTATAATTTCTGTTTGACTGGCAAGTCATTGTCAACATCTTAGCACGAGGTTTCTATTGGTTTTTCAAAAAGGTGCTAAATTCCTCAGGCTAAATTCCTCAGGCTAAATTCCTACCTGACATTAGCAAGGTGAATGATTTTCTACATCCATCTTCATTTATAGTAAATCTCAGCTATCTCACATTTTCAACAGAATTAAACAAAACAGCTCTATGTAGAAATGGGCTAGAGCTGTACATTTTAAAAAATGCACGCAGTTGTTTCCTAAAATATTAAATACATGAAGAACTCAGCATTAAACTAATCTTCTTTAGCTTGTAAAATACATGCTGAGAAAGGGGAATGGGTTCTCACATGCATTTCACCAAACTTCATTAATGTTTGCATGTTTTTAAATAGAACACAACTTAAAAAATGTATAAGCAAGCTCAGTGTGATGTTAGAAGGCCTCACAACCCTCAGATGGTTTTGGGCACCACCTGTACCACCACTTATCATGAATGTGGGGCTCCTGTGGACCTYTGTGACCCCAGGAATGGCCCCACAATTTTCAAAGCTGCTGGGARTAGCTGCTCTCCCCATAAACTGCAATAACACTCCACATCCCAGCAATTCCCCCATGAGTTACTGGCAGCATTCAGAATTCAGGGTACCTTCACCAGAACTCAAAAGAGGGGGAGAATATTGTGGTTCACTGTGATGTTGAATTGATTTTAGAATTGGAGATGCTGAATCAGAGTAATCAAGGGAACTACTAAATTTATTTTTTTCCTGGGAGGCCAGAAAGAAGGAGGAAGCCCAAAGAGCCATCACAGCAGCAGAGAGACAGAGGGCCTGCAGAGCTCTTTGTGGGTAGCAGCAAATTTCCTGCCTCCATAAGCCATGACATGCAGGGAGGATCTCCTGCCTCAAATGATGAAAGGAGAAAATTCATCATTGCTATGGCTCAGTGCTTTGAAAAATAACTTTTGCAGCATTTCTCTCAGAAGACATTTGTTGTTCCACCAAAATTGGAACAATTTCCTTTACTAGAAGCAGAGTATCCAAGAATTTAGGAAAAAAAAAAAAAAAAAAGAAAAAAAGAAAAAAGAGGGGATTATGAATAGGTTTTGTCATTTGATCTGCGTTAGCATTTTTATGTATAGTTGGGAGAATCGGGGGGTTCCTGAGGGTCAGGGACTTAAACATCAATTTTTGCTGTATAGGAAAAAAAACCCAAACAAATAAAACCCCAGGTAAATACAGAAGACAGGCTCCTCAGTTCTTTTCTTGTTTCTCTAACTGATTTGCTGCTTGCAGTCTCTCTGCCACTGTGTTTCAACTATAAAATCCTTCATTTTACAGAAGGATTGAAAACCCTTTGAGTAAATCATACTCAGATTTGAGACACGTATCAAAGGCACACACAAACACCAAGCAAAGACTGGATTTGAARCAAAAGCCTACTTATATCAGCAAACAAGGAGATAATATTTTTGTTGACCTTTCTAAAAGTGTCTTGGCTTTCTCTCACTACCCCTAGATGTCTTTCTCTGTGTTCTGTTCACACATTTCATATGATTTTGCCAATCCACTGGAAGGCAAACTCTCCCTGGGCACATAATCAGTAGAAGAGGTCATGACTGACTGTCCTGGGTATGAAGGAAAAGACAGAAAGAAAAGGAGTTTATTGAATTTGAGTGGGATAGAGAGAAGACTYTTCACTGCTTTAAAGGAGCAGAGATAACTGTGAGAAATGGTCTGAAGAAAAATTRTAATTTTGCCAGCACTGCTAGATTAATGGTGACGTTTTTGAAGACTGTTTCTTCCAACTCTATCACASTTTCTTTACAGCTTTTTGTTCTCCTTTTTCCTTCTGGGAGAATAAAAAACTTGAGCTGGGTTTCTTAAAGGTCCTATCTAATGAACTATACAGACAGCCCATAGGAAACCATCAAACATGGGGAAAATGTGTAGGTTTCCGGAAAGTAAGAAAGATAGGAGATAAAGTTGTACAAATTGCTTGAAGGAAGGAGACAGAAACCCCTCGTAGAGCCCAGAATTCTCCCACAGCAGAAAACTAAATCTCCTGCAGAYGAGTGCAAGACTTACAAATTTCACAACTGCAGCAAGAACAGCAGAAATGACTCTGTGAAGGTATTTACACTGGCAAGAAGGTTTTTCCCACTGGAAGACTTCTTGCTATGATGATTATTTTTACATTAGAAGGGTAGTTTTTCCTATGTCTGTAGCTGGGGGTTCTGTTAGCAAAATAGTATCATTCAGGAATCACATGGAAATTTTGCAGATCCCATACATGATGTAAATAATATGGCAGCATTAGCAAATAATGCTGGCCAGAGTTTCTTTTTTGSATTTGATAAATACAGGTCTGTATGAACAACATAACAGAGCGAAGTAGGAATATATCCAAACTAGYTTCCATCAAAATGGCTGATAACCAGAAGCAGCTTAGCTGTGGGAATCAAGACCTCACTGTGAAATATTAGCTTTTAATATTATTTATTATATATTTTAATTCATTGTAGCAAGAGGAGATGCRAGAAATATCTTTTTGGGATAAATTTGGGCCATGAAAGCAATGATAAAGAGCTCAGGTCCAAGCACAGTTCTCAAGGATTGTCTTTGTTGTCTAGTTTATTCAGCTAACACGTTGTCTGGACAGCTRGGATATCATCTGAATACAAACTCTTGATCCCTGGGATTGCCTTTCCTGCTGCAGATCCCAAGTTAAAGAAACATGTCTTTGTGTASTGTGGATTTCTCGTTTTCTTGACTTGTGACTTACTCAGCAAGTTTGTCCTAACACTGCTGAAGGTTTAACTGCCTGTCTCTAGCATGAAAATCCTACAGCAGCACGGCTCAGAGAGAAACTGCCCAGACAGCAAACAGAACTTTTAACAGAGCAGCCCCTAGTAAAATAGGTGTTAATAAATCATTAACTGATGGCCCCTTCAGCCTTGGGTGTAAAGACTGACAGCCCTAGAAGGAAGGCAGCCTCCCCTCCCAACCCTCTCCTCCTCCTGCTGCACAACAGGATAGTGCAGTCTACACAGTGCTCATGAATAAAAATGTATTTTATATATTTTATWWTTTACRTAGTGAGCAAAACAGGAGAGAGTTCTGCTATCATCTTGCAGAACTTTGCCTTCTGCATATTTTGTCTGAACACCCGTGTTGACAGCTACAGCTTATCCAGGCAAGGCTGGGAATAGCACGGGGGGTCCTGAGTGGGCTCTCTCCACTCATYGTGCAGTAATAATGAACCATTTGGGGATGGGGGGAATGGCTGCCAGCCTGTGCTTTGGGACTGCCATGACAAACATGGARACACTTCAGAAATCACTGGGAAGCAGCCTTATCCTCAAGCCAGGSTCTATCCTCGATTTTTATTGACAAAATTACTCATTCCTTCTGCCTCAGTGCTTAAGGGATTCAGCCCTCAGCAGTTTAGGCTGTGCCTTCCCAGGCATCTTCCTGTGCTTAAGTTTTTCCTRCATCAAAACAGTAGAAACATTATTTAACATGATATACATTTAATATGTTGCATCATTTTTACTGTGCTCTTCAGCAGGAGGAATTTATGCTGAATGCATTATAGCAATGAGCCATGAAAGTATTCCCAGTTTCTCTGAGGTGTTTCTAAGGAAATGGACTCATATGGCCTAAAGCACCTCAAAACACCAACTCTGGCTTCTATAATTCTCAAGAAAGACTTGAAATGATGAAATTGTAATTGAGAGCAGCAACAGAAGAGGCTAACAATAACATGGGAAGCAGTTATCTGAAAATGTGGTTTGTTTTCTTTCATATGARTCTCAAGATGAAGATATTCCTGATGCCAGTAATAAAAACACTGCTTTTTTACGGTAGCTCAACAGACAGCAAAACTCAGGAATGGCAGTGGCTGTTCTTGCTATAGCTACAGCTGMAAAGTATTTTGCTCCTACTTTTGTTGCTCATCATGTTCTGAAATGTTTTCCAGATGAGCAGAATTTTCCAGTGCTTGCTTCTGCACCTTCAGGAGAGAAGGTTTTTGTTTTGCTTGTTTTAGGTGTGAGAAAAGTCTCACTGGTTTTCATTTATGTTGTCAGAARTAATGTGAAACTCACATTCTTCCACTAACAAAGACTTCTTACCATCAGACAAAAAGGCATAGCAAAATATGATTTATTTAAACTCAAATTTATCAGGGACATAATTCCTACCAAGAACCAAGATCTCTTCCAAGTGCTGGTGATCAAATGAAATAAAAAACAAAGCAAACARATAAACCAATAACAAGCAATTGTTTAATCCTGCAAGCCTGTTCCCTAGTTGTTAAGTAGTGCTCTGGCTTTACTGGTTGGGTTTTAGTATACCTTATTGAATTTAGTTCCCAGGTACCTGGCCACATTTTCTCTGCCTGTCTCACTAAAAGCTGAATGAGGACAGAACCTATAGGAAAGGAAAAGTAACATCACTTCTCAAAAGAAACCCATTCTTCGCATGCCACAGAAAAATTGTATTTGCATTCAGCAGGAGGTAACAGATAAAGACATTTTTCATCAGTTTTAGAGTCATCTTAAAGAAAACTATTCTACAATTTCTGTTTGGAGGCCGAAATATTATTTATTGAAAATGTCAACTCATCAGGAAAAAATGTTTTGCTACAGACTATGTTTATATTACCCATGTGTTCTACCTTAAAAGAGGAAAYTCTAAGGATGCAACACATCCTCTCATGCCAAGATAAGAACTTTATAGTCTCATGGGGCTATGCAAGAACTTGCCATCTATTACCTTCCCACTTTATTAAAAATAGGAAAACCAAACTGCCCACTAAGCAGAAACCTAATGAAACCTCATTTCTCCTTGTTCTCCATATTTCACACTCCAGTCGCTGTTTGCACGTGTCCTTGCTCCACAGAGCATCCTTTTTCCCCCATGAATCCCCACAGCACCTGAGGCTTCTTCTGAGGTCACCTCCAGAGTGTCTGCCCACCTGCATGGAGCAGGGACAGCCCTGCCTCCAAGGGCCTTCCCTGCTCTTGCCAAGGGCTCTTCTACCCCAGGCCACGTTAGGACTATCAGCAGGGTTTCTTTGCCTCACTCAGCCTCAATTTCCACAGAACAGAAACCTTTGAGAGCTTTGCCTTGCACTGAAAAAGGCAACAGAAAGCAGCTCAGCAGCTAAGGCACACTGAGAGCCTGCAGTGCCTCCCACGTGGCTTCCCTTGTGCTCAGCTCCGATCTGAGTAGTTTGGGAACACCTGCAGCACTGCAGTCACAACCTGATCACAGCAAACACAGCCTCGGAGAGGGCAGTTGAAGGAGAAGTTAGAAAAGAAACGTGTTTGCACATCACCACGACAACTCCAGGAGCAGCATTCACAGCAGGCTGCACGTGGAGCAGGCTGGAGCCCCTGGAGCTGGGTTAAATATCTCTGCAAATAACTATCTCCTTTCATACATGTTTTGGTTTCAATTTGTAGCTTGACACCAATGTTTGTGCAGCATGGCAGTTGCACATTAAGAGCTCATGGCACCTGTGATGTGTGTACAACCTCCTGGAATTTGTCCTTCTCAACTTCCTGGCCCTTGGGACTACACATGCAAGCACAGCATCGAAGCATTTGAGTCAAATTAACAGAGTCACGAAGTTTCCTTGCAGAAACAGAATATTTGATCCTTTTTCTTTTTTTACACATGATAATAATGACGCAATGACCATTCAAGGCATGTTGTTTGATGGTATTATTAACAAACAACCCAACTTTGCTCATTTCTGGGTCAATGATATTAATGAACAGAGAGAGGTTATGCTGCATTAGCATTAGAAATGTGTTCTGAATACACAAGGGTAGTACTRTGCTTACTGTAGAACCATTATGGAGGCAAAATAAAAACCTTCYTGTAAGATAAATAACGGAACATGTAACAGCCAGATGCAAGCAAGAAAAAATAAATTGTGCTTTGGGAAAAGCTGGTCTTGAGGAGGGAAGAAGGCAGGACAGAGTTTCTGAGTCAGGAGGATACATTCAGCTTATAGGGGGTTTTTAAAATGTGGAAAGTTCCTGAAGCAGCAAAGAAATGCAGAGTGGGACAGATTTCACCAGRGCCAGGTCAAGGAAAGGTCTGAAGAACAACACCAGGGATAGTAATAGAATTATTTTTTTTTTCCCAAAGGGCTGTCAAAGTCACTGTTCTCAAATGTGATAGACAGGTGCTCTCAGATGGATGTCAAAGATTGCAGGAGTCTAAATGAATGGTGAGATAAGAACRAAAACACCCCAAACAAAAAGAACAGGAACCTTTTCCTGTTAACAGAACTAATTATCATGAATTTTAATCTTTGAGACATCCTGCTGCATTAAAAGTTCATGTCTATTACCTGAAGGTTTTTGCTCTGAAAGCTCAGCTATAATCATTACACAAAAGGTCTTTCTCCAGATCTCCTGCATTACCTGGATTAATCTGGCTGAAAACCACCATGAGACCTAAGTTTCTCAAAACATTTTTATACATCCTTGTTTTATTAACCTTTCTTGACAAAAAAAAAAAAAATCAACTGAAGTTCTGTATGGAAACAGAGTTTGTGTCCTTCTGTACTTAAAAGAAAACAAAAACCAGGCTGTTCCTTAAGTTTGCCTTTAAAATGTCATTGCTCCATYTCAACTGATTTACCTACTCCTAAAACCAAGCTACCCCTCCATACAAATATTTCTTTCTAGAGCCGTGACATATCCTGACATATATTGCCTATTCAAAACAAGCAAGTATTGAAAAAACCTTTTTAAGTCACTACATTTTACACCACTGAAAATATAAACCAAAAAATAGAAATCACTTTCCAGATAATAGTTTTTCTCTAGAAATTATAATATTCTGAAACAAAGGTATTCAAAAAACCAGAATAGTCCTGGACAAATCAAAGGTTTGGGAGATGATCAGCCAGGTCTTACAGGCCAAAACTCTATTTAAAATGTCACAATAAGCACAGTGCAAGGATGTGATGTGCTCAAGCTGTGGCTGAATATTTCATCCACAGACAGTCTGTGGATCATGGACTTCAAAGTTTTCTCTACATAAGTAGGAYCTTTTCCTGTATTTTTGTTTTAATCATACTGCTCAGAAGAATAGGGATATTTGTAATATGCTTATCAACACCAAGAGCCCCCAGAGAGTTTTGATTGGGTTTTTTCCCTGCAAAATAATTTTTTCCATAATGATTCAGCAGCTGGTCATTTGAAAGATTTATTCAGTTCCTATTAATGAATTTCTGTGGCTCAAAACCAAACCAACTGCTACCACTTTCCAACACATTTCCCAGGCTTTTTGAGAGCTCTAGATATTTTTGAAGTAAACTTTAATTTTTCAAATGATGGAACTAGGAGAACCAAGAGTGCTTTGCACAGCAGGAATGCTGGGGGATTTCAGCTTTAAAACCAGGAGCCACTCTGAAATCTGGCATCACCTTTCAAAGCCACACTCATCAGCACCTTTGGGCCTGTGACTGAGAATCTAACTGGAAGCACAGCACACCCCCAAACCARCAAGAACAGATCAGATTTACTTATTTATGTTGAAGCAGAACAAATAAATAAATGAATCTATTTCCCAAGCACTACCAGCTTCAGGCAGGCCACGGCTCAGTCAGCTCAGCAGCTCGCTGACTCTGCTTTGAGCTGGCAGCTTTGACACCAAGTTTACAGCAGGAAAACCACAGTTCTGTGATGTCTGTACAGTCTGTGAGGGTTCTGCCCCACAGCTGTAGATAGAATACATATATATATAAAATATAGAACATATAGGCACCAGCTGGTGCAAACAGCCAGCTGCAGCTCAGAGTCATCCCAGGAGCCACTGCTACGCTTTTTCTACTTAACCCCGAGGAGGCAAGCATAGGGCTTTTACAGCCTGGACTCATCTGACCAATTAGAGATTTCCAAGCCAACTCTTTTGAGGTGTAATTTATTCAGGAAAGAGCTCAGACAAGCTATATCCAACACCTCCTTTATTTCCTCGACTAATAGGAGTCAAGGGTGCTTAGCAGAGACACAGACACCTGTGTTGTCAATGGTTGCAGTCAGGATCCAGCAGTTATCTCAAACCCTGTAATTACTCTCTGGCTGCATGTCTCAGAAAAAAAAAAAAAAAAAAAAAAAAAAAAAAAAAAGCAGCAGCACCACAAGGAAAATGATTCTAATAAATCCCAAGGCAAGGCAATGTTTTTGTGAAGTACCATGGGACCAGTGCAAGCAGACTGGAACTCACATCTTCAGGGCTCATAACTCACAACACAACCAGATTCTTCAGATGCTTCTGCTCCCTTGAAGGAGAAGCTGTGTCTGTGATTACACCAAAAATGCTTTCAACGTCCAGCTGTTTTACCCTCCTCATTAAAACTCACCCAGCTACCACACATTCCAAAGCACAGGAACAGACACACATTTACTAAGATTTATTTACACAAATCTGACCTAAATTCATGCTACTCATCCAAGATCAAATTCCATTCCAACGTGAGCAGCCAAAGCAAGTTAAACTTGCAATGTAAAGCRCTGCCAGAGCCCTATTTTGAGAAGTATCATTTCAGATTCATGCTGCTTTTGCACAGTGAGCAAAAGTCTATTCCTGGAGATTAGTTCTCCCATTTCATAGGGAAGATCTGTCTGGCCTATCACATCCTGCCTCCCAAGGAGGACATTTCACAGATACCCTGCAGTGATGGCGGGGTGAGCACTTTCTTGGGTTCTGTTGAAAAATTCTCAGCAGCCACTTGTCAGGCAGAGCCAGATGGTGGAAGGCAAATGAGCACTGCAAAGCCTTGACAAAGAAGGAGCTGATACCCCACTGCTGACTCAGAGAGCCATCTCTTCTCCACAGCACCTTCCTCCAAAGATACAAAACACAAGTTCCTAAACAGCCTTGAGCCTGGAGTACTGCACAGGGAATCTCAGCCTAGCACTAAACATTTTAGCCACTGAAATAACTCACTGAAGGTGCATCACTGCATCTTCCACACMAAAATAGTGTCCTGCTTTTTCTGCATTCCCTGAGGGAATTGCTGCAGCCATGAGAGYGTGTGGAAAGGACAGATAAAACATATCAAAGAGACTTTGATACACCTTACTCTCTGTGCAAGTATAGCCTCAGGATCACAGAGGAAGACTCCAACTACTTCCACAGCCTGGAAACACTGGAAGGAGTATTTACARCCTTTAAGAAAACCCAGTCTTCATGGCCTGAAACCCTACAGCCAGATTGCTTACCATCTGCCCAAGTAAATTGACCATTTGTCCTTRTTAGAGACAGCTGGGCAATTACAGCAATGAAGGTGGCACAGGCAGGGAGTGACATTTTTGGTTTGGGAACAGAGTTTGCAGCACTGAACATCAAAACATTCCTGATTATGAAGAGGGTGACATTTTAAAGTAAATAATGAAAACAGGAACTCACCAAACACAAGCCCTTTCAGAAGTTCAAGTTAAAGAAAGCCATTTTCTACAAGATGTCTTTCGTTCTTATTGAAGAGATTTGCACCACATGAAGGAATTTTGTCTCTACAATGCAAAGCATTCGTAGTCACTGGCCAGACTTTTACAGCATACACATTTGCCTTTTGATATAGGACATCTGTGAGCTAGCAACAGTAATAAATCTGAACGTTAGCACAGATAGTTTTCCACGGTTTAGGTCAAATGCTATCAAATTTAACTTATCAGCTTATTAAGATAAAACAAACCCTTTTGTCATTAACTTTCTGATTGGTTGCTGTTCCAGAATTTGGGACAGTAAATAGGGGTTGTTTCTTTTTTCCTATGGCATGGTGTGAATGCCTAATGCCCWCTGGTTATCCTTATAAATCATAAACAGGGAAATCACTGCTTGATCCCTCACTAGAAGAGGGGAATGTGATGATTTCAGCGTGTTTAAAACACACATTCCTGAAATACCTAACTTCTCTGTAATTTTATCACAGTGTAAGGCCTGAGCTTAGTGTTTAGGTTCCTTGATCTGCAACCWTACTGGTTTTGATCTTGTGAGACTTCAAGCTCTACAGTGACAGCTWTTGAGCTGGATACCTTGAGAGTTGTGGTATTGTCTTCCATAGACAATGGAAGCAAATACAAAAAATGGGATTCAGCTTTGCAGAGCTCTCTGCCACAGCAAACTGACCTTTTTTGGGTGCAGATTGCAGCATCCACCAGCCTTTTGCTGGTCTAACATATGGGAAAGAACAAGTTGTGCCCTTTGGAGAGAGGTAAAAGTGTTGCTATTGTAGAAAGGAGGACTTGAGCGTGCTCCAGAATGGCTGGAAGAGCTGCAGCAAATAAATTTTAGTCATAATGTGTATCACATCTCAGCT
>NW_026623254.1:1149355-1192851 GCF_030028575.1 Malurus melanocephalus
AAAAAAAAAAAAAAAAAAAAAGAGAGCAAATTATGTTCTTTCAATACGTTTCACAGTGTGTGTTCTTATTTTAGAGTCGACGTATCGTCACCAAGCTACCATTGATGATGAAGTGGTTTCCATGGAGATTCTAGACACAGCTGGTCAGGTGCGTGGGTGCCTGTGCTGCTCCTCAGTTCCTTGGCTGGGGAGGGAGCGTGGTGGTGTCAGCAGWGCATGGGTGGCAGGTGTCACCTGCTCTGGGGACAGGAATTTGCTTCTGGGCACAATGCCCCCCTCTCCTCCCCTGTGCTGGAGCCACACCCTCCTGCWAGGGATCCTGCTGAGGGTTTCTAAATACTGGAAGAACAAACAAATCAAGGGGCTTATGTTGGGGGTAAAATTATTTTGTCACCATGCCTTTGATTCAGGGCCAGCCCAAAACATGGCATTGCTAGGCACAAAGTCATGGTCTATTTCTACAGACAAGTGATGGGGCTTTACAACTTCAGTTAATGATTCCCACTAAATTGAAGAGCATGTTTGTCATAGGCAGGTGACAAACCTTCCTTTCAAAAGATGGCAGGGGGTCGTGCTGCACAGGACCATGCACAGGGTGGAACAGATTTCTGCCATGTGATAAAAAGGGACCTGTGCCAAGTATAAAGTGAAGCAGATGTACACAGCTTTGGAGSACCAGCACCTCTCTGAGGGTCTGCTATCTTCTCCATAAATCAAATTCCTAAGGCTGGTGTGTGTCTTTTCCAACAGGAGGATGCAATTCAGAAAGAAGGACATGTGCGATGGGGTGAGGGCTTCGTGCTGGTTTATGACATCACAGACAGAGGCAGCTTCGAGGAAATGCTGCCGCTTAAGAACTTGCTGGACGAAGTTAAAAAGCCCAAAAACGTCACCCTGATCCTGGTGGGGAACAAAGCAGACTTGGATCACTCCAGGCAAGTCAGCACGGAGGAAGGTGAAAAGCTGGCCACAGAACTYGCGTGTGCGTTTTACGAGTGCTCTGCTTGCACGGGAGAGGGCAACATCATGGAGGCGTTCTACGAGCTCTGCCGGGAGGTGCGGCGCCGCAAGATGGTCCAGGGCAAGACTCGGAGGCGAAGCTCCACCACCCACGTCAAGCAGGCCATTAATAAGATGCTTACCAAAATCAGCAGCTAAAAAGAGCTGCACTAAGCCACAGAAGCGTTTTAGAGCTTGTTAGCTTGGAGTAGGGRTGAGGAAAGCAGAGCGCGTTTAATGAAAAATGGTCAAAGCTTTGCAATGAAAAGAAAAAAAGACAAACACCACYACTTTTTTAGTAACACGGAGTCATGCTATTTTCCTGTTTTGAAATGTATTTAGCCACACTGCTTCTGGCTAATGTAGGGGGGAAAAACCCCAAACACCAAGAAACAARAAAACAAACTACCAAATGAACTCCAAAGGACTAGACAATTTTGGGGATTGGCAACCAAGAGAGAATCTTYTGCTTCTACGTGGCTAGCTCCAATCCCCTGCAAGTCAGTAGTGCCTAAACATCATTTCCAGCCAGACAGCTGCTCAGTAGCCATGGGAGGGTAAGAGTCAACCCTCAGTCCACCAACAACCATCACAACCAGTGTTCTTCAGGACTGAATATGTGTAGAGGCTGCTGTGTTGTATCAGAAAGTTCACCTGACACCTTCACCAGCTCTAAATTAGTTCATTGTGTGCTTTCACTCCAAACTCTCCTTCCTTGTTATTTTTGTCAAATCCATGAGTGTTGATGTTCTTAGCAAGGTAGCAAAAAATATAGGAAAGGTCTATTTCCTGGAGTGTTCAGCCAGCTAGACACACATTTCAGCAGAGCTGAAGTTCAGCCGCTCTTCCAGCTCCTCTGAAATTGCAGAATTCTCAACAAATAATCAGGTAGTCCAGTGGCATTTCAGCATTTCCCCCTCAGAGCACAGTACTGTTCTTGGGGAAATGGGAGTACATGTGTTGCGAGATGAAACTAAAAAATAAAAAACCATGTTACTATTGATTTAGCTATGGGTAGTTTTTAGTTATTGTTTACTTTTTGTTTTGGTCTTTTTTTCAATTCAAGTAGTTCTTTTTGGTCTATCTTATAGCAAAAAGAACTGAATCCTTGGGAAGTCAAGTATTTGAAGTCTAAGCCCAAATGTAAATCAGATCTGAATGGCCTCTTCCATATCAAAAGACCATAATTTCCAGCTGTTTAAACTTCCAGATGTTGCTTGGAGCACACTGGGGTTTAAAGCAGCCCAGGTTTTTTGTGACTTTTATCGGGCACACTGAAGTGAAAGCACATTTTATCAGGTTTCGGTGCCTGGAATAAAAGGTGTCCAGTTTTTTCCTTCTCCATCATCATCTCATTTAAGCCAGCTGCCAAGTTTTGTCTCCTGTCTCGTTGGTTTGTTAGCTGCTAAAAGATGCAAGAACCAACACTGGAAGCTTTTCATTCAGATTGCAGTGCTCTCCCACCAGTGGTGTTGCATCCCTTCAGGCAGCTCAGACTTCCAACATGCAGAACCACAGCCAAGGGTTGGGATGACAAATCAGTGTTCCCCTTTGAGGAACAGCCCCCTTGTAGCAACTGCTTACAGCTTCATTCTCCTCTGCTTTGTGCTTCATCTGGTTATTTGTGTCTCTGAGGAAGTAACTCCAAAAGGCCATCAAATCCAAATTGCCACAGATGTAGGAGAGTGAGTAAATCTGTTAGTTATCAGCAGCCATATAGGTGGTAGCATAGACTGAACACTCCGATCTGTATACCCCAGAAAAAAATTCCAAGTTAGGACTTTTATTAAAAGTATTCACTTGAAGTTATTTTACCAAAGTAATTTTTTTAAACTTTCACCCAACCAGCAAAGAACATCACATTCAGATGTATATTTAATTTGTGCTGTTGTTTGTTTCCTCTGCTTCTCTCTTCCAGACAGCAAAAGCTCATTTCACTCTCGTGGAATCCATGTGTGTATTTTTGTCCTCATGTTCACGTGTTCTGCTGTACATCAGCTGGACACACTGCAGTGGAAGCTTCACCGTGTGCTTCTGGGTAGGGGCTTCTTGCAACAGGCCCCTGTGACACACTTGTTCCCAAACTATTCWTCATATTGTTAACTTTTTATTAAAAAAAAAAAGAAAAAAAAAATCGTGGTTTTTCCATTTTCAGTTCTCTTAGTAATGTAGAATCAATACAAGTGTAAAAGAGCAAGCTAGTGCCTGTTCACAAACCAGAATTCTTTAGCTGGGAGGCTGAACTTGCCAGCAATGGAGTTATATTTGAAGCCAGAGAGCATTTGCAAGTTGAAGCACTAAGGTTCTGTTATCTTTCAAATCAGTGCTGGCGCACGAATCTGAAGTAAACAAAATCCTTACCTGCAATCCCATGGCAACGTAGCTGAGTGGAAAGCTTTTACTTCAGTATGCTAAGAAATTGATTCAACCCTCTTAGAAAACTTCAACAGTTCCTTTATCTGAAAATCTTTCGTGGGGTTCATGTTGGAGCTGCATTTGAAATACAAAAAGGCTATAAATGAATGACAGGAGAAAATAATAAATCATATTCATAGTATAAGAGTTGAAAGGAAGGAGAGGCTAAGTTATGGCCCTCATACTTTCCAAAAGATTTCCAGCAAATTGTATTTTCTTTTATAAAATCTGTGTGGATAAATTGAAATCCTGGTGAAAATAAAAGTTCCACTGTGCAAACATCCCTTGTTACATAAAGAACTTACAATAAAAATAGTAACATTCCTTTGCAAAGACTGAATTTGGAAACTGCCAAACAAGATAAACACTTGGTCAAAAAGGAGGCTGCTATTTTGTGACCTTTCCTCCCACACAAACACAAACTCCTTTGCTTAATTTCTTATTAATTTTTTCCCTCTAAACTGGCTCTACTAGGGTATATTATAATCTGTTGATACTCATTACATAGTATTAAATGCAACTTGATTTACTGTTGCTCACAAACATTGCAACATATTACTGGCTATGTTGCAAATCTGTCCCATTTCTACAATGTGCAAATTGAGCCCCAAATTGCCCAAACATTGAAAAGGCCAAGTGCAGCATGAACCCACGTTCAGCAGCCTTTCTGCAGCAGACATCAACATATTAAATTCAGTTTCTCCTGCTGCTGTTTAAGTGTGTTTATGACACTAGCATTAAATTTCTCTCCTCTGCCCACTACCATTTCTGCAGAGAGAGGATGGGAATGACGATAAACAAAAACAGGGAGGAAAGGTGAAAGGGATACTTGTTACCTGCAACAAGTTGATTGTCATTTATGAAGTTTCTGAATATTTATCTTCAATTGATGAAGAGTTAGTCATGCCCGTGCTGCAAGACCTGGATCAGGATCCAAGACTTCCCTAGAACTTTGACAATCTTCACATCTGGGGGTTTGGTGCAACTACAGATGGAAGTGAGGATCAACCACTGGGTTTGCACCTGGATCCAGACAAGTTGTCCCCAGCCTGGGGATGGTTGGATCTGGCAGTTTGCTACAAGGCTAGTTGATTTTTATATATATAATGATCTGCATGCRTTTTTACATTGAAAATATGAAAGCTTGTGCTTGTAGATAATACATAAGAAAAAAAATAAAAAAGAAAAAGAAAAAATTGCGTTTTCTGTACTGAACTCTCACAGACTGATCTTCCATTAGATGTCTCCAGTGTTCCTTCCAGCTATTAAGGGGCTAGTTCCAAAAGTCCTGATTTGGTTTTTATTTAATCTTTATCTAAGGAAAACAGCGACTTTTACCGGAATAAGYGCTGTAAAATTTGGATCACGTTATTTGAACTTATTTGGCTGTTAGTCCTGGAATGGAGAAGTCAAACAGCATCTACAGTGAGGCACAGGTCCAAATGTCCTTGCTAACTATTTCAAGGCTGATGAAAAAAGTTACAGGGTTRTTAAGTGACCTCAGTGAAACCACCACCCAGACGCTGTCCCGCTGACTGAATAATATGGATCTTGATCCTGAGTTTCTGAGGTGAAATTCTTTGCTCAGCAGTCTGGGAGATTTATGCTGGTAGCTTGGACAGAGACAAYTTTTCACCTGCTGCCAACTGTGCCCATGTTGCAAGGACAATGCACTATTAATCTGAAGAGAAGGTACATTATCTACACCTTATAYGGATGGTAAACCATCATACATAGTGTGGGTATTAAGCAAAGGAAGCTTTAGCACTGAAGAGGAGAATTGTAATCCACTCTTTTCCCCAAAAAAGTGACCCAAAGCATRGTGAACAGTAGTGGGATTATGAGAATGTAATGTCTGGCAGAGCACTGCATAAAATCTGGGTGCAGAATCCATGCTGAGTGGTGAAACCTCGTAACACCAGTCCCTGTCTGCCTCTGCAGTGCTGCAGAGCAGCCTCGAGTTCTCTCAAACCACACTGTAAGTTGCTCCAGTCAAAATAATGTCTCCTGCAAATTAAGTAGCTGCAGTCATAAAGGCTATGTATAAACAGTGCCCAGGGTTCCTTTTATCTTTCTCTTTAACAGCTCAATACATATGCATATCTTAAGAAGAAAAGGAAAAAGGGGCTTTAATTAAAAGAGGCTTCTTGGCATTTTGATGTGTCTGCCTTTATGTTCTTTGAAAAATTAAACATGTAATGAAGACAGTGTCATCTGAGAAACTCTGGTGTTACACATTTTATTTCCGCTACAGAGCCAGGCACTAATTACCACGGGCTATGAAAGTACAAAGCAGCGGCYGTCGGGAGCTGTGCAGGGTTTCCAGGGGGTGATAATGATGGTTTGTGTGAGGCCAGCTCTGCCCGCTTTCTGTAAACACAGGTGCCCCTGGGGAAGGCTSTTAGTGCAGTTTGCAGCAGGGAGAGATGTCCCAAATACCTGGGGCAGGGTTCTGCTCTCCAGCGGGGCTTTGCACTGGGTGGGTGAAGCCCTGGCAGCCAAAAATACTCCAGTAGCCAATGTCTCTCATCCACTTGAAGGATTCTTCTCCATTTTTCGTTTGGAGTAGACTGTCAGTGAACTGTGAGGTAAGTCCATGCTGCTGGCTGGTTAATAAACTCAAGAATTTGATGGGAGTTTTGCCTTCTGTCTTTTTGGACTGGTCTCTTCCATCTCCAGTTTGATTCCCCAAAGCATCACTTTCTTTTCCTGCTGCTGTTGTATTGAATTAAGTTGTTTTCAGTTTTGCTTGGTTGTTTGGGGTTTTTTTAAATGTTAGTAATCWATACACTGATACTCAGGGGTGTTTTATGGTCAAAGAGGCTGTATCACTCCTCAGAGGTCACTCTCACAAGGATGGGATGTTTGCAAATGCCTCTGGATACAAATGCTTAACACTGAACACACAGCTGCTCTGAAGAGTTGGAAATAATTTTTTTTTTTTCAGTCCAGCTTGTTCTGGTGACTAAGAGTGTATCAGTAATATAAAGAATAATGTTTTTTATCAAACTTCTTTGTCAGTACACACGATTTAACTCTCCACTCTGTTTCCACTAGCCTGGTCTAAGCTGTCATTGCTACAAGGAAYATCAAGGAGACCCAGAAGGAGCTTTTGACATGAAAAAAAATTCAAATAAAAAATCAATAAATAACCCTAAAGGGACATAAGCCAAATAAAGGTCAAATTTCCATTTTCCTGAAAAGCAATTGCAAGATTTCATACACCAGTGCTGGTACACAGGTGATCTGACCAAACTAAGTAATGAGAAACAGTGGAATATTTTGAGGCTTTGACTTGGATTTCTTTTTGCAAATCTAACTGAAAAGAAATAAAATTATTGTTGTGCAACAGACCTTAGGTCAGGAATTTGTAATTGATACCAGGTTTCTGATACCCAGTTTTCAAAAAATCCAGAGGAGAGGAGAGGGAAAAGAAAAAGGAAACAAAAGAGGGACAAGAAGAGAAGAAAAAAATAAAAGGGAGAAGAAAAAGAAAAATATAAAAACCCAGTTTAAAAAGTCCAAATAATTTTTTCTTTGTTCTTAGAGTTTCTCTGTGCAGAACTCTCTGTAGTTCTGCRGTTTCTCACAAAAGTCTATGCCAGAACACTGAACACTTGGTATCCAAAAATCTTGTATCTCCTTAGGATGGATAAAATCTCAACCACATTCATGAAAACATTCAGCTCAATTCAAATCTGGGATAGAAGTTTACATCTACTTCATTCCAAATTATTTCATTTTTGCATTYAGGGTGTATTTCCCCTCTTTAGAATAGAATTCAATTCTAAAGCAGTGTTATTAACAGTATAAAATACACATAGTTTTATTATGCCAAACTGGATCTAAGAGAAATTCACAAACAAAAGACTGATTTGGCTGTATGAATTGAAAAAAAGCAGAATGCTGGATATTTCTGTAAATATTAAATTTCATCTAATATAGACAAATAACTTCCCTGTTGCTTTTTCCTCTGTTTTTCARTATTTGAAATAACAATAATAAATGCAAAAAAAGCCCACAACATCCTTCAGAAAATTTCTGTGAAGGACAGTATTTCTTTGTAATAGAGTTAAAACATTCAAGTTTATTACTCAGTAGAAAATATATCAGGAATGACAAAAAGTTATTTGAGAGAGGCAGAAAGGTAGGAAAGAGTGATATCCTCAGAGTTCCTAGAAAAGAATTTAATTAAAGCTCTGTGAAGGACTCTGACGTTTACACACAGTGATGAGCTGTTACCTAAAGCTTAACCTCAGATTTTTAAAAAAGTAATTATTACTGCAGAAAGCCAAGAAAATATGAATGAAATKGAATGTTTTGGTAGCAGGCCATCAGATTTTCACTCCTAGGCTAGGGTTGATACCATGCTGAAGCACAGTCAGTCAGTAGCCTGGTTTCAGACAACTTTATCCAATAAAGCCTACCACTACTCCAATTTTCACAAACAGATGTCAGGAAAAAAAAAAAAAAAAAGTAGAGACTGAAAGGTCACAGTGTTTCATTTACCTGTGTAGCCCATGAACATTTCCTGGGGTTTTAGAAATGGCTGCAGACWGAAATTCATAAGGTGCTGAAAACATCCATAAGATGATAGACACGATGTTCTGCCATGTCTCTCCAATGTGTTGGCCCCAAGTTTTCACCACCAAATTCTGGTCTGTTTTAATGCTTTTGTCCTCTTCARGGAAAGACCTAAAAATTTGTTGATGCAAAAAGTTAGGGATTTGAAGTGAGTTTGGTTTTGGTTTTAAATTGAAACATTTAGAAAACATTTCCAAAAAAAAAAAACAATCCCCACCACACTTTGGTGATGAGCTCAGTGAAAATATYTCAATAATTGCTTAACTATTTCTAACAATTATGTTAAACAGTTTCTTTTTAACTTTCTGGAAGAGCTATTCCAACCATTTTTGTGAGCTCATACACAACTTAGTGTACTCTGTAATTTCCTAGTGTGAACTTCTGGTCAGCAGGGCTTTTATTCTCAAGCATTCTTGTGGACTCCCATAAACTTTTATTAAAACAAGTTCATTTTATGAAGGCAGTTGCACAGAGCATGTCATGATCTCACAGCTCAGGTCAGTAGGTGAGAGGTTGCAAACCACAGCTCCAACAAATTTTCTATATTCAGTGATGAGCAAAGAGAACAATTATCACATCAGTGTCCTTGGCCACACCACTGAGCTGAGCAGCAGCTCCAGCTGATGTCCCTTAATCTGTCACAGGAGCTTGATTAACAGCCACAGCATCCACTTAACTCAGTCAGAAAGGCCTTGCACTTTCCCCCCATGGTTCTTCATGGATTTGATCCTGCTTCTGTGACCCAGTCTGAACTTTGAACACAAAAAAAAGCACAAAAAGGCAGGGTGTTCCCAACATGCAATCATTGTGCCTATCAAGTTCCACCAAGGGAATAAGCTGCTTCTAATTACATGGAGTGRATGTGTACCAATGGCAGACTTCAGCAGAAGTCAGGGAAAGTTTTCAGAAGCTCTCAAAGAACGTGAATGTGTCAGCAAGGCTGCTGACAGGCATTTTTCTCAATTGATTTTTTTTTTTTCTGATGAAAAGATATGTAGCAGGACAGGATTAGAATAATAATAATTCACTATTAAACACCTGCATCAAGACTAATTTCAGTTTTTAGGCTGCCTCAGAATTCCCCCTTTTGATCCTGAATTAGTTTKGTAGTTTACTGAAGTTCATAAAAGCAATTCTTAGTATGTTTTCAGGAACTTTGGGGTCTGAATCTTTACCTTTACACTTCTCAGTSCTGTTTCCTTAGCTGGATACAAGGGACAATAATTTATTGACCCTCAGTGCCTCTGAAAGCCTCAGTGAAACCACACCAAAGTGGACATGACCAAGCCTAACTGTCCACCTGTACTGACTTTATTCTACAAGTGAATGGGCAGTAATTGTTAACAGCTGTAACTACAGTTATTCTGAGACCATCTTCCTGTCCATTCCATGATGGCATTTTTAACTGATTCCTTTCTTTTACATGGATATTGAATTCTTTAAAGGCAGCATGGCTTGTTACAACACAAGACAGGAACACGATATCAGCTCACCCTTCTCTGAGGGACTCACCTGGTGATTCTTGCATGGAAAAGAGGGATGACCCTCTGACAACATCCACAATTTAAAAAGTAATTAAAAATCAATTAAAAAGCTCCTATCAAAATCCAGTGTTACCTTCCTCTGRAATAAATTGAGAGAAATGATGATAGTGTTCCTACCAGAATGATTAAACTATATCAGGATGCTTATTCAAAAGCAACTACTGTTTTTTCTCTGATTTTGATGATTAAAAAATGTCACGAATATTAAAAATACTACAGTTAGATACTGGAGAGTTTTTTTATCATAAAAAGTTWTTCTTTATAAATCTTCTAGTTGTTCCTCCTTGTCCAAATATCTAAAGACAGATCTACCCTACAGTCATCTCCATTTTTCACTCTAAACCCTCTTTCTGCCTGCTTCCATAGTCAGTCAAACATGAACTCACAGATTATGTGCTTAGTCATTCCTTCAGATCAATGACATCCCTTAAAAAAATTCATCCATAATCTTTCTAATAGGACTARCAATAAAAATTGCCAGTGCTGGCTTCAAAGGCTTTGGCAACTYACACTGAGCTGCTTTTCCCCAAAGTCTCACACCACCCTAGGTCCATTAACCTGTCTTGCACTCTTGTAAGCAAACCAATAATATCTTTTGAGGCCTGTGYGTTCCATTTCTCTACCTTATGTGCAGAAATATTCTCCCTCCAATTCAATCAAAAAAATCACCTGCTTGCCAAGTAAGCAACCATAGTTTTCAAGAACTTACTAGAAGATTTCCTAAATCGATTTCTTGGCAATGAGAGATTTACTTTTCCCTCCACATATTCGACCCAGTATTGTTCAAGTAACTATCACCAGAGCAGTAGCACTTGGYAAACCTCAGATGTTGACCTCCATGTAGAAAAAAAAGTCTAAAAGAAAATCTCATTGTTGCTTTTTGCTTCTCTTTTTATCTGAAGAATTTTCCTAGGATGGCAGTGTGCACCCATTTACACCACTGCATTAGAAAGGGCGTCTCGTAATTCTCACTCACAATAATGAAGAGTTAAATTAGAAAAAGCTGCAGAAAAGGGTAATTGCATAATTAGCATCTCTTAACACTATATGCTGAAAGGTAAGGCATTGGTGAGACAGAGAAAACAAATCATATTCTTACTCCTAATGCCAGCTACTCCTGGTAAACAGGGAAGCCAAAAGCACATAAACCCTTTCATCTCCAATCCCTAGCTTTGTTTCTTCTCCTCTAACAATTGCTCCTTGTCCATAGAAATTCAGTTCACTATCCTGAAATGATCACCTTGTCTAAGACCTAGCATGATTTAGTATTCAAGGAGAGCAAGGCAAAAGAATTTTCAATACAGGCTATTGAAACTAAGTTTTGTAGCTTTTTCACTGTGATCACAGTTACTCCAATGCTCTTTTCCTGTCCTCAGTGAAGGTTTGCCCCAAGAAAAATGTTCTCTGAGATACAATGCTGCAAATAGAGAATAGGAAATACATCAAGAACTGCTGTCATTTCTCTGTCCTATTTGGCAGTGCTGGAAATCGTGCAGAATTAAAGCCACAGGTTTATCATAACAGTGAGAACAGTGGTTGCTTCCCCCTGCCCTGAGGAATGACTGATTCTTATTTATTTTTCAATTGACATACCTAAAATTACCTAGTATATTAAATACTGCACTGACAGTTTACAGGGACAGTTCCTCAGCTGAAGGGAATCATTCTCTTTTCAAGTTCATCTAAACCCAATGTTTAAGAAATGCATGTAGGAAATGAAAGATCAGCAGCCTGGTTTGGTCTGTGTTACAACACTTCTGTCCACATTGGCCCCGAGCTCTGATTGCTCATTTGGAAGGACAGCAGCCCTTATCCACCCCATCAGGATTCCCAAGCCTTAATTTATGAATGAGGCTGACTCTCTTGGTTCAAGTACACCTCAGTCACATCCTCTGACATCCTCTGCTATTTATTGGAAACAKGCTTTCTGCATTGTGATAAAAGCCAGGGAAGTTCACCCTAGAAGGCTGAGACTGCACGGTCAGGACGGGCTGAGCAGAGACTGCCTGTGTAGGGCCAGACTATCGGGACAAGGAGACCATAATAGGAGACATTATGGTCTGCTGCCAYGCTCCCAACCACAGAACTGGGTCACCAGAGGTGAAGGTAAATGGGAAATGTGTCTGTTGTAGCTACCCTGGCAGCTCCTTTTGGTACACAAGGCCTTGAACATTTTACTAGGCAGTAAAAGAATGTTAAACAGTCCCCTCCTCTCCCTCTTCAAGGTCRGCTGTTGGTTTTATAACCCCTCCAATCCCACATAAAACTGTATTGTTTCCATCATTCCCATGTATTTAATCTGTTATAAGTGTGAAAACAGAGTGAAATGTTTATATTGTTGTTAATATTTATATAGTTATTTAATTTTATATTGTTAATAAAGGCCATCTAACCTTTGGGAAGAAAATAAGACCAAATACATTGTGGTGTACAGCACTGCAGCCTTGGCCTCTTTTCTTCTGTAAAATCCCTTCAACCCTCTGAGTCTGTTTTTTATTTATAAATGGGGCAAAGGACATAKGCCCTGATTTGAAATACATGTGGGTAATGTGCTTGACGACAGGTTAGAGATATTGATCAGAGGCACTCAGCAAAGAACTTCAAAGAGAAATGGTGGGTTATAACTGGAAGAGTGACAAATATCTAGAATTTCAAGCTTTTCTCTTATCTGCAAGAGGTCTTGTTTGCCAGATATAGTTCCAGACAATAACAATTTTAGTTTTAGAATGCCATTAGAATAACAACAACAACAATAAAAAAAAAGAAAAATAGAAAATTTTGAACTTGAAATGCTCACTCCCAAGGATCTTGATGAACTTGGAAGCTTTTTTTCCCCAAACTTTTCTCATAGAGAAAACTATGCAACTATGGTTGCATCTTTTAAAACAGTATAATATCATGGCCAATTCTTTAATGTGGGATGAAACAGAATTTACAAGAATTCCTGTCATCTTGAATATCTTCTAAAGGAAAGAGCATGAAGAATTATGACTTCAAGAAGATGCTGACATAATCAGCTTTCTCTCTTTTTTGAATTTCAAACAGCAATGAACASACACTGTGGGGCCAGCATTCTCCTTGGTATAACTCCAACAAGGCCCAGAGTGCTGAGCACAGAATTTGGCCAGAATCATGTTATTGATCAATGCCTGATTTGGTGGGTTGGTGCAGGTTTCAGCTGTYTATCAATGCAAGGTTTATATACCAAGCATGCTCATGTCTTTCTGGCAGCAAGTTGATGATGTTCCTTTTCCAGTGTCCCTTTGCTGGAATTTTATTATTGCCAGAGAAGGGTTCAAAACTRTGAAAAGGGATTGGAGTATAAACAAAGTTTCAAACTCTGCTGCTGGAACGCGCATCTCCCATGAGCTGATCTGAAACACTGGGTCTGAATAGTCCTCGAATTTGGATCCCTTTCAGATCTAAATTCTGTATGGAGGTCAAGCAATGCTGATATCTGGATTCACAAGCCAGCAAACATGTAAACTAGACAGAGTTCCAAGTCCAGGTCAGAAAATTTCCACACTCCTCATTTAACCAAGCCCTTCCCTATTTGACCAGTCYTGAAGGTTATTTTGCATCACTGAATGAATACAGAATAACCCAAATATAAAATGGACTGGATGTAGGGAATGGGGTCGAAAGGTCAGTTCCCAGTCTTAAGAAAAAGAAAGAGCAGAAATGGCAAGCCCTGAAGAAAGTAATCAGTCAAGAAAAAAAGCTGGATTGTGGGAACAACCCAAAAGGGCTCTCCCTTTGGGATCTCAGCTGCAGTGACATTGCTGGCTGCTCCAGAAGACTCAGTTGTTTGGGTCATGGAGCTGCTTTCTGGGAAACAACAGCTGGAAGCAGAGGGAGGATGAACCACAGGGAGGAAGAAGATCCTAAACATCCTGGTTGGAAACTTTGCAGAGGAAGACAATGCAGTGAGCTCAGCAGACAACATAAATTCAAATCTTGTGTTTTCTGGAACAGGATATCAGAGTAGATTAAGAACACAAGTTTATGTTATATAATATAAAAACTGTATATATTATTAGTTAAAAGAGAGAATGGAGCACTGCATGGGTGAGCTGAATGAAAAGCGGATGGAGAAGGGAGCAAACGTTCTTGGCAGTGCCTAGAAAAGGGGAAGGAAAACTGACACTTCTTGATAAACAGTCTCAGAACTGAAGAGYCCTTTATTTTTTTGCCAAAAAATGTTAAATTAAGTAGAGTGGTCTTTTCTGTCTGCAAGTTTAATTTCTGAAAAATGCAGAAAACCCCATTCCCATTCTCACATGCCCTTTTGTTGAGTGCTTTCAGAGCCAGTTCCCAGCAAAGAATACATTAGAAMAATCTATCTCTGGTATGCACCCAAAGAAGTCAATAAAGCAACCTGAAAGAAGAGACTTTTTCCATTTAATGCAATCTGAAATATGTGAAAKAACCTATTGGAGAAAATGAAAAGAGAGAAAAGATCACCCCTCACWTTAGACAGTCCATTTAGAATCCCTGAACAAATATTTGAAATCTGGATACATTAATTTAGAACAAGGTGGAAAACAAAATTAAGGAGTAAAATAATATTCTCTATAATTTGCTTTTTAAAATTAAGTTACTTGAGAAAGCAAACTTACATACATATTCACTGTTATTTAACTTGTCAACGCATTTTGAAGGTTCAGAATTACACTTCCAAACCTCATARGGTTTTCAAAATGTATAATGATAAAACTTCATCTTCCTGAGGCACATATATTGCTGGTATATGGAAAAGAATACACTCAGTTTGAAAAAGGGTGTGACACAAAATTGTGGTGCAAAGTTTATGGCCCCCCAATCACAGCTGATTTTACCTGGACTCATTTCCACAGCCCAACCTGAAGACAAGATTACATTGCTTGACTTTGTCAGATCAGACTGCAGTGGAAAAACACTCACAAATTTTAAATTTCCACTTTTGTTCTGGGATCTCCCTGCCACCAGCTGTCCCCATCAGCTGGTGGGTCTGACAACACTACCATCTAGTGGCACCACAACCACCCAAACCCTACAGAACACACAGCACCCATGTCCAAACTCTGGGGTGTCCAGCAGACTGTTCCCCCTGGTACAAGATGGTCCAGAGCACAGAGACATCCATTGGTCAGTCTGGGTATGGACAAAGCCCAGAGCTGCACCTCCAGCACATTCATACATCTTCTTCTAGAAATAGGCTGGGTGTTGATCTTCCCAGAAGGATTGAAGGTGATATATTTGTGTCCAAAATGGTGATATATGGCATCTATACAGCAGCTGATCTCGTAACAGGTTAGGAAACCTTTCAACATCATCTGTGGGRAACCACAGTCCTCTACACTCAAATTCAAAATTGGAGAATAGACTGTGTGAAAATAGAGCAGGGGAGGAAATGGGATGAAGGAATTGCATTCTCCCCCACCCCATAAATAAATAAACAAATAAATAAAATTGGCAAGATCCAGAAGAAATCATTGATTTAGAAGTAAATAAAGTAAGTACCTGCAAGAGTGCATTAAACACAGAAATGTTACTCTGTTAAAGTCGAGGAGGATAGAAGCTTGAGAAGAAAATCTGAGCCAAAAACAAGGCTTTTTACAACTCAAAATAAAAAAAAACAAAAACACTCTAGCCAAGCAAGGAAATCCTTGTGCAGTAGCCCAGAGGAAATGCTGAATACAGGTACAAMTCTGAGAGCCACAAGCTCTTCAACAGCACAAACACACAAAGCTCCAGAGGTTCCTTAATAGATATTGATTCTTGTTCCACCCTGCCAAGAGAAATACAGTCACAGAGCCCTCTGTTAGTACATGAAAACTCTGCTCCTTTCTAAACAGGCATTCAGCCTCATCAATAAAGAGTTAAATGGGGGAATTCACAGGCCAAGCTGCACAAACAGATCCTCAGGGAAGGATTCCAACCTGGGAACAAATGAGGGATAATCGGCACCTACTGAGCCACACCATAACCATGACTGGATGCACGAGCAAGGAAACACCTCCAGGAGTGCCACCAGTGGGACACCTTCCCCAATGGCTGGGAAAAAAAGGGGATAATCTACTGCCAGGACTGCTTACACGCAGAGAAAAAAAAAAAAAAAAAGTTTAATTCCATTGACCTTTTGTTGCCATTCCCACTACCTTTCCTAAGATCCAGCCTGAGGACTGCAGGCCTGTTCCTCTGGAGAGGTTTTCTTGTTTGTCACAGAGCTTCCCAGTATACCTGGCAGTGGAGAACTTCCACAATTTGCACTGGAGATCTTCAGTGGGATGATACAGTCGGTCTGACCCCCACAGTGTGACACAGAGGTTGTTTTCAAAGGCACCACAGGCAAGTTTAACACAGTTATTTGGTTGGATTTAATCAGCTCAGAGAAGGCTGGCAATCTGTATCATAATACATGTTAATAGCTAGAGCAAGGCACCCATTTTTCCAGGAATACAGCAAATGTCACAGCCAGTCACTGTCTGATGAGATAGATAAGAGCCCCTACGCTCATCCCAAAGAGCATTCAAGAGGATGTGAGGGTCACAAAGATAATTTGCTCCACAGCTGGGAATCAGAGCTGGTTATCTCAAGTTATAACAAACCCCACAAATTAGGTTAAGTAAGGGCAGCATTAAAAATAAACAGAGATAATTCCAGCTGAGCTGTAGGCCATAACTGAGCCGTAGGCCATAACCTCTTACTTTTTAAAAGAAGARCATGCAAACAGAAGATAAAACAAACCAAATTAAGGTACAAAATACGTCTTTGAGCAACTGAGCTGGTTTAACTCTGCACTGAAAACTGAGCTGGACTTTGTGTACCTAYTGGGCATTAAAAGAAGAAACATTTTCTCTGGAGACAGAGGCAGAAAAGGAGAAAAGCACCCACTACAGACTTGCTTCTCATCACATTGATTTTGAGAGAAGAATGGGAAGGATTTAATGATAGCAAAAGGCTGCTGGTTGTCACCTCACCAGTTTCCAAGGGTCATGTCTAGTCAGTGTGTGACMAACAGAAACCAGGGTCACTGATGCTCTGCTTCTCAGGGCAGTGCTCACCTCATTGCAGGAGAGCTGTCRAGGTTGTTTCTTTGTATAATCCTAAAAGCAGAGGGCTTATCATTGAGATGAGATTTGGAGATGCCCCCAGAAAGGGGAGATGCCCCAACAGGGCCTCTTTCTTCACATTGACAATTCATATCAGATATCTGCAACCTCACTCTCTCAAACTCTCGGGTTTCCACAATACRAAAAGCCCAGAGAACAGTTCTGCCAAGGAGGAGATCGAATGAGGCAGCCTGCAAAGTTCTCTGGAGAGCTGGAAAGTGGTGACAAACCCAGGGAAATGAGGGGTTGCCACACATCTACAAAAGAAGTCAGGCTCATCAATCCTTTGCTATCAAAACACTCTCTCAGACGTACAAATCTCTTTGCATACTTTTGTGAAGCTGTTTCAGTGAAGTATGATAAATGCTAGGGAGAATTTAAGGATAACAGCAGGGACTATTTGGTGAATTCAGAGAGTTCAAAACATGTATAGTTCACAGAGACCCTGTGGAAMTGTCTGATAGGCATTTGGCTGGAGTACAGTTGCAAGTAACCACCCTGAGAGATCGATATAATGGGTTTGGTAGGAGCTATAGAAYGGCTGTAGCTTTGTTTTTCTCATTCTGTCTCCTTAATATCAAGGAACACTTTATCATTTTGAAGGCACTATAGATAGAGCCCCTTCCAAAATGCATATTTCTATTTCATACAATCATAAATTGTTAGAATGGCCTGGATTGGAAGAAACCCTAAAGATCATCCTTTCCAACCTCCTTGCCAAGGGTAGGGACACCTATCAAGGGACCATCCAGCCTGGCCTTGAACTCTTCCAGGGATGGGACTCCACAGCTTCTCTGGGCAACCTGTGCTAGGCTCTCACCACCCTCACATGAAAAGATTTTTTTGTGCTAATATGTGATCTAAACCTACTCTCTTTCARCCATTCCTCCTTGTCCTGTCACTACGTGTTGCTGTAAAAAGCTCCTCTCCATTTTCCTTGTGGCTCCCTTGACGCACTGGAACRCCACAATTAAGTCATCACCACTTGTTTTGCTTTGGCTGGGGCTTGCTTTCAGCTAACCAAAAACKGTTTAAGCTGGAAGGACACAGGCAGAAAAAAAACTCCTCAGTTTAACATTTACTGAGGTTTAACATTTACTAAGAAGCAGCACTGGCAGCACACTCAGCTGCAAGAGCTCTCCCTGCAGAAAGGCACAGGTTAAACCAYCAGCACCTGGGAGCTCCTTGGAGGTTTTTCCATCCAGCTGAGGATCAAACCAGCACACCTTTCCCTTTAGCTGTGATGAACTCCCCTGAAATGCAGTCTGGCTTCTGGACAGAAAGGATCTGCACTTCTACAACTTAATTGCACTCTGACAGTGCTTGGGGACTAAACACTGCAGAGATAATACAGACAAGTCAGCTAAGGGGATTCCAAAGCATTCCCATTCAAAAGGAAGAGAATGGGGATAAAAGGATAAAGAACAATAGCTGAAATACAGAGAAACAAGATAGTGTTGCTGGGTAATAGTGACATTCAAGTGCTTTACACAGCATTTAGCAATACATATCCTTTTTATACATCTATACTAATATATAATATTCATATTATGAACTTATACACACACACAAATTGTTAGAAAGAGATTATTGGTAAACTTCCCTACTCAGCCCCTCCCAGAGACAGGTTAATCTAATTCCAGCAAATTTTTMCCATGCATCATATTAATGAAGATTAAAATACCATTGTGCTTGCAGTATGTTTGAATAGCATTGGAAAATAAGATTGCTGGGGAGTCAGGTATTTTCTAAAATACTGGGAAAAGTATTTTAAAATTTCTAAATGGCTTAGGAAAAACTAGTCTTTTACAAAAGATCTCCAATGCTGTGTCTATAACTGCATCAAAGAAGATGCAATTTATCTATATATTTATTTATAACCTATTTATAACGGTTAAAATAGATGGGGCAATCACACAGAGCTAGAGGCACACAAGTGCTACCTGTAGCTGCACACAAAGCAAAACTTTGTTAATTCAGCAGTAAGCCTGCAGCCCAGAGGATATAGAATAACTTCTGTCCCCCTGCGCCCTGACACTGGGTCGCTCTCGAGTTGTTAAAGAAACACGAGGAGAAAAACACAGAGCCAAATGTTCCYCAGCAATTCTCTCATGCATCAACAGCTCGAGTCAAGCTAAAGGAGGAAATTCCTGTGTTGTTTTATGCCTGTGTGGTAAGTACAGCTCACAGCATGGCCAGGGGTGTGCTGGGGGATCTGTCCAAGCAGGGGTGAGAGAGAACTCACTGTGCAGGAGGAGAAGGACTCTGCACACAGGCAGCAGTCAAAGCCTGAAAGGGCAGAGTCCTCCACTCCTCCWCTCTGATCTGCTCCACTGTTCCTGCAAGGCAGGACAAGGATATGGAGCTGGGGAGATGGAAGTGCTTTGGTATTGTATGGTTTCCATGACCTTCTGAACTCYTGCACAAAGTTTAATGTGACATACACATTTAAAGTTATATTTGTTCCCTGTGCATCCTAGGTGCTGGGCTTTTCTGGATTAACATCCTTAGAAGGAAGAGATTGAAGCCACATAAAACCTACAGTTATTTCTTTTTAAGTACACCCTAATGAATTGTTGAGCAAATCAACGTTCCCTGACTCACCTCCCTAGACACACACCAAGTTCCTGCCTCCACAAAAAAAGGCAGCAGAACACTCTGTCATCAAATTACTCAAGCAAGAAGCATTTCCACAATTTTCCTTTGGAATTTCTTTCTTGATATTCAGTCTCAATTTTCCTCTGCTTCATCCCATCCTGCAATGACCCATCTTTCAGACCAYGTCAGTCTCCTCTTCATTGTTGTTGTCAGGTATTTTTGTCTCAGTCACCTCCTCTGCCAGATGATTGAGAACAGTCCTGATCATACAGAGCTCCCACTCCCTTTCCCAGCCACTGTGGAGAAGACAGACTTCCTTTTCCAGCTAAAGTCCTCTATAATTTTAGCCTGAATATGAGCAGATTTAATTTTCTGCTCCTACAACGGAGAACTCCCTGAAAGGAGAAATGCAATGTTTTTCTTCTGAGTCAGCATGTAATTACATACAGCCCAGACATGGCCTGTAGCATCTTCAYGGTTATTTTTGTCCATGAAAAGGATTAGGCTGGATGCAGCATCATAAAATATATTCTAAGGCAGAGAAGGGGCAGAGCCAAAAAAGCACTGAAATAGAAGCCTCTGAGCACCCTCAGCTCTAACTCTGGCCTGGAGTCCCTGGAACTTTCACCACTGCCATGCTCTTGGCTACCCTGAATTACTGTGCATTACTTTGGTGTTTTCCTGGGAGATGGAAACTACTGACATCTCTCTTCTGGAAATGAGCAGCTGAGGCACAGAAGGGGCGAAATATTTCCATGAAAATGAATGTTAATTCCTTTGCCCTTACCAAGCCATAAGTTATTTCCAAGTTCTTCTACCATTGCACTGAAACCGGAGCTCTAAATGGTTAAATCTTATGTTTTCATGGGTGCTGCATTCAAAAAAATAAAACAAAGCCTGTGGTCCCCTCTCTCCTTGCACTGAAACGATTAACCAAAGAATGCTTGCACACAAAGCAAAGTATGTTTTGTCCTGTTCTGTGATTTGAGCACAGATTTCAAGCAGTTCATGCTGGAAATAGGGTCTCAAAAGTAAGTCCAAAGATTAACTCCAAAGCTATGACAAGAGATTGCTAAAAGCAAACTGGCAAGCGAGGAGAAACGTTTATGGATTGCTTGAATTACGAGAACTTCTGTTTCCTATATTCTCTTTTGTTCAGAAACTTCTCCATCTCCCATTTCTTCAGCTTTTGCAGTATATTTTCAATTCATAATCAGTCCTGAAGTGCTACATCCTCCCATGTGTTTTAAATAATTTTTCAGTTCTTAATATAACTTTATTTCAAAAACTGTAACTGGACACTGGTACCAAGAACACAAAAATTTACCTACCACCACTCTGGTGTTTACAACTGGCATGGCTAGAAAATCATTGTGTTTGTGTGTTTAAGTTACATCCTCACTTAAAATGACAGCAGTGCAAAATCAAAATAAATCACATTTCTTCTACAAAATGGCTGGGCATCTGACCAGTTACTGGGGACATTCAGCTGTCAGGATGACATCTGCAGATTTAAAGGCAGGAAGACATAATTCATCCCTGGTAAAGATGATAAGAATAACACGTGTATATTATGGGTCATTATTCATTGCTATCTGGTCAAGCAGAAGTTCCACAAAGAAATAACCAAACACCAGCCTGGCTGCCAAATTCTGGTGCAGGAAGTGCTTCATCTCTTATTACAATGCCAGGTTTTCATTGCTCAGAGACTGCCCAGTGAAGATGGACCTCTCCCCTCAGGAGATCTCACTGCACTCAAGGGCCTTTGCCCCCCATTTCAGCAGGATCAGGCTTCAGCCTGTACTTTTTTAATTATCACAGAAAGTCTTATCACTGACAGTCTTGATAGCTTATTATTATCATTATTCCTGGCCCACAGCAACAGCCTTTTTGGAAAAAGATGATGTATGGGAGTTTAAAACGTAATTCATATCAAGTTTGAATTAAAACTCTAGATTTGAGTGTCTTAAATGCAGTGTCCACAACAGAGCAGTGGAGGGAAAAGAAGGATCTTTAATCTGAAGGTTTGTGCAAAAACCAAGGATGCATTGAAAAGCCATGACAGAGTGTGGTGTTTGGTGCCTTCTGCTGCTGCAGAATCAGTTAATATTCGAGGAGTTAAAACACTCTCTTTGCTGTTTCTTGTTGCCACTTTGCACCAAGAGCTCTGAATTGAAAGCAAGAAATGTCCAAAGCAGCTTCACAGTGTCATAGTTGAGTCACCAGTTTTCCCCAGAAAATAAGCAGCTATTCAGCCTGAGGTGTSCTTGGAAATGTAGTTTGAATGRCATAAAATCTGCTTCTATCAGGAGATAACCCACACAAACTGGACAAAGACCAGGCTGCCCTCTGTGGATRCTGAGAATCCACTCAAACACAACASTTGCTGTGGCTGCAGAGGTTCAGTGCTTTACTGAGGATTGTTTATTTATCCAAACTTTTCAATAAATGTGGAATATTAAACTAGAAGCCCCGTACTAACCTCCTCATTATMATTTAATTCTGATTTCCACATTTCTAGACCCACTATAGCCAGAACTGCCACACCATCTGTTTATACATTCTGTGCATAAAACATAATGCAAACCTTCTCACAAAGTATTTATTAGTGATACCAGGCTGAAGAGCTAAAATATTTGATTTGTGCAGAAAACCAAGCATGTTTATGATCAGGAACTAGCAGGAATTTGAGACTTTGCCACAATTTTCAATACTACCAGSATAACAGACAATTTTTCTTTGCATGACAGATGTTGTTACCATTTTCAAAACAAGGCTAAGATCTATCATTCTTCCTTAGAATTTCAAACCAGATGTTTGGCTTAGTTCCTCTAATTAAATTAAGTGTACAATATAACCAGGACTACTGTTTCAGTCTGTCCAAACCAGGCTGTACAGTCAGAAATACAAGAGAGATCCCATCTATTTTACAGGCATTCACTCCAGTGATTTTCAAGGCAGAGGAATGTCATCCTTGGAACTTCAGCTCTTAATTTCTTAGGCAGCTACAGATCATGTGCATTTAAAATGTTTCAGAAACGTGAATTCCCCAAAACACATTGCCTTTAAGGATCAGGCCACTGCTGTCAATCTGCAAGAACAATAGTGGACCCTGAAATTCCAGTGGCTGGTCCTGACTTTGATGGAACTGAAAAATGTCAAAGTTTGCCTTGAACCACATTTTAAAGGTCAGTGGAATACCTATGACCTCACCTGTACATTAATCATCACAAATCATCACGTGTCATCTTAATTCTAACACCTCCAAGGAGAATGCTGTGAAACTACAATACTAATTTATTCCTAAACTTTCTGAAGGGATTTTTGAGGAGATAAATGCAACTTTAAAAGCTTGTTGATAGAGAGTAATTCCTTCCTATTACTTGCAAAGAAATTATTATCCTCTGGGTACAGCAGGTGTTGAGCAGGGACAGGAATTTGTTTTTTCCTGTATACAGCCACAGCATCTGCCCAAAGCACAGAGGAACATTTCYATTAATTTCCCTGTAGGAGCTTTACTACTACCACTGACACTGAAGTCACAGAAAGAATTTTTAATGCATTTAATGCAGAAGTAGTAGAAATCAGATGTATATTTTCACAGCTTGTCTAAATAAGCAGTACAAAAGGTCAGAGAGAGCAACTGGAGCAATACGGTTGTGGACAGAGGAGAAAAGAGGAGGAGTTGTTTTAATAAGAGATGGAAAGATCACTGCCAGACTTTGTGATACCGACCAATTACATAATCAGAGGTGGAAAAWTTGTCAAATATCCCTTCATTAAAAAGAAACAATCTCTGGCCTAACAAATTTAATAGGAATTTAGAGAATGTGATTTTTGCTGAGCCACCTCAGTGACATGTAAGTCAACATCGGTTGTCCCCAGACTAACCCAAAAATGAAGCTGTTTTACCACATCACCACATGAAATCCTGCATAGTTTGTATTTCCATTATGGTTAAGAGATAATGGGGTATTTTGCTCTTTGTGAGAAAGGCCACTCACATTTCATTTTAGACCCATCAACTAAAAATGTCAGTGGCTTGCAACAGTAGTAACTAAGGTTTTATATATGGTTCACTCTGTGGGTTCCTCCTTTTCCTTCAGAAATGTTGCTTCCTCCACTGCCAGGACTCAGCCTAAGCCCTGCAACCAACAGCATCACTTCTCTAACCCCAAAAAAAACAACCACCACCTCACTGAGAGCACAGAACACATTAATTAATTAGTTTTCCAGCTAAGAATCTAACTCATGCCATGCATTATTCCATGGCAGATAAATAAAACACCTGAGCAGTCTGACAACACATACTGCCAGGCAGGCACAGATGYCAGATGGAAGAGGCAGAGAAAAGCCTGTTTTAATAAATGCAAGAGGCTTCTGTCATCCAGGAGAAAACTGGAGGAATCCAAAGGCTAGAAAGGAAAAGAAAGGAAAGTGGCTCTGGATAGCAAATATTCATGAAAAAACAAATATTCATGAAAAACCTACCTTTTTGGCTTCTTTAAAATATCTTTAAAATTATGCAAGCCAGGACACATCAGCCCTGGTCTGGAGGAAGGGCAGGAAGGTCTCTGAGGTTCTCTCCTGACATTGCAGTTCGCTGCAGTCCCCATATGTCAGAGTGGGTAACATTAATGAAGAATCTACTCTGTCCATCATTTTCCACACTCATCTCACTAACTTTTCMCCCACAATCACTTTGGCTGCAAGGCAGTAATGTTCGATACAAGACTAAGTTAATAACTGTCACTGGTTAAAAAAGAGCTTAAATTATAAATGCTGACAAGGAGCTGATAGCTGAGTTTGGGTAGGTGGGTGAATGCCCAAAATTCTGAACTCTCTGACTGAACCCTGATACTTCAGGCTGGCTGCAACAAGTTCAGGCTGCTGTAGGTTACCCAGACTAAACAACAGTGAGACATCCCAAATCCTTTTAAAGAAAGGGACAGGAGACAGAACCACYAATTATCATCCTGACAAAAACATTGTGCTTCTTCACACACTCTATTTTGGATTGGAACAGTCAGGCACATATGGTGTCAGAAAGGAGTCCARAAAGAGTTCCCACAGAGAAACCATGGTCTTGGAGAGAAGAAGAGGGCCAGAAACAGGAAGGTGAAGGTGCATCTGGAGAAAGACCCCAGAAGTGGTGGAAGATCCAGGAGATCAATGAGCTGTGTGGAGATGAGTATTTGGGAAAGGGAATTGCCCAGGAGCACCAAACACGGGCAGTGGGAAGCAGCAGCACACCAGGAAGCACCATGAGCTTCTGCCCAGCCTTCCCTGGTCTACAACAACCTCCACATGGGGAAAGGAAATTGAAATTCAGTSAATGTGACACTCACGGAGGGAGCACATGAGATAATCAAGGAGGGAAAAAGCTTGTTTAAAAGTCTCCCTCATGCTGGACACACAGGTGATGTCACTGGGCTGCTGGACACAGTAACATCAGCACCCACAGCACTACAAATACCTTAGCGTAATTTTTCTACCCCAAGGCTGCTTTGTCTTTCTCCAGAAGTCTGAGGATTCAAAAAACTTTCCTGCCCTATCAGCTGATCAAGTGGCATGCCACCTCCTGAARTGGCACTGACCAGGGCAGGAAAGTGCAGCTCTGAGAGGAGCTGACATCACTGCTCCCTCCTCTAGAGATTCCTAGGACAGCACATGAGGAGAGGAGCACTGAAGCTGCAGAGAGAACAGTCAGTGGAGTGAGAAAYCAAAATCCTACTCAGAGCCCCCTCTTCTCTGGGCTGAGGAGCAGCAAAGAGCTGGTGTCCAGCTGAAAGTGTGTGTTTTGCTAACAATTAAACAGAAAAGATATCCCCTTTTTATCCTTCCCTCCCCTTCCCCAGTGAATCTGCAGCCTGTAACAGTCAGTGTCAGTTTAATCCTAGGAAAAGGTGGAATGTGAAATGAGTGTGTCACAGTTTCAAGGGACAGGAACAGAAATGTGGACAGCTCTCGAGGTTGGAATGCCTGATCTCCAGCTCCAGAGCAAACCACATACTTGAAAAGAGGAGACATGATCCAAAATCTCTCAGATGGGAGCAATTCTCAGACCTCTACAATAAGCCCTCTGTCAGCCCAGCCAGAAAAAAATCACAGGCAAACACCAAAACTACCAATGCCTCCTCAGTGAATCCTCTGGTTACTGCTTACTTTGGTATGATATAATTTACATGCTATTTATGAAATGCTTTTCATTCTGTAATGTTCCAATACACCAAATTTACAACAAACAAAACCTTCTGACTTCTGTGGAAACCCTGCAAAGAGAAAGGCTGCAGGGCTGTGTCTCAGTTTACTGGTTAGGATGCACAAGGCAGGCTGCAGGGATGTGCCTCAGTTTACTGGTTAGGATGCACCAGGCAGGCTGCAGGGCAGTGCCTCAGTTTACCTGTTAGGATGCACAAGGCAGGCTGTGCCTCAGTTTACTGGTTAGGATGCACAAGGCAGGCTGCAGGGCAGTGCCTCAGTTTACCTGTTAGGATGCACAAGGCAGGCTGCAGGGCAGTGCCTCAGTTTACCTGTTAGGATGCACAAGGCAGGCTGCAGCTATGCGTGCACAGAGCTCACCAGAGTGCAGCACATCAGCACAAAGAGCTTGTGGGAGCCCCCGTTTCCCAGAGAAGGAGTTTCTGAAATCTCTCACTCCATGAAGGACTGCATTAAGCAGTGAATGAGAAGGTCCTGTTTGCTGGATTAAAATCGCACTGCCCACTTCCCAATCCCAGTGTCTCAACATCCACTCACAGAGTCCATCTAYTGCAGGCTGGCCCATGGCCACAGCTTGCACTCTGCAGTTTGGCCAGCACTCAGAGCTCATGATCCATAACTTGGCCAGGTTCTGAGCYTCCCTGGGCTTGCTTTTCAACACAAATAAAATGTTTATCCCCAAAATATAAGCATATTACATGATCTGACATTCTAAAGAAACTTAGCCACTGTGTATGCACTGCATTCTCTTTGCATAAGTTAACACGGTGACAACAATAATGTGAGTAATGAGAGAGGATGCACCTTGCTGGGAAGCAGGTYAGCAAAAAACTCACTTCAAAGCGTATTTCTTTGTGAATGCAAGGTCACCTATTTAAAGAAAATAGCATTTGAATATTAAAAGATTTTGGGTTAATGTGACTTTAGGATTACAGGCTGTACACTAAACTTGCAAACYACAGTYTTATAGATACATTACAGTTTTCTTCGCTGAAAAGCTATATTATAAAYATTCTGAAGAAATAAGGTTAGATTTCAAATTTAGCACTGTTCTACTTTGACCATTTGTAAACTGAACTTGGGTATTTTAAAAAGTTATTTAAGTCCTCAGTCAATAAGCAAAAATGAAATATGGYCAACTGAATCTCTTAATAGTTCAGAACATGTTTTTGATATTGATGCCACAAGATCAATAATTTCATAATTTTACAGGAGGTGTCACCCACTGACCTGTTTGCAGGCAGTCTGGCTTTAATGGAGACAGAGATGTCTTTTTATTCTTTTTTATGCTTGTTTCTTTGGGGAAGCTGTAACAGCCAGCAGAGGATTTAAATCCATCTGAACCGTCACCTAGAGCAAATTTTGGAGAACCAGAGTAAATTCTTGGGTAGTCATAAAATAAATAAGCTGCTAAATAGAGTACAGTCATGGATTAACTCAAGACAAAGGCTCTGATTTCCTCCCACCCTGTGCAGGATGAACTCACGGCATCATACAGTTTTCTGCAAGACAGCTCATTGGGATGGTCCAAAACAGCCAGGGAGAGAGGGAATAAACAAGGAGTGTTTGAAATGAAAGGGCTGCAGCAAGAATTCTCACAGCTTATTTAAAAATATACACACCCCCATGTCCCAGGACTCTCATGCTGATGTTTGGGCACAGAACACTGTAAAGAGGTTTCTTTGTCTCTGTTCCACTGACAATCCCTGTACTRGCACTGGCGTAAACACCAAAACCAATTTCCTTTAATATATGCTCAGGTTACACCAACACAAATTTCTAGGAGACAGAAATTTGCTGCCCAGCAGAATGGTGAATCAATATATTAGATTGTCGGGGGCATTTACATCATGTGGGCTGAAGTATTAACAGAATAATAAATTTTGCAGAATGCCTTCAAGGGACAAGCTGTAATTTGACCACTGCTGCAAAAAAAAGGAATTGGCACGAGGATTTTGAGCCCTCTGCCATAACAAGGAGGGGGGAGAGCAGCAACAGCAGCCATCCTGCTGGATTGAGAATTGTGACTTAAATGTTATAAAACAGCATCTGAGTCATTTACAAGAAAATTTTAAAACCTCTAATGGGAGACTTAAAACCAAAGCCTAACAAGAACAACAAAAACGCAAGCTCATTCCAATTTTTTCTTTCCAACAACTGAATCAAGGCAAACTACTAGCTCCTTGCACAATTTCATTTTATGGTCCATGCACTTATTTGTACTTTTATATGAGAGGAGGAAGAAAGAGRGAACATTTTCTGCAAAGCAGTCACTTAAAAGCTTTTAACTTTGCACTGCCAGAGTGATAATGGCATTGTTCTGTCCACCTGCAGATACAGGAGATGCTTTCCAGGTCTCCCTCAGTGATTTCTTTCATTCAGCAGCCCAAAACATTAAGGCTCACCCAATCTTCAAACCCAACCAACCAGAAGAATTCCACTGACTCTCCAGGGAAAGAACTAAGGACTGAATCCTTAAAAAAATACTTACTACAGGTAACAGAAATACTAAATCCCTGCTACACTGATTTCCTTGGAGGTCATCATAAATTAAAACACTTCTGGAAATGTTCGACAGCAATCAGCCAAGAATCCATTAAACAAGAAAGGGATTCAGCTGCTGGGAAGGTGTAGAAAGCTGCTCCTGTTTGCAAGCAGAACCTCTGAACAAGAGATAACCATTATGCTGATTTACCTGAGCTGTGGCAATAATGCTCTTTGATGCCTCTGTTCTCTGAATTCATGAAAGCTCAAGTCTTTTCCTTAGAGCAAAAACATCTGCTGTTGAGGCAATTATCGGTAAAACTTAATGGGCACTAAGTTTTCTCATTTTTTGCCCCAAACTGGACTGTTGCTGGCTCATGCATTATTTTCATAATTTCCTTWAAAAACTGCTACAATCCTACCTTTTGATTTTTCTTCATTTTTAACCAAGACCAATTTAGCACTTGTTGTTCTAGAACAGAGGAGAAAATGTGTCACCTATGTAAGCTTGATAATTTGCTAGAAAAATTTATTCTTCTCCTAAATTAAAAATAAATCCCAAGTTTTAACCTAGTTTCTGGTGATCACTGAATACTTGCAGCTAAGCCTACYAAGTTTGTAGTACAGCACCAGCTCCTGTTTATCCCACTACTTTGTGTGAAGCATCATTCAAGAGCAGTTGCATGAAATCACCTATGTCTTTAGCACTTCTTGCACTCAAAATGTTTAGGGTGTAATATCTGGGAGAGAAAAACAAGGTGGGTGGTACATATGCTTTATATCTTTAAGTAGATAGACAGACAGACAGACAGACAAACAAACAAATAGTAATCTAGAGAGAGAATTAGAATTTCTGCTATGGCTTATAGGGTGTGTTCATTTCCCATCAGACATCAGAGCATCACAGAAGCACACTCCTCCTGAAAGACATCTCTGTAAAAAAGGATTCCCCCAGACCCAGGCTCTCTTGTTAAATCTTGTTTGATTTATAAATGCAGTACTCAGTTTATAATAAAACAGCATTTCCTGTCTGTATGTAACTATATTTCAAATTTTGCAAGGTAAATACCAAGCAGTTTAATCTGTCCTCCTCTAACATGTGCTGTCCCCTCAGCTTTCAGATGGTAAACCTTTTCCAAAAACATAGCACTCTTTCTAAAATATAACCCAACCAGAAGGTACGAGTTGGATGCAGGTATTATTGGGGGAACTCTTTACCTTGAGTTATGCAGAATATCTAACTAAATTATTCTAATAGCCACTTTGCAACAAAAATAATACAAAACAACACAACCTATAAMATTTAATTCCCTTTTCCCCTTCCAAAGACCTCAGGACTAAATTCTTTCCTACAGAACAAAACCTAACAGTATGTGCTGCRTTTACAGCAACCCATGCCAGTGAAGCAATCGGATTTGTTTTATGCCAGTAGTGATTGCGGAGTATTTCTGGGAAGCAAAGTTCTTAGCTAACAAATCAGAACCCACAAATGCCATTCTTACTGTTCCATGGTGCTCAGGGTGTGCAGGACTGGATGCTGCAGGTTGGTTTTCCTGCTGTGCCTCCACCTTATCTTCTGCAGGGGGACATGAACCTGTTTGAGCTGCTGTGTCTGCTTTGAAAGTCCAGTCATGACACAGTCAGGTATTTTGGGAGGAGGGCAAGAAYACAGAGTCTAAAACTTTGGAAGGGGACACTTGTTGGGAGAAAAGGAAGCTTTCATTGTTCACCGACAACCCTCCCAAAATGATGTATAAAAGGCTGCTACCTTCACCTGCTCTCCTCACCACATTTTCTTGGTTTAGGTTTCATTAAGTCTGCTCACAGGCTCAGAAACTTGCTCTTCCTGGTATTATTTATCACCAACAGTACCATTCTTGCAGGAGTTGTGCTACCTAGGGATTAAAAAGCAATATTGTGCCTTAATACACACTTKGTGCACAATGCATCCTGGCCATTAAGCAACAAGCCAAGCTTTACTGAGCATGTCAAAATTTAGCCTTTGTGCAATGCAATTGGATTTCTTGATTCAAATAGCCAGGTTTGGATTGAGCAGAAATCAATTAAAATCCACTTTCCGGCCCAGAGCTTCCTAAAGACAAAATCTCACTGAGGCATTTGTGTCTTGATRAGACTGAAAAATGAACCAAGCAATTGCAATGTTGGAATAACACCAAACAAACCTCCCGTTCCCTCTGAGTCCAGCTGCTCACTTACYCCAGACACTGCAGTTACTAATCAATGCCAGTTTCATTTCACACTAATATCCCTGCTAATCTTTATGATTTCAATTGCTGCAGACTCTCGTTACAAATCRCTGGTGTTCACCCAGTGGCTGCAGACACACAAGATTAACAATTGTGTAGGATAAAGACAGAGGCAGCCATTCATTCCAATTTGTCTTGCTACATGTGCAATAAAACACTTCCTGCCAAGTGTAAATGTCCACAGAAGTATGTTTTATATATGTTGCAGCTAACTTTTCCTTTGCTAAGTCTTATGATTAAAACCACCCCACAAGAGGATATTTATTACTGACATTTMTACCACAGGATGAATTTCCTTCCTKAAACAGGGTGCTGACTGAAGGAATTGCAGGGGAAGGTTACAAGTTGAAATGTCACTTTTTGTAACACCTTTGGAACCAACACAACCATTTGATTGACAAACACAGACAATTCTTAGCTCACTTTGATCCTTGGCATTGAGAAAAAAAATAAAAAAAAGAAGCTATCAGGTTTGTTTAATCAGAAGAGTAGATTTACCTTACAACTGTTCAAAAAGGAGAAGGTCTTCTTGCCATTCTTCCCTCAGTTTCCTATGCCAGCCCTTTCCTGTGAACAGGATTTCCCAAGCCACACAAAATATATTAGAGTATACACGTGCCTTTTACATGCAAAGGTGTTCTTGGAGGCCTGATCAACCCAAAGAAGACCAACCCGCAGCCTTGAGGAGGGCAATTTTTCTTTAAATCCCCATAAGAGATTGAGGGACTTTCCTTTCTCTTGGAGAAAAAGAGTGATGCCCAATGGAGCATCCAGACCAATGGGAAAATTAAGTGGGCAGCAGGAGAGAAAATAGAATTTTAAAAGGGAGCTCCTGACTATTGTTGTGTTAGCCAGTCACATGTAAAGAAAGGAAAATTATAGCTTGGAAATGTCCTTCAAGGTGTCTATAGATTAGCAGCAGCAGATCAAGCTGCCCTTTACATTGGACAGAGCTTATTTGCTCAGCTCTGTCACATGGGATTATTTGGGTGCCAGAATATGAAATGGTTAAAATTTCCTTCATCTGAAGTCCCCTTGTGAATCTGAAGTGCATACATTGGATTGAGCCTCTCCTTGCAGATCCTCCTTTGGTTATGGATCTCTGGTGGTTGGATGGCCTCTATGGAATATCCTGATAATTTGTTTACTTGCCCCTTCCAAAGAGTGTTAATACACTCAGGCCAGCCTAGTCCCAAATCTCTGTATACAATCTCTGTTTACTGATGCATTTGACAACATAGCAACTAGAAAGAGAAACCATCTGCTGCCAGGGAGTCTAAAAAGTTTAACTTTTTTCAAGGTCGCTGTTGAGAAAAAAAGCATATCTTCCTGGTGCTGAACGTGTTGATTGTTAGCAAAGTCCTAGGAATGCTGGAAGCTAAGCAGATGATTCAGAACTGATCGAWCCTTTTCCTCATCTCTTTCATGAAATCCAGGACTTGGCAAGAGGGGCTTTGTTATTCTTCCCCACACCCTTTTCATTTTCACATGCTTCTCTGTTTCTTGGCTCTGGCTGGGACCAGGAGCAAGGGCAGRATGCTCTCATCCTTCCAGCCTGACTAGAAAAGGGAAATATTAGAAATCTAATGAAAAGCATATTCTCTGGAGACTTCCAGCCCATTTTGGCAGATGCAGCTGTAGTTCAATCAGAAAGACTTCTGGATGCTTACTTGATGGGAAATATTTGGTTGCTCTGCAACACTACCTAAAGCATGCATGGAACAAGGCTGTTGCTGTGGACTAATGGAATCTGTCACCCTAAAGTCTGCATTTTCAGCTCAATTTACGAGGTGTTAGTACTCAACACCCTCATGCCCTCAACACTCAGCAGCATCACTTACTTTCTAAATGACCTGACCCCTGCAGAGGTACACTCAAGTAAGTTTGTTTTGCTTAAACATCTCCACCATTGAGAGAAATTGCTCTTGGATTTACARTCACAAAAAGGCTGATCACCAGCAGGCATTTTAGTCTGTGCCATCCAGCCTGTGCTTTGCTACAGCTTCCCATTTCCTGCTCCTTTTCCCACTGCCAGCTTGAGCAGCTTCTTACTAATTGTGCACGATGGGCTGTCTGCAGACACTGCTCCTCAGTGGAAGGGTCCAGTCAAACAGCTCAGTGTCGAGGGCCTGGTCTGTGGCTGCATCCTACAGATGGTTCCCAGTAAAGCCAGCACCAAATGGGATGGAGGGTTTTGCCCTTATTTAGTGAAAAGATCTGGGGCACATGATGAACTGATGAGCTCAACTGGGTGAACAGCAAATACCCACAGGCGTTCGCCAGGCTTTATTTCACACCCTCAGACCGGCTGATTTTGTGAAAGCTGAGCCAGCCCAAAGCYTTCTGGGCTGGGATCTTGTGCAAAATCAGCTCTAAGGAGAGGAAATCAACACAAAGTGTCCCTAAACAGACACCAATGGGCACCACGTGATCCACGGGTATTTAAATGGATTCTCTAACACATTCTTGCCTGACATAATTAACTGTTCTTGTTATTCTGTTACGCTGCAGTAGCCAGCCATATGGTAGCTCACACATTTTTGGAACGGGATTTTTTAATTACTATTATTTTCAATTCTTTCTTAATCTAGTACAGAACATACATTACATGATAAATTACCTATATATTGCCTTAATAAATTGACATTTAGATCTAGCCAACACAGAGTAATTTTCCTAATTAAATGTCAATATATGCCCAAGAGTACAGCTCTTCTGCATTGTAAATGTCACAAATTAGCAAACAGGCAGAATCATCTACAACTCTGTTTCTCTAGATCCCAAGCAAATTCTGCTGTGCATCTCCCATGACAAAATGAGAGGGAGAGAGGCGGGAGGGAAGAGGAAGCAGGTGTTATGTGACCCACCAGGGGAAAGCAGCCGTTGTGGGACCCCATTCCTGCAGCACTCCATGTACTCTCATTTCTTCTCCATTATTCCCTGCTGGAAAATTGCCTTGCCAGCTACAGCACACAGTGAGGGGAGCCCAAACTGGAACAGGAGTGTGCTGTTAGAGGATGTCACCTCTGAGCTCAGCATAATCAGCCAGTGAGATGGCCCAGCACTAAAGTGGTCCCTAACTATGGCCACCAATCTTAATTCCAGTGGGTTTGAATAAATCCTTCGGTAGTGTTTCAAGTTGTGTTGACAGAGCAAGGTTTGTAACAAAGAAGAAACCCTTCTCTGTCAGTTCCTCCCTCCTCTGAGAAAGAGTAGAGACTTTGATAATGGGATTCAGTCACCTTGTAGACTGGAATCCAGCAAAGACAATGCAAGTAGAACCTGCTCTTTCTGCTACACACTCTTGAAACAATTCTGGTTCCTCATCTTATAAAGATGATGTGATTTCTGTCCCCTTGGGGCAATTCAGCTACAGCAGTTTCTCCAGCTTATCTCTCTGTAACTTTGGTCTTAAACTCCTTGAATCCCCTGATGTTAAATCCCAGCATTTTAATGTCAGCTCAAGATGATGTATCAGCCCCACAGAAATGAATCAATGAAGATGCATTCTGCTGACAGCAGAATGTTTACTTCTTTACCCAAGTAAATTGATACAGTGATTTATTCCTTACCCTGTTGTGATATTGGGCAGATTTTTCACTGCCATCACAACCAGTTTCTGCCAGTTTGGGGTTTTTWAAGTCTTCAGTATATCTGTAAAATACTACCCATTATAATTTTTAATTAAATAGACTTACATAAGAACAATTTTAAGTAAATGTAACTTCATACTGTGACTGCAGGCAGTTTGCAAGTCGTCCACTTCTCCAGACTGATTCTGAGGAAAACCTAGAATCTGAGGTCATGCAGAAATCACAAATTTCTCTAGGAGAAATTTGCCCTTGAAAGTTTCCCAAGGGCTGTACTTACAAACCCAGTCTGCAATGCCACCTCATGACACAGAAAAAGGCTGCTTGGGGAAGTCTGGGCTCTTGGGCTCAAATCCGGTGACTGTGTAAAGTGATGGAGTGGAATTCACTGTGAACCCTTCTGATTAAACTCTTTTTTGTATATTTGCATATTTTGAAGAGACAGGTCTTAAAGGGCTGCAAGGAAAGGCTGCATTTCTCATTGCAGCATCATCTTAGGGCATTCAGAGTTATCCTGGCTTTTCTTCCTGACATTCCTATTGGATATTATTAATTAGCAAAAATGAACCTTGGGAAGTCACCTTTGACTGTGTGTCTCCTCAAAAGGTTGCTGCTCCAATACACATCTCTTCAGAAGCTTTCCTCAGCTCGTGCCTGGTCCTGTAGAAACAGAGTCCTCCAACCTCAGACCAACCTTTGTTCTTCCTAAAACACTTCAGCTGCAAGCTGTGTATCCATCCAAGACCCAGCATTATATAGAAAACAGGTTTTCTTCTTCTCATATCCCAGGATCCTGCAGAGYACACAAAACAGAGAGAGCTCTGCTCCAGATAGTATTGAGAAAGGGTCAGAAGATAATGTTATCCCTCTTTCCCTATGCAAATAGTGAATTTTCCCTGTTTTCTCTTTAAACTATTTTCCTCTGCACAATGTAGTTAATTCCTGACCAAAAGKAGGGAATTTTACCCAGTGTGTAGAGAGCTCACTCAGTGCCTAGGAGGGCTGTAATGTAGTTTCACTAAATAATTAACCCAAAATAGTGACAGCAGAAGTCTAAGAGAACCACCCACACAAGGCAGGATTTCAATCATTTTCCTCAGATCTAATTCAAGGTACAAAAGAGAAATTCACTTCTCTAGCCTTCATGTGAAAGCAATTTGTCTTCATTCTTTTAAAGAAAGCTATTCAAATCCATCAGAGTGCCTGAAACTAAACAAACCAATTCACAAGAGGGGGGAAAAAAAGCACCTAATCTTCTTAAATATCCATTAACACAACAATCCTTATTCAATTTCTTTTACTAAATAACTAGCATTCTACTGTTAAAGTTTATTTCAATTTTTGTAAAAAGCTAAAATGTCTACATCTGATTTGTGGCAAGCTGCACATCTAATTCTGGTCTATAAATTCTGCTAGACAGCCCAAGTGAGTGACCATCCCAATGCAGTGACCATCACAACGCTTCACCATTTTTGTGACATTTGCTCCCCAGCTATAGAGATGACCTAATAATATTTTCTAACCACAGAGGAGTATAATAAAATTCATGCTCTTGCTCTAGMAATAAACAGGCCTTGAAGACTTCATCAAAGACATTGTTTAAAAGCAAGTCRCTCTTCAATGTACAAAACCAAAATTAGATTTTATTAGCAATGATCTTCAGTGGGAAAAAAGTATATGAGAAATACTTTAGTGCTTATCTGGAATAAATGACAGCAAAATAATTAAGGTTTCACCTTTGGAAGGCCTTTCTTGATATCATACAACGCAATAAGATTTAATATTCAATGTATTTTTAGGATAAATAGTAATTTCCTCCTTATGATTTCAGTAGTTCTGGGAAATAAAATTATTGATTTAATATACTCAAATAGTTTAATAGCTTCTCTTTTCAAGAACAAAATCCATTTAACTCTTCCTTTGTCATAATTCTTTGAATATTGTTAGCCATCTGTACTCTGAAGAGGGAGAGATTCACGTCTGTGATTAAAACACTCTTCAAATGAAATAAATTAAGAACTGCAGTCCTGACACCATCACTGCTGGAAGTAGAACAATTCTGCTGAAAACCTTACACCACAGCAAGGCTGTTTGCTGCAACCCACCAATGCAAATTATTTCTGGCCCAGCCTGATAAACAAGCAGCCAGCTACCTKTTCTCTCTCACAGACAGATAGAAACTAAAAGCATAGCTTTTCCAGGAACAAAAAACAACCCTTAGATTTAAAACAGATGGTTTTCAAGGCACAGTGCTTGGTAATCCTTATTACTTTGCTCTAGCTGGTGAAAATGTAAAAGTTTTGAGGCCTCCTTTGCCAGCTGTCTCTTCTGTTACCTTGAACATAAAGCATGACTCGGCCCCTGGATTTATGTCCACCTGTGTAGGTTCTGACATTTCTGGCATCCTAAGTTCATCTCATCACAAAGTGTGATGGTCTTAAGCAAGCAAAACCTCTCAACAGAGTGGAGTTGGATAAAGCAACCATGATTTTGGGTGCTCGCTGTGTGTCAGAACTACTGAGGGCAGCCAAAAGCAGCTTGCTGAGCAGTACAAGATAAACAGCCTTTAAATCTTCTTGACTTATAATAAGYGGGCAAAGGCAAAGCTATGCAAAATTTATCTGCCTTTTTATTAGTTTATAGGAAAAGAAAACTTAACTCACACTCTAGGCAATGCTGACAGTCTTAAAACTGCACGTGTAAACAAACAGAGCCATTAACCAGCTTAAGCTGGACTCAAACAGCCCAGCAGCAGCACCATAAAGACAAGAAAACTGATTCCAGCAACTCATAGCCCTCCACCACTGCTCCAACTCTGTTCTGTGGAAATTCCCTTCACCCCTGGACTTGGAAGAAGGTCCAGATTCCCTGAACGCTACAGGGGACCGTGTGCCTACCAGGAACACAAAGATCTTCTCTCCTCCATCTGAGAGGCCAATTGAGTGCTCTGTTATAGACAAATGATCTCTAACAGATCTGCAGAGATCTCCAACAGAACTTGTGCCAGCTGCTATAACCAATGCAAAAAAAAAAATAGATTTTTTTTTAATATGTACTTCAAGTGTCCATGTTGGCTCCTAGCAAGTTTCCCACCATTCCCTCCTGCTATAAAATACAAAACACTTAAATTAGAAAATGACCATGGATTTTTGGAAGGTTTTGTAAACAAACTTTTACAGAGGTTTAAAAAGAAGCTTCTATCTCTTGATAGTCTAAACAAAACAGGGAAAGTCAGGAAGGTTTAAGATCAGTTCCAGTTTTCTAAAGGTTTTTCCCCTGTCCTTGACATCCTTGCTATCTCAACTTACTTTGGAAGCATGGTTTTCATCACAGATGGCTTTTAAGTTTGGCTTTTTGCTCAGCTTCTGTCTTCGATGTTAATTTTATGATCATGTGTTTCCTTTTCCAACAGTCAGTGTTGTATTTTCAACTCAGATTTATTTTCAGCACTTGATGATATGCCATCAGAAGTTCTAATTCATGCCTTTTCTGCTGGTGTTTGTCATCATCAGAAGACTGCCTTCAAAACTTCAAAAMTGCAAATGCAGAAACAAGTCAGGCCATATCATGGTGCCATCATCTATGGGGAAGATGTGTTTTCCAAAGACACTGGAGAAATTCAAAACAAGTCTTTCTATTTGTAGATTTTTTCTGAGGAATCCTAAAGTACCAAATGATGTAGGAAAAAAAACCCTCCTAACACAGTCTGAATATTAAGCAGGTTATTTATGATGCACTAATATAACTTTTTCTTTTTTAAATCAAATACTGCTGTCATTTTTTTAGGCCTTTGGGATATTGCTGAATTCCATCTCTTTAAAAAAAGTTTGCAGCTATAACATTTACATCAACATGCCTTGGAGAAAATTTTGGTACAGATAGGCTTGTTTCAAACATTAAACTGAGGAGAATTTGGGATGTGGAACCGACTTTTTTTTGTAGCTAAGAGCAATTTTGCTCACTGAGTAAAGCCTTTCAAGCCAATGTCCATCATACTCAGAGTAAGCCAAATCCTCTTCCAAAACTCTCAGGCAGAAAAATAATCTGCCTGTTGGTTTTGACCAAATGAATGGACTTTTTCCACCCTTACATTTCAGAAAAAAAAAAAAAATTAATTACAATGTACAGCCTTCTTCTATGTTCCATTAAGGAGATTTTGGTTAACTAATCCCTTTTAGAAATAATTTTTCTGTTGGTATTCCCCAATGTTTTTCATTTGAAAAATTTCCCATTATGGGCTTAATTTTTTTTTTTTAAACTAATGTTTAGCCTCACTGATTATCCCCTGTGCAGAAGATTTTTCTCCTTTGCATATCAAAGCGTGTATGGGTTTTTCAAAGAAATGAGATCCTGAAACAGATACACTGCCAGGTTCACAGTGTTTGCAAATCTCCCACAATTTTAGATGTCAGAAAAGTACAGTATTTTTAGAAGGGACTAGCTGAGTGAATTGATTGAAAAAAAAAAAGTGTTTGTCCAAGCTCTTCGGTCAGGCTTTCTTGTAACATGCAAGATCTTTATTACCTTGTGAAAGAGTTCTGTGCTGTCCTTGGGCCTCAGCAAATGCCACGAGGGTGTCACACAGAGGACAGCATGAAACCCCTCCAGAAGACTGGGTGAGCAAGGTCTGTCTTTAGGGGGAGAAGAACCCCCAAATCCCAGAGGCTCCTTCCTTAAGAGCAAGAGCACAGAGGATTGACTGAGTGGAGGATGGAGATCACAGAGCTCATATCCCAGCTGAGAGAGGGCACCTTTCCCCATGTGACAAACACTGGGTTTAGGATCCTGATTCCTGGTTTTGATATTGATTTGAGGCATTTGACTACAGAAAGAAGCATCTTACATTCTATGTACATCTCRAGCACCTCTGTCACCTTTACCTTCAGACAGAGCCAATTTTCTCTCCTCCCACTTTCAAAAAAACCCCACTGAAGTATTTTCCCCAGGCGAGGGGCAGTGTAGGTGGAGGCTGCTGACCACACAACTCCAACTGTTGACACTGAGCACACAAAATAATTCTCACAGTAACTCCTGAGMAACTCCTTCCCAGCACAAAGATCCTGAGCCAAAGATCAGCACCATGCTGACCTGATGCTAAATGAAAGTGCCTGACATGCACAGCAGCAAGAAGTTAWGGAGCAAATAWCAGGCTCCACAAAAYGTGTTTGGAAGGAMCAGAGAATTTAAATGTGCCTGCACAAGGTTCTTCTGTAGAACCAGTGTGAATGGCATTAAGATACAAAAGGCTAAAGTTAAGAAAAGATAACTATCTAGGGTTTATCTTAACTAATCGCTTTGATATTACTAAAAATTCTGGAGTTAACTCTATTTCTAAAAGAAATGGCAGACTATATCGATCCTATTAATGATTCCATTTAATACTTTTATTTCAGACTATTTTTGACAAGATTTCTTTAGCAAAATGAAAGGCAATTGGGAAAATATATTACCTTTTTTCAGAAGCAGAAAGTAGTCTTGCTTATCCATATTGACAATCAAGTCTTCCAGAAAACCATGTAATACTGTAGAAAATTCTCATCTTGTCATAATTTTAGCAAACAAAAGAGATGTGAATCCTCTTTKCAGTCTAAGAATTGAAAAAATGAGCAATGTTTTCATTAGCTATCACCAGGTTTAAATCTGAGCAATTGTTTCAGCCACTCCTAAACCCAGAGGCCTACAATTACGAATCTCTCTTATGAAGCACCTGAGTGATTTCCAACCCAAGATTAAAATTGCAAAACCCAATGAAGAGCTACCCATCAGAACACCAAGGCTCCTGAAAGAAATTTAGCAGAGAACAACACAAATTCAGCAAGATATATTTGCTAACACCTTCAAGGAGACCCATTCTACAAGATACCTTCAGGGAAAATAGCAAAGAAATTTTCCCCCCCCACACAATTCCAGAGAGAAGCCCTGATGCCCAGATTTCAGAAAGGATTTTTCTAAGAACACCTTCTCAATATGCAACATCTGGTTTCATCTTCAACCAGAAGCCAAGTAATGGCAACAAGTCTGTTTGAAGCCCTTACTTCTGAAGGTTTTGGTTTCTTTCAGTTCACTTAAACTTAGTTTCGATACACATAATTTTTAACATTTTATCAAACATTAGGCTTTTGCATATAAGGTTTYCCACTTCGTTTGCAAGGTCAGAAARCACATMTTCACAAACTACTAATGCCACAAGAAATCCGAAAGGCACCAAAAATAAGAGGAAACACTACTGGGGAAAACAAAAAGGGAAGAACTTTATAGCCATTAGAGAAACCTAAACAACAAGAACAGTAGCAAGCCTGTATTACCTAAAGACTGAAAATAGAAAACCACAGAAATTCAAGGATATCCAGATTCTGGCTGGTTCAAGGACACAGCCTCAGGAGAGGTACGATTCCTTTGTACAAAAGCTGGCATTAAAACTGATCTTGTATTTTCCTATCTCCCACTCTTACAAACCCATGAATTCTCCCCTTTCTTCAAAATAACAATGATGACAAAAAGACTTTCCAAGCATATGCAAAGAATCATAATTTCCATCTTAAATAACACTGGCTGATCAGCAAGCCTGGAAGATTCACCTCTGGCTGGGAAACAGCAGTGGTACTTCCTGTGCARTTGCATTTCTTTCCAGTCAGGATTTTGGGGGTGGAGATTTCCAGCAGCACCTCCTGTCTGGGCTGTAAGAGATCAGCTGTGCCTGGAAGGAGATGCTCTTTTGCCAGTGACAGAGATCACAACAATGGCAGGGAGGATGCTGCTGGTGGCATTTTCCATGTCAGTGTCCCAGCTTTCCCTGTTYCCAGGAGTGTGAAATCTGCAGGGTTCTGCCCTGCTTCTTCCTGCTGACATAGGCTTGGATAACATTTTGTTCCTCTTCACTTTCCTAAAACTGAGACATTTGTATTTTCCCTGTTTATTTCTCCTCCTGCTCATGCTAGAAACAGCTCTGGTACTCCATTTGCTTTTCCCAGGGGCAATTACCCTATAACAATAAATCCCTGTGGGTTTTCATTTTAAAGGCCTTTCACTGAAGAACAACCTTATGCTGCTCTAACACCATTTTAAAAGTTTTGCACTCATAGAGAAGATTCTGCCCCAACTTGAAATGCACACATTTCATTAGGTGGGTCTGTTAGAAGCATAATTGACATTTCTGAGCACAGATCCTCCCTCCCTGTAAAGCAATGTGAATGTTAACACAATAGGAGGGATAGAGAYAGATGCAAACAGGTTGGTGGTAGTGAACAGAAAGTGAGAACATTTTAATCAGCCCATGGTCTACAAGTCAAGTTTGACATTTCAAAAAACAGTGCCTTGCTCTGGGATCAGCACACACAATGGAAAATGTAAAAAAAAAAAAAGTGGGAGAAAGAGCAATTCTTTGGAGGTGGTTGGCTTGTTTAATGGATTTCAAGAAAGGCAAGAATTAACATTTACTGTTGATTTTTTTTTTCAATTGTCCAAATAATCACTTAAAATACTATATGAAATTATGAAATGCCCTATACTAATAGTAYTTTTCYTTTTTAATTTTRGCCCAGACCCCTTGAGAGCATCCTRTTTAAGCAGAGAAAGGATTTTGTTTTGAGACATCTGAGCTCAGTGACATTTTTGAGGTCTGTGTTCCTTCTCAAGTTATGTCCAAAGCTCCAAAGAATGTCTAGGTTTTGGTGGTGAGATTGTGAAGTTTGAAAATATGAACAATCAGCTGAAGAGAAAAAGAAAAGAGGGAGGATTAGATGTAGGAATGATTCTGCAAACTGAAACCCTGCTGCAATCCAGGKAATATGAAAATTGTCATGGAAAAACAAGCTACAGGAGAGCTAAAAAACAACTTGKGAAAAATTTTCTTTATTGAAATGAAAACTCTTAAGGATAAGAGGTAAAAACTCCTCTACAGAGAAATTAAATGTACACAAACTTGCTCCCAGTTAGATGACAGTAAAATGCAGGAGTTTTGAGTTCCAGGGAAAATGGTAATTCTGTATTACTATAGCTTCAAGCTAAGTCTCTTTTTTCCAGGGTACTGAATCTTTGTGCTTTTAAAGCCTCAACGTCCCTGCATCTCTGCCCTCAGTTATTTTTCACTGGTGTCCCAAATCTCTGAATTAACTGGTGAAATCAGGGAGGACAGACTAACACCAGTTCAGAGTACTGTGGTAAATCCCTGATTCACTCCTTTCAGACACAAAAATGCCATCATCCACTAAGGCATTTCAGTTCAACTGACCCTATGTGCAGGTGTAATCAGAGGCCCATTGACAGAACTGAATGAGTCACTAGATAAGACACTACTGCCTCCTCACAGTGAATAAGCCAGCACTTATCCCAAAATAAAACATAATCAGGTCCCATTTTCCCCTCTCCTTCCCCATCTATCAGATACTGACAGTCAGTRTCATTTCCTTCAATACATATTGGTTAAAAAACAAACAAAAAACTCAAAAAAAACATCAAAAAAACATCAATGCAGTTTTCTCTTTTGATCTCCCAGTCAAAAAAGAGTTTGGAATTTTTGTCCTTTTTTTCTGCATTAGGGCTTTAAGAGCTTTTAGGAAAGGATCTAGAAGTGCATAAACATAACAGAAACAAAATGCTCAAAGTCCTGAAGATGCTGACTCCTTAAAGAATAGCAACATAGCTGATTGGGGGTTATTTACCTTATCAGGAAAACTGTACAAAATTCACACGCTCCTTTGATATTTGGAGGGGCTTTGGAGGCAGCAGCCAAGCACATAATGTGTTTGCTGTGAGGAGCTTTCATATCTATTCCAAAACTCACTTCTCCAAATTACAGAAAACACTGCCAAGCCAGGAATCACTTTGGCTCCAGGTGCTAAGCTTATTAACTATGGTATTAAACAGCATATGAAATGTGTGCGATGAGATTTACCTCACACCTCTTCAAATCATGAGAGCTTCTAGAAAAAGAAGAAACCCTCTCTCAAAATTATTTTCTTTTACAATTCAGCTCAGAAAAGTTAGCATTATCCTCAATMTTTGAATACCAAAAAATCCATACCAAAAATTTTTCTAAATGCAAATTTACAGGATTAATCTTGGGATATAAAAATATATGATTTTTGTAAGGCTCTTCCAGAAAACAAAAACATTCTTACTGAAGGAAAGACAGGAACAGGATGGTCTTGACAAGTAGCTGTCTGTTCCCTCTGTTGCAGACATCATTCCAAATTTAATCGTAATAAATCTTTCCTGAGAAATAATCCTTGAAAAATAATTATGACAGTAAGGAAAAAAATTCAAATTCCTTGTCCATATACATCTCCAATAGGATAAATATGTTAAAAAAAATCAGATGTGGCAGATTTTACAGGAAGTCAAATAAAAAGGAAATAAAGCATTAAATAAATAAAAATATTCATTTGCTTACATTTTGAGGATGTAACCCCTAAACCCAAAGATAATCAGGGTGAAACTTCAGTGACCTGAAATTTAGAAACTCTGTCCAAATACTGGGCCTGTTTCCGTTGAAGGAATAAGACAAGCCAATGGGGATAAAGAGTAGAGCATCTTTTCACTTTGTTTGGCTTGTTTACAATATCAGAGATTCTGGAAACTTATACTAGTAAGGTTTGGTACTCATTTACTGTTAGAAATACAATTTACTATGATGGGCAGAAGCCCTCCGTACCACTTTATGACTCCAAAACAGCCACATCCACATAGAAAATACAATCA
>NW_026623254.1:1192961-1210029 GCF_030028575.1 Malurus melanocephalus
AAAAAATTTCTCTGTTGCCACAACCAAGAATAAAGGGATATGGCATCACTATAGTCTCCCACGTGAAACCTGACCTGTCCAGCTCCATAGCAAAGTGGGAACTTTCCCCAGAAGAGCAAATACCAGCAGATGAAGTCAAGGAGACTTGCACCAGCCCTTACACACAGGGCACAGATCACAGTCCTCAGCACAGCCTGTCCAAAACCCTCCAGACACTCTCAAGTTTTCCCTCTTTTTTCCCCCAAATTTATTTTGAGATCAAGAGTGTAATTTTTCTACTGATAGATTTCCTGCAGGTTTCATGTGTCCCATCAGGACCAAGCAGGAGAAAAGCCATCTCTCAGAGCTTCTTTTGTGTTTCAGATTCTCAGGAAGCCCAGTCCTTCCATTCCTGCATCAGCTGGAGCAAAAGCAGTGTTTCATCCCTTTTTTCATCCCCCATGTTTGCAACATGCCTTGACAGCTGGAAAAGAAATGAGAGGGTCAAGAAGTTTTATGGGAGTTGGAAAGGAGAAGCGAAAAGAAGTCATAGAAAACAGAGAGAAAGAATCCAATGCACAGACACAGCGCAATCAAAAAAAGAAATAAATCCAACCCACTGAACCAATACATCCTTGAAAAAAAAGGGAATTTTTCCAAGTGCAGAAAAACTGAAGTATATCAAGTACAAATCTTGTGATTTGGAGTATTACATTTACTTCAGCCAATACAGTATTGAGTAAAATGAAATCGGCATTGCCAGTAGCAAGGTCCTTTATGCACTTTGAATACAGAATTATGATAACACTGTTTGACAGCCAAGAGAAGCACTTATCTGCTGTGCAGAATTTCATGAAATYAATTTTATTTCCTTACAACTGGAAAAAAAAAGATGGAAAATCAGAGTATCTGCAGATCGTCTTAATTCATGATTGATTTTTTTATTTGAAAATATTCTAATGCATGCATGTATACCCAGGACTTCAGAGYCCTCATGGGGTTGACTGCAGCAAGGATAAAATGCCTCTTTAGACACTTTACATATTCTTCAGCTTAACATCTAAGAGCATTCTGTTTTAGAAACTACCACATTATAAACCCACACTATCCTAAACTTCCCCCCTRTATCAAGTAATCACTGGATAACTCACTGAAGTAAATGGAAATTAATATTCTATTTGTTAAATTTCAGTTTATGTCTTTGATTTTCCTATAGAGCCTTGTCCTTGTATCTTAAAAAAATTGGCTCCAAAATTCATTCTTCCTTTTTAACTGGGTCTTTACATGCAGTTACTAATTTGGGTTATTATGYTGGGTCTTTTAGTATTATGGGTATTTCTTACTATTAAATACAAATTAGCTGTAATTATACATTGTAATTATGCATATTATAAATATAAGCATAATRATATTAATTAGATATTAGTAATATTAATTATTATTAAACTATATTTACATGATTACTATAATCATATATTAATTATAGTAATGATTAGATATTAATAATTATAGTTAATTCATTATGGCTATAATTATATTGTAATTTAATAATATAATTACTTTTTATTAGTAGTATTATTAGCATTGTTAATATTATATTGGGTATCCATTAGTAATTAACCTAATTATTATGTTGGGTTTTTTTCCTGATAGAAATATGTTTCCAGTAGCAAGTTGGGAAATACTCACTTTAGGAAGTTCAGTTATGGCCAGAAGATTGACATTGTGGAAATTAYTGGTCTGGGGGAAGCTTCAATTCTGAGCTGCACAGGATGAATCAAGTATTTATTTCTGACTCAGTGCTGGGCCTGGGCCAGAACAGGAGAGARATCTGACAATGGAAGCATCATTAAGGCTGTTAGCAAAAGTCAGGATGAATAATTCTTATTGCAGAGTGACACAAGAGGAGGAAGGAGCACCTTTGGCATTTYAAACTCTGAGTAAACTTTTAGGCTGCTAGAGAGTGTGCTCCTTATTCCTGGTAGCAAATTAAGAGACTGTTTCACACAGGTGAGACTGAAGGAGAACAAATAGAGCCWTTAACAGCCATTTCCAGAGGGTTATTTTCTAACTGTAATTCCACTTGGCAGCYTAAGGCAGGCAGAAGTTTTAACTGACACCTGTTCAGGCAGAATTTGCAGCCTACAGCTGCTTTTGACACTAAAGAGGTTGGAATCTGGAGAAAAAATCCAAATTGCTGATTGGTCAGCATAGATTCATAAAGGTAAATGAGAAGGTTACCTCTTGTTTAAAAGAAAAAAAAAAAGAAATTAAAATTATATCTGCAGGTTAAAAACATTTTAATACAGCTTCAAATATAGATCTGCTTTTTTTTCCAGACACAATATGTTTGTAACTGATTGACCTTGCATAGTAATTATTTTGCCATTTGTTTCACAAGAATCAAGATCGGATTGGCCTTTCTTTAGCAAGAATGTGACTCAATAGTTAGGGAAARGGACTGGAAGTCAGAGGATCTAGCTACAAATATTGCCATATTCACAAATACACACATTTAAATTTATAAACTACTCCACTGAGAGGTCTGTGCAAGATCTGTCACCTTTCTGGAATGACTCAAATAGATATGGCAGGGGCTGCGAAAGCTTACAAATATTTACATAGATGTTTACTAGACACATAAAACAGTCCTGCATGTTTCATTACTTCAGAAATTAAGAAATAATTCAGATATTAAGAAATCCTATTGTGTGGGTTAGTGACAGCTCTGTTTCAGCTTGAAAAAAAATAAAAAAAAAAAAAGAAGAATGTTGTGGTGGATGAGACCACCCCAGGGACTGCTGGGGGTCCAAACAGCCCTGGGACAGCTGGAACTCAGTGTGGAAAGACCCTGACAACTCYTTTGAGAATTAGATGGTTCCTTCCAAGAATATGCAAATCCTCCTGCCCCAGTTGGACCTAATCTGGTCCCTCACTCCACCATTGGTCATTGTAKCCCCTCTGCCTTTTCTCTCTCCATCCTGTCAGGTCCAGTGACTGGYCCCACAGCTGTATAACTGGGGCAGAGAACCAAGTGTTTCCTCTTCACCTCTGGATCTTCTCCCAGAATAAACTTCTGGAACATGCACATGGATGACCCCTCTGGTTCTTTGTCTCTGGTAAGGTATGAGCTCTAAACATACTGGATGTGTGTGTGTTTGCCTTTTACCAGCAAGRGTTTTGGGGAATCCTCACTGCACAGCACCAAGGCAGTGCTGGCCAGAGTGATCCCCAAAGGCTCCTCAGGACATTCTGGTACACGCAGAGGGATCAGACCACACTAATCACCACCCCATGATTACGTTAGAAGAAAACCCAAAAAACCAAACAAACCACCAAAAATCCCAACAAAATAAAACCAGATTCAGAATAAGATTCTGAATAATTCAAGTAGAGAACAAGCCAGAATCAAGCCAGGGGTAAATTTTGATTCAAACATGTACTTGAATCATAAACTCTAATTTGACCTGCATTAAGATTTCTATGCACAAATCTTACTACTTTAAATTCTGTTTAAAGCCAAGTGTGTTTTGAAAGCAGACCTGCACTGGAGAATTAATCAGCTGTCTCCAGACTATGGTTTTGTTAACATCATGCAAACACCATCACAAGACCCAGGTACTTGGATGCTTGGTATCCTGCCTGGACTTGCAGACAGCCATGTATTTAACTGGTCTTTGGAGTCTGAATTCTGTCACCAGCTGAAAATGCCACAGCCTGGCCATCCCACAGWGGGCAGGTGGGATACACCTCAGGTGGGCACCTTCACTGACATCTCCTTCCCGGATTCCAGAACCTGTCAGTGGTGTACTTGATAATTAAAGTATTTTATKGAATAAGTTAGAAAAAGAACAAATCAACAGAAGTCAGATAAAAGTMATATCTGTGGGGAGTTTAGCTAGCTAAGGTCAAAATATTTTAAAGAAATCAGCATAACAATAACTTTTTTACAATGCTTACAATCTACATTTAATATTTTCTTTGTCATTGTTATAATTTAATGAATTTATCCAAAGGTCAGTGAAGTCAGAGAGAGTTTTTCCATTTACATCCCCAGGTTTTGGATTAGCCAACAGCTTGGGAAGTACTCTGGGACTATTTCGGATGAAATCATCTGCACAAATGGGGGTTTAAGCATCGCTGATGAAGCAATATTGATTTAAAATTGTAAAGAGTCCTCAGATAAGGAATGAAGAAACCTGATTATATATCCGTGGAGGTGTAGACCCGTTTGTACATTCCAAACAAATGTTGTCAGGAAATATAATTTTATTGTTGAAACAGCTTTATCTCAAACAGGAAACTGCATTCACGGATTTGGAAAGAAAGAGAGAGTTAACTGATGGGTACCAGAACTGATGGGCTCTGCTCTGCTGACATTCTCAGACATAGATACACTTATGCCAATATAATGCCCAGAAGCTTCCAGTGTGGTTGTGCTCCATTGTCAAAGGACAAAAATGGTCCATAAATCTAAGAATGTTCTCATGTCWCTTTTTAAAAATGATTTGGTGAGATCTGGTGAAGCTCTAAGACCCACAGAGTTGATTAGATCAATGACATCTACACTTTGGATTGTYGCTTACAGTGGCAAAGTGAACTTCCAAGCAAAAAAAGAAAGATTACTAGATAAAGAACTCTTAGTTCCGATAAAATGATTTTAACTGGGTTTAACTTTGACATTCATCCTTTCCCACAACTTAGCAGACCAGAGGACTAGAAGTTCTCATGTAGGAAGGTGCCACAGAGAGATTTACTTTCAATGTCCTTTGTCAACAGGACCTGTCTCTTCAGTGCTAAATCAAACATACTAATGTGCATTTTCTCTGCAGCAAACTTTAGAAAAAACTGAGTTTCAGGTTGAGTAGAGCTGAATTACACAGAGTGATCCTAGGTTACATTTAGGGGAATGCACTGGAAGTGGATTAGGAGATCAAAGCCGCCGCTGTCACAACCCATCCATGTGCACTGTGCACATCTCAGGAGCTTTCCTTCCAGCAGTGCCAGTGTGGTCCCTGATCCATATCTGAGCCACACTGTACATGCAGCTCAAAGCATAGTTATGCTCTAAAGCTTTGTTTTCTTGGACACGAGGCCCTCAGTGGGTGAGTCTGGGAAGTGCCATTCAGCCTTTGTCACCCGCACAGAATGCAGCAAACTGCTCAGCCCCTGACAGTGTCATCTCACAAACACTCACATGCAGACTTCACTTCTGTTCTTGATTTYCCCCCTGCTCTATTTCTTTCTATTGCTGTAAAAAAAACCAAAACCAAACCAACAAAACCCCCCAAATAACAGTAACAATAATAATAGAGAATGYTTGAAAGCAGAACTCTCAGTGCATGCACTGACAATCCTGCTATATTAATATGACTGAAAACATATCTGAAAAAATTAGTAGGATTTTTATTCTAATAAAAGACTTCATTAGATTTAAAAAATAGCCTTCTAGGGCATACAAAATAGATTCCATGGGTCATATCTATATATTTGGGAATCCTTCTTAAACTGCCAAGAATTAAATGATGTATCAGTGCTGGGCAAAATTCTYAGGTCTGGAGAAACTCAGATCAGAGATTTGAGGTATCACACAGAAATTCACTTTATATCTGATGACAAAAGGAATTATTTATCCCACATAAATGCACTCAAGATTTAATGACAAAAAAAAAATTAAGTCAGGTACTTAATACTCCCAGTTACCACTACTTCCTCACAAACCTGAAAGTTCCAGAATTAAGACACTTCTGGGCCAATAAAGAAAATGAACGACCTTTTTCCAGTTCTTTGCCTTGGCTTTCTTTTCCTCCAGGAAGAAGAGGTAATTTATTTTGGCCTGCTTGTTCTGGAGAACTTTCTAACAATTCTCACATCCTCTTCCTCCTAAGGACTCCTATCACTTCTCAGCTGGAGCAGAAAATCATTATGTGGTCCTAACTTGTTAGAATTTCCATCACATTTGAGTTGTTTCAAAGAAATCCCGAATATACAGTGAAATAAGGCCATTTTCTCACATTTGGTGGAGATGTTATCTAGATCAAGGATTTTTGCTTCCCATCTGCCTTAGGAGTTTTATCCATGGCTTACCAGCTGCTAATATTTGTAGTGAAAAATTGTGTGGAAGGAGCTGATCTTTCCAGCTGTTGACTAGGTGGTAATTTGTCAAAACACCCACATGCCTGACAGAGCAGAAGAGGGATAATCAGGTAGCATTTCCTGGCTAAAAAAAAWWAWAAAAATCTGGAATACAGATTTAATGCTAGGGAGTGGGGAGAAAGAAATATTAAATGGCAAARGGATGGAGACATCTTCAGTAATTCTATCTCCTTCAGAGATTATACAGAAAGACTGAATGCCTGGAACTGCTCCCTCTTTGCAGCTGACTGTCTGAGCATTACACCCCTGGGCACATTTTRATGCCTCCCTTCCAGAGGCAGCCTCGGGAATCTTCTCCACTCAGATGGATATTTTTATCATCAGAGTTCCCCAGAGGTTTCTCCCTGTTTCACTCACTTCACCTTCCTCCACTGCACTTTCAGCACTCTYCCCCTTTCACACCTGCCCCTACCCCAAAGTTTCCTTGTGCAACCACACTCAGCAGCCTTGGGGGGCAAGACACTTCCCCACRTTTTTCCTCCYACATACCGAGGAAAGATTTGGAGCYCTGCCAGGAGCTGCTTCCACAGGCATTTCCTCCAGGATGCTCCCAAGGGTGTGTGAGGGTTGACCAGGCAGGGGAGAGCTGGTGTGGGGCAAGGGCACAGCTGGGTCATCTCTGCCCCCACTCTGTGCTGCGACACTGAGGGAACTTGAGCGTGGAAAACTGATCTCAGTAAACCCTAAAAATTCATTGGAAGAGCCTCAGGGGAATTTACAGACAATGTATGGCAACAAATCTTGTTTTCTTGCTARAAGCAAAGCTTAACTATTCCTTCCCAGCAATTTGTCCCCTAAAGCATAACTATGCATGGATACTGACACAGACACAAGCTAATCCAAAGCAGTTTGGAAAAATAAGGGAATAAATAAAAGGATCATAGCAGTGATTTTTGACTGCTTTCTTTTAACATCTGTTTTGCAGATTCTTTTTCTTGTCAGTGCTTTAAAACTTTGTTACCTATGAGGAGAGTTTTATAKAGGTGAACTCAAATTCAATAGGAAAGCAGAAGGGAGCACGGCACTGAGGAACTGGATATTATCAGATAGATTTCAATAAATCAGGTCTTCATCACTTTATAGGAGGTATTCTTACCTTCAGTATTTGGAATTCAGATCTGTTTGCTTTGATTTTTGGAAACTGGCCTCTGCCCAAACACATTTTAGAAGCAATTTCTTCTTTTTTTTCTCTACATAAGCAGCAAGAAGTGGCAGTATAACCAAGGTCAGCTGCAGGCAGAGATCACAAAGGGCAGTCACCTGTTGGGGACAGCAGCCTGGACACGGCTCTAGTGCCCACTTTGTTTCTTGTAGAAGGCAAATTTGCTCTGGCTGCTCTTGATGCAGAAGCTGGAGAAGGGAAGCTGCTGGCTCTTCCCAGGAGAGGTAGCTCCACCTAACAGCACCCRGTGTCTGCACCATCCCTGTGTTTAAAAAAGGGCAGGAAGGACAATTCTCCAGTGTTTTGTGCCTTCCTGGGATAGGAACAGCCACACTTTAGGCACTGATGATGGTGACTGACAAAAACACCACATTGCCTGACACCAGAGGAAAAGAACTACACAAGAGAAGGAATAAAARTTGTATTTTAGCTGAACAACCCAGAAAATGGTCTGAGAGATAGTAGAATTYCATCTCATTACATCCTAATAAAATCAGTATAAATTCAGACAGTCTGTCTGAAATCACTGATCATCTGATGTGGTTTTTGGAACTTCAKGTTATTTATTCATATTCTCCTCGCATAGCAAGAAATTACTGCAGGTATCCTCATATTCTCCTTTGAAATTACTGCAGGTATCTCAGAACATGAGAGTCCAATCACATAAGGGACAGAAGTGTTTTAAGGCCATAGTTTTAAGCAACCCAACAAAAATATAATGCTGAATGTCAAAAGCTCTGCCCTATACTTTAGGGCTATGATTCCTCATTCCTTTCATATGAAGCAAGACTCTTTTTGTTTCCTCTGAAAACCAATGGTTACCATGGCTKTATAATGCACATAGAGAATGCAGTWAGCCTCACCTTTCTCCATTTACAAATTATTTTTTTATGTTCAGCCCTATTCTTAGCCAAGGATGATAACATACCTTCAGGCAACAAATAAGGTAAGTTCATCAGGGAGTGTAACATTTATATCTACTTTACAAGAAAAAGGAAAGTCAAGGCACAAACATACAGCAACCTCTCTGCTGTCATCCAGACATCAGATTTTTCCACGTGGAAAGGCAGCATGCTCCATTCCTGTCCTCTGTTTCAAAATTTGCCCAGAATCCCACCCTATGCCCTGGTTTCCATTCCAGAGGTTCAAGCACAAGTGAGGATGAGGTATTTGCACTCTCAGATAATRCAGCTCAGGTCAGGGAGAAGCACAGAGAGGAAGGGGAGAGCTCTCTGAGCTGTTTCAGGTGATTGATGTGTTGTAAATAAAGTTTATAGAAATCCTGACTCTGGGAATGCGCAGAGGTGTTAACAGCAGGCAAACAGGGAAATATCTTTCATGATTCACCTTCTGTCTGCGTTATTGGCAAAGCTCTATTGTGTTTTCAAAGATGCAAAGTGTCCTCACGGATATGAGGGAGTGTATTCAGGGAAAAATCCACAGATAAAAGATTACTTCTTTCTAAAATATTAAAGATATCAGAACGTCAAGATTTAATTTTTTTTTTTTTTTATACTGGGAAATCCAGTAAGAAGACAAGGAACTGAAGACAGGGACCACATCCTACTTAGCTGCTGAAAGAAATTAAGCTTTTTTTAATATATTCTCCTCTTTTTATCTCAATACAAGATTCATGCTGTCAATTCTGTGCTTTAAAAATTTATTTCATTCTCAACTCCTCAGCTTATAGCCAAATTTTAAAGTAAGACTAGGAAAGGATTTTAAGAAATCCAAACTAGATAATATTTTTTTTCCCTAAGAATCACAATCCGTAATAATTTTTCCAATACAATGTAGATAAAACTGCCGGAAGGAGCAAAGGAAGCAATGAGAGATGAGGAAGAGGCAAAATTAACCTATTTCCCCACTGTCTGGAAAGTTGACTTGGCCCTGAGAAATTAGGATACTACACATGAATGCCARGAGATTGTTTGGATTCGGTTTTACCGTGAGAGAAATGACCCCTCCAAGGTGCATCTTTTTACAGATTGCAAAGCAGTGGCTCAAGATGTCACAGCAGATCACAGCACCCACCTGGACTGAGGTGTTCAAGAGAGAAGCCAAGCAAAGTGCAGCCTCCAATTGCTCCACATCATGTTTTCAAAACTTAACCAACCCAATGCTTTTGCTTAAAATTGACTCCCTGTGCCACGTTTGCTTAGAACTCAGTCACTGGGCTTCTTTCACATCAACAWGTAGCTGCCTCTTAACATTTTCTCTGTATTTTGGTGACTAATTTATTTTGAATGTTCTCCTCAGCCTGAGTATTTTGTGAGAATTGTGTTTCTGCAAATTTTCTGTGAGAGGTTCCCAAAGTCAAAAGCTCTCATGTTACAGCACATCACAGAAGCTCCTGCACTGAATGTTTCAATGCCATTCTCTTTTCTGAAACTGTATCACAGGCTCGGTCTTAGCATACAACAAAAATATTGAAATCATTCAAATTCCTGCAAAACTTCCCAAGCCGTGGGTTCTGAGATCACAACAGCACCAACAAGCAGTGGGTAACTGGAAGGAAACCCTTAAAGGGTTAATAGGGAGTGCAGCAGCACCACTGCTGGCTGACACCCAGAGGTTCAGATCATTATCTCCCTCATCAAAGCCTAAGTTTCATCTGAAGGTAACAGCATGCTTCAGCTTTATATTCTGCTTAAAGATAGATTCTGGGCAGATAGTGCTGAAAAACAAGATTAAGAARCAGAAGACCAAAGAGCAGAGCAAACAACAGCATCCTACACCCTACAAACTAAACAGCAGCACARGAATACCAAAGGAACATTCTGTGTTTATTATCACAGCATCTGCAAAAAGCAAATCCTGGCCTGGTCTAAATCAGGCTGCCAGAGAGGTTTACCATGGARATCCAGCAGAACTGAAATACAAATGATAAAGGTGATGGTTCAGATAAGACAATGAACAAATCAGTTTTTGTTCGGAATTTCTCTATTTGCAGCATATAAGATAAATTGTGAGGAGAACAGAGCAAAGTGACCCAAGGAGTACCTTGCCCATCATGTAATTGTTTTTTCTCACATTCAGTCCCCATCCCCAGAGCATAATAGCAACTTCTTCTCTATAAGCTGAGTTTTCTCTGCAGTTGCAGAGATGAGGTGGATAAAGATTTCACACCCTYTTCACAGAGGAGAACAAATTTCTTTGTATTTTTCTTTTAGAAAAAATGCAAGCATCCCCATACACATTGTAAATTACATGTGTACTAAATAAGGAAACTGCTSAAATGATTCTTGTTATGCAAGCCAAATATAACAACACCCTTCATTATAAATTGCAAATGTTGAAAGCCGCTGTAGCTAGAGGAGCTAAAATGAATTGTAAACCACTGAGACAACAATAAGGGAGTCATAATATTTTGTAAAAAGGCCTCTTAAAAATAACTCTCCCCATCTCATATAAGTAACCTACCAGGGAAGGTAAAAAATACAAGAAAATGGGAATTTAAAAAGAAAAAAAAAAGGAAAAAAACATGGAAGCACTAATACACAGCATGCCATCAAGATCAGTGAATGGATTAGCAGCAGTAATCTTAAAGACCAGGAAAAGAAATTAATATTTTTCCCCACAAACTCCTCTCCTGACATTTCACTTGTCCACCTGATAAACTGATTTGCAGCATTCYGTCATTCATCTGGAGGCTGCTGAAGTTCACTGTATGGCTCATATACAGARTAATGCCCACAAAGAGCAGGCATCAAAGGAATGTTACTGAGCAATTTCCCAGATAAATGGCTTTTTATGACTTCCAGACAACTGTAACCTGTCACARCTCAGGCACCTTTGAGTAATGACCTTGAGCAATAGGAAGTTGCTGTAGTAAGGCAGGAAGATGAGATTGAATACTAGGAAAAGCTTCTTGATAGAAAAGGATATCAAACACTGGAACGGGCTGCCCAAAAAAGCAGTTGATTCACTGTCCCTGGAGGTATTTAAAAGATGTGTAGGTGTGGCATCTAGGGACATGGTCACTGGTGGGCTTGGCAGTGCTGGGTAAAGCTGGACTCAATGATCTGAAATGGTCTTTTCAACCCAAATGATTCCGTGATTCTATGAAAATAGAAACAGCAGRTTTCAAAGCTAAAGGCGAGATGAGAAATGCATTGCTCAGAGTTTAGCCAGAAGAAATAACTGCAATACCTTTTTTGAGGGCAAAGGTAGTTAGCATCCCCATGGAATAACGCGAGGTGATGAGTGTGAGGAWGAAAATAAATTGATATGGCAATTTCACCCTCAGGAGAACAAAGGCTGGCTGTAAAGAYAAGTAAAYGTATCTCCTGTGAACAACAYGGATTTTAATGTGCTATAAACCACTCAACATACACATATTTCTGGAATTTAGTAGCAACATGRATTGTAGCATTGTGAATTGTAGCTTTTAAGCTCACCTTTGAGTATCTTTGCAGGAAGAGGACAATGGGTCTGAGGGGTAGGACCAGTGATCTTTTTGAACAGAATGTTTCCTCGTTGTCTTCCCAGTTCTGCCCTTCACAGTTGGCCAGGGAGAGCTCACTCTGCTGCAGAATGGTTGCTTAGCACCACACCTGCAGGAACACTTTGGGTACGCTCCTGGAAGGGCAGATGCAGAATCTGGGAATGCCAAAAGTGCTTCTCTCTGGGGTATTTGCTGCTGTAGAGTAGCAGAGATGGACAGGCAAGTTGTGTGTGGCTTTTCTCAGGCGTGTTCTAGGTGTGTTATGAAGGCTTCTTGCCTTGTGCTCAAGTTAATGCAAGCAGGGATTTGTAGGAAATCCAGCACAATTGGTTCTGGGCAGGTTTCTTTCAAAACACACCATTTTCTAGTAGAGCTGTGAATGCTTAATGAATTTTCATGCAAGGACCAGAGAYAAATGTTATTTGAGTGGTGTAAGACTACCTGAACTTAATTCATACTGAAGTAGTCCCTCATTAAGTTCAAGCAGTTCTCTCAAAAGCATGTTTCTTCCTCTGGGAAAGTATCCCTTATGGGGGAAAAATCACCTTTAGAATACAATATGATTACTCTTCTGAAGATGCAGGGGTATCTGAGCCTCAGCTATGACTTGGAACCTCTCATTATGATTGATGAATTTAACAGCAGCAGCTATGTCAGCTACAAATCTTCCCTATAGGTGGTTATCTATACTTTTATATTGTTGACTGCATCAAGGAAAGGGACATGAACACAGAACCAACTTTCTATCACAGATTCAGCAGTAAAGAAGTTTCAGRGCCTGTTTTTACAGCAATACCATCTTCCTATTATGTCAGATACATCATAAGCTTAGAAGTGTGGGCTTGGTCACAGAGCTGATAGGAAACATTCTTCCAAGCCAGCCCATGGCAAAAGTGATAGTGAGACACAGCTAGTTACTACATTGTAGGAAGGAAGATTCAATTTTATTTTTTTTAAGCTGTTMAAAGTGAAGATGAAGTGGATAAGATCAACAATATCTCCAACCCAGTAATGTGAGTGCTGCACCTCTTGTAAACAGGCAGGCAATTTGTGTCAGCAGGGCCCAGGGTGTCAGCATGAGGACTAATAGAACTAAACATGCAGCAAAGTAAAACTGTCAAGGCAAGTGTACATGAAATCCAGCCTTAACACAGTTAATTTTCTTCTTACTTTTGACAAATACCCCAATCTTCATCACAGAGGTAAGATTAGAGATGGCCCTTTCTTCTTTACTCAGAGGAAGAGGTACCAGGGCATTCCAGCAAATTAATCCTGCAGTTGTACCTCCAGTTTTAGAAGGGATTTAAAATCAAAGTGCCAGAGAGGCACATCTGTGTGAAGCAGAGAGAAGGGATTTAAACAGAACCTCRATGTGAAAGAACTGATTAGTTCAGTAACATGCAAGTCTAAACCTTGCATTCACTCCTGCAGTGTTCCAGGGGAAAATAGCCTAAGTATTTTCAAGAAACTGTAGTTTAGGGGTTTAATGCTATCAGTTGTTTCTCATCTCAAAGGTTCACTGGCACAGGCATCATGCTGAGCTGCAAGCCTTGGTGCCTAAGTAGAAACAGCTACCAAAAGACAGATTTGAATCCTTTGAGTATAGAATCATTTTCAATAGCAGCATTCAATCTCAAAATATATTATTAACAACTGAGCTGGGAGTAGTTTTTGTTCCATAATTAAAGTGCATGAAGTTATACCCAACTGCTTCTCATGGAAACCAAGACAGAGCTAGACTTGACTGTCTGTAAAACTGCTCCRGTAATTGTTACCCTGTATTTTAAATTTAAATGGCAAGTCAAAAGTAACATTTGTCTAACGCTACCACCCGCTCATGTTACATGAGCACCTTTAGAAGCCATCTGTGACTGCAGCTTTCATTTACAGCAGCAATCTCTCTGAGGGCTCTCCTTAGCACCAAAACCAGACTGAACTGGAGTTTAACAAAGTTGGCCTGAGAGAGCAAAGCAAGATTTGAGCTGATCTGTTGGGGACTACAGGATTCTTTTCCTTGCTCTTTGCAGCTGCATAAGAGGCACACAGCTACCAGAAGGCATGTGTTAGTCTGTCACTCACTGTGTGCCACCTGTGCCAACAGCTCAGCATCTTCCAGGACCTGAYCACCTCCTCTTGACTTCCCATTAGGATACTGGCAAAGTATCTGCACTTGCAAATTTAGAAACTATGCTCTAAAGGGAAGAAAGTGCTCTCATGTAGATAAATAATAGTCCAAACYGTCATCTGGAGATAGCAGAACTTACCTGACACTCAGCAAACCACACAGCAGCAGTGTCCACAATCACAAGGGTGACACTTGCCAGTTGTTAGTTCCAATTCCTGTGTAGCTCTTCTCCCATTCTCCCAAACACTACAAAAACAGCAAATTCCTGCAGTGAGACACAGATGCTAGCTTYGCCTTTTAGGGTACATCTGTAACATTTCTACCATTTTAAACTCAATTCATCTTTGGCAGGTGTCAATACACAAGACCTAAATCTATTTAGTCTACTGAGTCTTGAGTCTATAATTAAGCTGTTTTTCACATCTTTCAATATTTCTGGGCTCCCAAAGTGATGCCCAGCATAGTAAGTTSACAGGCCCTACTGTTTTGATCATCATCCCATTGTATCTCATAATACAGTTATAGTAATAAACTTTTTCCTAAAAAGTAAGTTGCAGGAGAGAGGGGAGAATTTGTCTCACTTACAGGTTCAAGCTCATTTTAAATTTTGATCATCAAACTCAGTCCCTATGGAAAAAAAAACAGGAATTCAGAACCAAGGTAAAAATGCCATGGAAAGGACCTTGCTGCTCCACCAGGGACATCTGAAGAATAAGACACACTCTGGAATGTTCTCTTTTCTCTCTCTAGGCTAGGAACCTAGAAAACACACATAAGCACACTGCAAATCTAGAGGAACCAAGATACATAAACTCTGCTTTTGCTCTTGGGCACAAGATCCCTCATCTCAGATTGCAGAGCTGAGCTAAGGGAGCAGAAAAACTGGTTGTCATTCTTTGGTTCAGAGAGAGAGGTCAAACATGAAGGGAAAAGTGATTTGTACAGCTTTATCTGCCCATTGTTGTATAAATAYTTTACTGAAGACAGATTTGTAGCACATATCCAGGATCACTCCAGTCTTGTGYAGGTAATTGCCTTTCACAGTCAAGCCTGTTCCCCTCTCACATTCATTTCTGCTGATGTGACTATTCAAACACACAAACAAGTACCCCCTGTTTATTATCCTTCTGCCTATCAATAGTGCAACAAATAAGATGAAAATGTTCATTAAAACATCCCTCTGCAAGACCAAAAACATTTCCRAACCAGCCCACCTTGTGGTTGCGTATCAGCTGGTGGAGAGAGATGAGCAAAGAATTTGAATTTAAGGGGTGTCACCATTACCTATGATGGCAGACAGGTAAGACAAAACCACTATATTACACACTTRTCCAAGTCTCAACCTTTAACTAGAAAACAGCTACAAGCTTTTATTTTTTTTTTWATTYAYCTAGCTTTTCTYYCTTCCTATTCATGGCATTCCTGTTCCTGTCTCTACGATCCCCTTCATACTGTCAGTGATCAATTTGGTGGCCTTCCCACCAAGCTTTCTGTGTTATATCTAACATGACCTTCCCCAGAATCTGTCATTTTATGGCATGGAAAAAACAACTAGCAGTGAGATCCCAGCATAGTGCACTTAGTCTATAGATTTTAAATTGTATCTCATCTTGCCACACAAAGGGATTTTTTTCTCCCCAAAGGGTCCTATCAAAKCACCAACACTAAGACCAAATCCAGCCAGTACAGAAGCTCACAACTACCACAGTCACTACCAGAAAACACAGTTTGAGACAACATTTCCATTTACAGTCTTTGACTCGCATTCATTGCTGTCAACAAGAGATGAAGGAAGTTACCTTATCAGGCCTTTGTTGAAGAACAGGCAGATTCCCCTGCCTGCTTAACAAAAGCTAAATTGTGCTTGATCTCCTTAGTAACCACAGCAAACAAATATGTTCAGAAAGGGGGGACTCCCTACTAACATGGGAGTCAGGTTCAGTTTGTATCGAGATTGTGGACATATTTTAATGCTAACCAAGTCACAGCTGGGCAATAGCAGCTATAAATCGATATCCTGGTGCTGTACACTGTCATTCTCCTGACTTTCCATCTTCCTCCTTGGAGCTTAATATCTGTTCAGGAGAATTTCCACAGAGCTTTAGAACCTATCTCTGCATCTCAGCTGGATATTTTCACCCAGCTTCCAAGCCATAATCAGGCCACAGCCCTTGTCCTCCAGCTACAACATTTGCTGTGGAAAGCATCAGTCACATCTGCCAAAACATCTTTCTTACCTGAGACAGACTGCGGCTGGCCCCACCCCTGGCAGTACAAATCTGAGAAGGGTCCTTCAGACCCAAACTGTGAACATTATTTACTAAAGGTTGTATCTTCTGTACTTTACCCAGTGTAACAAAACTAACAATTGTCAAACTAGCAGTGAAAACTTGGGTGCAAAGCACTGTTTTTGTGGACAATGATTTCTTAGGGTAGTTTACATACACCATGGTCTGTGGAACTAGAAACTCAACAATCCTTATGGAGTTATTGTAAGATAGGYTTGAGATATTCATCTGAATACTTGTAATAAACAAAATACAGCAGGGCTTTCCTGTGCAGAGAAGGGCGTATCAACAAATGAATACTGAGCAGTCTGTACCTGTGGTAAGAGTTATGCAAGCAACAGCACTTACCTGATCCTCTGYCCCCCATTTTCAGATGAAGGCCTGTGCATTTCTTTCCCAGTAGAGTTCATCTGAAAAAAGAAACTGAAGCTGCAAACTCCAGCCCTTCCTGAGGAACCTGGTATCACCCAGTCAAGGCACAAACCATGCAACCTCTTTCCAGCATATGCACACTTTGAGAAGTCATTTTTTATGAAGCACAATCAGTTTTATAACTTTTAGCTTGCAGTACTTTCCTCCAAGTGGTGGGTTCTTACATCCCCCCCCTTTCATTTTCACTTCTGCCACTGAAACATCTTTTCACAAGTTCAAGATAAATAAAGAAGCCAAGTCCCATACAAAGGATGACATTTTTTMAAAAAACACCCACACTCACATTCAGCTAAAAGCCAAGCTCTATCCCCAACCAAAGGGAAATAAATTTAGGGAAAAAAACCGGTTTCCCAAAGCTACCAAGCATTGTTCTAGCTGCAGCTTTTCAGCATCACAACTACACCAGATCATCCCACACCAATTCTACACACAGCACTGAACCAAAGCTTTATGAAAACACAACTTAGAAACATAAATTG
>NW_026623254.1:1210209-1211329 GCF_030028575.1 Malurus melanocephalus
TCAGCAAGGCAATACAAATTAAGACACCGCTTCTTCTAAGCAAAAAGAGGAAATAATTGAGACTTTTTATAGACATCATGGCTTAGAGATAAGCATTTCATTGTGTCTGATTCTAATTAAAACCTCTGATTCTTCAATTAGCAGCAACATGTCAATCAGGTGACTTCACTTGGAAATCAACATTTTGATTGYTAATACTTGAGTAAGAGGGATGTCTAAATCAGGTGGCTACTCTYGATCTTTCATTAAGGCAGTTAAAAGAGGGGCAGGGAAGGCAGGGGAAAACTAAAAAGAAACAAACAAAAAACCCACAAAACCTATTTGGAACCCTGGAACAAGTTTCAAGTCTAACTTGAGTATTTTTTCAGAACAAAAGCCCAAGCTAATATGCCCTATTTTCTTGCAAATGGGCCATGTCACAATTTTCTGCACCCTGGGGAAATCTTCTGCCTTATTTTTCTGCTCCTCACTAAAAAAAAGGGATATAATAGGACTGATTTGACTCATGAGCTTGAGTAAAGCTAAATCTATTTCTAAATGTAGACAGGCTCCTAAATGTTGATCACAGACTTTAGGGAGAAATACAAAAGCTTTTGCTTGGATCCAAGAGCAGTGGAATCAGTGTGGTAAAAAAAACCACAATATAAGACAAAACTCTAATGGCATCACAAATGGCCAAACTTTAAACATCTACGAAGCTCCTTGTCCCCCTCTGAACATGAGAGAAATCTTTTTTTTTTTTTTTTACTACTTTTATTTAGAAATGAAGCAACAAAGATGAGGAGGAGTAGACAGGAGAGTGATCTCAGCTCTGACACTCGGAGCATTCTTAACACTCTTTGTGRCATCCTACCATCATCCCTGTTGATTCAAATGATAATGTATGATGATATGACACAGAAGAAAAGAGTTTAAGAAGGGACTGTACACCACAGCTCAATAATCCACCAAACCAGGTAGCTGGAGTGTATTATGAATTAATCAGCCCTATTAAATCTCCTGAAGAGACGACTCCACCCTCTCCTTATTGTGCACAGACACTTGAACATGCACGCAGCCACCCAAGATCAAAATAYAAAACTAAAAGAGCACAAAAGTCTCTGCTCTTCCATAATCCAGA
>NW_026623254.1:1211816-1342075 GCF_030028575.1 Malurus melanocephalus
AAAATTTGAATGTGCAGCTCTACATGTGTCTACTCTGATACTCTTTGAACCTAAGAAGTTTGCTCTTCAAGGCCAAACCCARTGCTCAGGCCACATTGTCAGTCCACGTGCATCCCTACTTGCGAAAAGGACCATAATTCATGGCAACCTTCCTGTTTGGGTTGGATCAATGCCTGACTCACCCCAAATAYACAAACCCTCCTCCTCTGATCTCATATTCAGAGCTTTTGGACAATAGATGTTAATTCTGCAAGACATCCATGGAAAAGGGGAAGGTGTTGCCCTTTTTCCCCCACAGTCACTCACCTTCCGTGATGGGTTTCGGTGGCACTCCCTGTCCCCAGGCTCCTCTTGAAGGGTGAGGCACCAAAAACAGCTCCTGCACAGATTCCTCCCATTCTGGTAGCCCCAAAACACCATGGGTCAAGAGGTATATAAYGTTATAGAGAGAGATTTTTATGGGATACTTTAATCCTTCTCAATATTTTTTTATTATCAGTTAGAAATGTTATCATTTACCTTCAAGACAAATAAAAATATGTTACTGGTTCTTATTTGAACTGATAAAATAGCTTGGAATCTGAGTGGTTCTGGGCAAATGAGTCAACACCTCTATGAMAAACAGCCTAGGTCTGAAGTCGTGTTTCCTATCTCCTGCCTGATTCCCTAGCAAATTACTTCAAAGATTAGGAGCTTAATTTCGGCTCACTCAAAGTCATGCCTGTTCCTGAAGGAATGCCTTTATTCCYGTGGTCCATTTGAAAAGTCAGCATGCACTGCATAAAAATAATCTATACTTGCAGCTTAGGAAAGCAGTTTTTGAAATATATCTAAATTAGGTTTAACCATCTCTCACACATCCCAGCCTGAAGGAGCACCCTAGCAACAACCTTAAGCATCTTGCAAACATTTGCTATTAATTGTGGGYTCCTAGAACAATAATACACGGCTCCATGCTTCACAGAAAGAGGCCAAAAGCAGCCTCAAAAGCAAGCCTTAGCCTTTAATTTAAACCAGTGCCATACAAATTCTCAAATATACATTGCAAAAGCTTCCTAAAACACTGCTCTGATTAATGGCTCCAAAAACTTGTAAAAGCTCAGCTGTCAAGCATTAAAATGTAGGCTGAGGAAAAGCTCATGTCGAGCAGCTAAATAAAAATCCCTTGAAACAGCTTTTCCRTGTACCTTAAGCAATGGCAGCACAACACAGCAGCCCACAGGAGAGCTCCCCAGGGCTGTAGGGCTCTCTCTGTGCTGCTCAAGGGTTCCCAAATCTGTCTCCAGCCAGTTAGTCAGACCCTGAAACAGGCCAGGCTGCCCCATCAACCATCTCTGATCCATCAGCTAGTCTTTCACAACTCATGCAGACATTGCAGGGCACTGCCTAAAAGCTCCCCTATTCCTTCCTGAGCTTCTTTCAGCCTTCAGGTGCTCTTGTATTTCCCTAAGGAAGGAGACAGAAAGAAGCAGGCACAGAAGGAACACCATCCTGTCCMTGTTCCTCTTGTTTTCATTCTCAGATCATCTTGCCTCAACAAGGAGCCAAGCAGTTCTCCAGCCCATCTGCTCMAGGTGACCCCACTTGGGCAGGGTGACGTTCAGAGAGTTTTTCCCACCTTACCCCTTCTGTGATTCACTAGCTGTGCTTAAGAAAGAAATTTATCATGGAAAGCTCAGCCATAACCCCTGAAGATGTATTGACAGGAATCCCYTTAGCAAGAGACTCCAGAAGACACAACACCTGCTCAAAAGGAACCTTGGACTTCAGGCAAAATATCCTCAGGGTTGTTCCTTACTGGGAAAATAAGAGATCAAGTTTTGTGGTTATTTTTTATTATTGCTATTCTCACTCTATTTAACTATTTAACTATTTAACACTCACTATTTAACAATTCTTAGGTAATTTTTAGTGGATCAAATTTATGATCACAGCCTCTGTGATGCATTTTGAAATTTCTTTATGAAGGGGTAAGAGAAGTGTTGCAAAACTGTTCTGTTTGTCTTTAATGCAAAAACTACATTGGCTTAGAAACGTCAAAATTAATAGGAAAGCAGAAAAGAGAAAACATGATCAATTACTGGCATTGACTGCTGCATATTCCAATGGTTTAAATGAGGGCAGAATTTCTTTTACTCATAGAAAGTGAGAATATGAGAAACATCAAGAAAGTAAAAAGAGCTTTACTGTTTGCTGAGGCTGGAGTTTCCTTCCATGGACTTAACAGTGGATTTCAGCATCACAGTCTTTCTAGCTCTCTGTGTGTTGCTACTCTGTCCCCTGGCATGAGACARAAGCCTGTTCATATTCTGCAAAACTATTCCTAGAACAGACAAAACTACCCCTGAGTATTCCTGGGTCTGATAGCTGATTTACTACCAAATATCCACCACATCTCAAAAATTCCAATCTGTCGATACTGCCTGACAAATCGTTCTAATATCCTATGGAAAAGAGGGATTAAGGCCTTTATCTCCCACACCAAAGTACTGTGTKGGACAGCACTGCCCTGGCTCCTTTACAAAGCTTAAAGGAAATCCAGGGTCTGTGTGAAAGGCATTTGTGTGGAGGAGAAGAAACGAGGAGCTAGAGGCCTCCTAGAGATAAAGTTTTTGATACTTTTGGAAAGAAAAGCTATGGGGCTTGTTCTATGTTTTATCAAAACACTGAACCTGCAGCTGCCTCATCATTGTACTGCTGTGTCTTATAATTTTATTTGGAGGATTTGGGTAGCTATAGAGGTGAAATAAAAAAAAAAAAATGTTGCTGTATCTGATCTTCCTCCAGGCATAAAAAAAACCTAAACAACACCTCATGGATCTGAGTCTTGAGGAAGTTTGGGAAAAGCTAAACTCCAAGTGCTGCAGTTCCGGACAGACCTCACTTAAATCTAGTATCAGATTGGATTCTCAGAGGTCTGGGTTTTCATGAGATCACATAGATATTGGATTAAAAACTGCTGGGTTTGAACAATTTGATAGTGATGGCAAAATAATGATTTTTCTCCTTATGCTTCAGGGAAAACATTGTGACAAAAGCAGGCTTCTTCCCAAAGGCATCTCAAGATTCCACTAAATTATGGGCTTTGGTTTATGAAACAACAGAGTGTGTTTACAAATGACAAAAATTTTTGCTTCCACAGTATGTCACAAAACCAGCACATATATTATACAACAAAAGTCTCTTGCTGAATTGTTTGGAAATGACTGGTATATCCAACTCTGAAAAATTATGGTTATAAACTTACTGAGTTATAACCTCTGTGACAGAATAYTGGCCTTTTAAATGAAAATTCTGATAGATTTCAGCTGTAAGTGTACTGCATACTGTGATTTTATCATTTGACCAAGGCTGGGATGACACAACTGTTATAAGGTTCAGCAATGCAACCAGAAATATAAAAAGGGACAAAGTTTGCCATCAGATCTGAAATTATTGACAAACACATCTCTTGCCAGGGTATTATGTAAAACATACCTGATGGTGCTAATTTTTGAAGATACACTTGTAATTCTTCTAAATTCTGGCTTCTGGGGGGCTAAAACAACAGCAGAGCTTCTGTTACCCTGTCAGCTCTGCTGTTCATGCACATGGCAAGATTTACAAAGAACTCTTTCTAAAATCTCTGACATCCTTCATCCTCTGTGTTTAAGAAAACAGTGCTTCCAAACAGTCCTGGTCAATATTCAAGCTGTGAGGCTTCCTGTTATTTGTGGCTCTTTGCATGTCTCTTCCAGTGTTTCCAGGGACTTTTCTTAATTAACCCAGTCCCAGCCTCAATCAGCAGAAAGCACTACCATGTGTTTTCTGGGTATGATTCATGCCTGCCTGCTTTTGCAGATGACATTAAGAGTGGAGCTACAGACACCCATAATACTGAAGCAAACTGCAAAGCAGGCAGGTGTCATTAAAATAGCAGGAGCATGAGTCAATAAAGAGGGATGGGACACTGCAACATCCCCCTAGGAGGGAATAAAAATAATCAGCTCACAACAGATGAGAGATAAAAGCAAGTAAATGCACTAAAATATTTGAAGGGAATAGTCTCCTATCTGATTTCCTTCTGACTATCCTATGTTYTGAAGCTGTCCTTTCCCATTGGTAATGGAATCCTGTTACAGGAATGCAGAAGGTAAAGAGGAGAGGTTCTTCTATTGGAAACATTTMATTGCTCTTTTCTCTTGCAGCCAGCAAGACAGGGCTTAGGGTGCAAATCAGGGCTCTTGTGTGTTTTCTGGGTCAAGTACCAKATTTCAGTCTCACTCACACAATGGAAAAGGTTACATTTCACCYCCTTGCACTAATGGGATGGTATTCTGTTAGGGAGCTGTATGATTGTAAGCATGAGAAGAGCTTGCAACAGCAGCAGACCTGTTGCTGGGTCTGATTACCACCCTCACCATGATCTTTTTGTCCTCTTTCACAAAGAGTTTGTACCTGAAGAAAGGGTAGTGGGGCCAGCAGGTGACTCATGCAAATGCTCTGCAATGAGGCATATGGCATGTATCAAAGCCTCTAAATATTCAAAGTTCTGCTGTTTTAATTATAAAGCTGTTTTAATAATTATTTTAGAACTCYGTGGAGGTTCAGCCCAAAGCAAGGCTGCCTCTCCTAGTTTTGATCTCCACACAGCAGCCACATTCCAAAGAAGTGCACGGAATTCGTGTGTGCATCGGAGCGCTGCAGCCAAGGCATCCTCAAATCCTGCGGCTCAAACCGAGCAKAGCTGGCTCTGTGAGTCACCTACAGACTATTTGAAAGGGAAATGGACTGAGGAAGTGGGGAAATAAAGCATGTTAATCCTACAGACCTTCAATTCTAGAGGTCAACAACTGAGGTAAGGAAAAAAAACCTAACCAAAACCCTTGGACTTTGGTAAGAAGGCAGAGAGGAGCACATTTTCTCTGCTTCCTTTGGAGTGTGCATGCTATTCCATATCTTAGACTGGTTTAAAATTGCTGGAAATGYCTACCTGGCTTGACCAGCAGTTGAAGTCTGCAGGTAGATGAAGATCCTTAGATACTCTCAGCCCAATGCACCAAAGCTTATATATCTTTATTTACTGGGAGAAAGGTACCTGTAAACAAATACTTCTTGGTCARAACTTTTCCCCTCAGCGACATATATTTGTTCAGAGTGAGACCTTTAACAAAAATATATTTCCACACAATTTTTCCCCCTGGGGTAAGAAGAGGAGTATTTTTTCAGCATTTTTAAAATGGAAGCAAATTGCCTGGCTATGAAATTTTCTGCAGGAAACATTTTAGTCTTACTAGTTGGAGTATTTTGAAACTTATTTTATATAACAATGACAGGATAAGAAGAAACGTCTTAGCATTATTAGCTTACCTGAAATTATTGTACTATTTTATCAGATGAAGTATCTTCATGTTTTGCTTACATTTAATACTTAAAAAAAAAAAAGGAAAGTTGATTTTCTTTTTCTGCCTGTTGGGAAATTTAAGCTATCTGTACTTTGGGTAGGTTGTATGATTTTTTCAAGGCATAATGCTGCATTTTGAGAGAATTACTGCAACTGTCAAATACTGTGATATTTTACTTCTAGGTCAATTAATCTATGTCTAAATAAAAAAATGAGAAAAATTTTAGTTTCCAGAAATCTGCTCCATTCCAACAGTAAGTTTAACAGCAACAGGATGAGGACTTGGCCATAACACACATCTCCAAAAAAACAGCAGCTGAAAGCTGCATGTAGCAAAGCTCACACATTTATTCTTTGAAGGCCTCCTGTGATATCATGTCAGATATGACACACACTCAGCTGCACCAGCAGAGAAACACGTTTTCACAGGATCAGTTATTTCACAGGATCAGTTATTTCACAGGATCAGTTATTATCTTAAATGCTATAAAATTCTTGTTTTTGGAAGCTGCACAGTGTCTCTCTGTCTTCAGTGAGTCCTGCACAGGCAATGCCCCGATCCCACAGCCCCCTCAGCCCCCAGAACCCAACCCAAGGTCTCCACCATGGARACCTCCATCCGTGGGGATCCCAGATTCCAGAAGCAGCCTGGGACCTACCAGCTCATGGCCACTATAATTTTACAGCTACTTCGAGCACTCAGTTAATACAGAGTAAACAAGGATTATAAATCATTACTTGTTTTGATTTTTGCCCCCCTCACCTGCTTCCATCTTTTTGTGACAATATTTACTACGTATTTCCCCCCATGGAGCCCTATAACTCATTTTAAACATGCTTTTCTTCATACATCACAAATATTTAAACCATTTGCCATATCAGATTCCTTAATAAACAATCCATCAGCGGTGCTTAGTGTTACTTTGATGGGTGAATTTCAAATAAATAGCAACATGAAAACTTACAGGCAAAATYAATCTCGTGTAAATTTCCTTCCAGTTCCAGCTGCTGCTACAAAGCTGCATTTTCTCCCCTGTGAGGTACCACATCAAACCATAAATCTGCAGCACTCATAGCTGGGTCACAGGAGAGCAGAAGCAGTTTGCTGACATGAGCACAAGGCTTCCTTTAGCCCCAGTCCCACGACTCAGAGATGCCATCTTCAAGGAGATATCTCTGACAACTTTTTCTGAGCTGTAGCGAGACACAAGGAAAAACTGAATATAGAAGTAAAAGGTTTTCARATACAAGTGAGGTTAAAAAGCTTGAGTGCCTCTTCAAAACAGCAGGACTGGCAAACACAAAAAATGACCCTGTCAGTGCATCCCCTATGGATGCCAGATTTTTTGTTTCTGCGTTTTTCTGATGTGCTATAGTCAGACTTGAAGAATAAGGCAAGATGGATTATATAAGAACTTTTTGGTGTTAAGGCCTCGTGCCTCTTTGTCTCCAGCATGAAACAAACCCAGAGGTAACAGAACACCAGGGGGAGATCAAACAGAACACCATCAGTCTGAGAAAATGCTCCTAAAACACAAARGCATGATGAAACATGGAAATGTCAAGGCAGAGGCACAGTTTGGTGCTTTGGCAATGGTGGGGGAGCAGCAGGGTCATACCTCACATATATCACCATTCTCCCAGGAGTTCCAGGCAAATGGGCAGCCCTGTGGGGAATCTTGCTGGATCAGTGGGGCTACAGGCACAYGCAAAGGTCTGACCCCATGGACCTCATTGTAAGAGAAAGCTCTTGGAGACACAGTTTTGTTACAGCCACCCTCTGTGCACAAAAAAAAAATCCAAGAACCCCAATTCTGAAGGGGTTCCAGAGAAAATAATAGCACCCATATACTTATATTTAAAGTATGTAGTGGCAAAAATAAAATAAAATAAAATAAAATCTAAGAACAAATTATCAGAGGTATACATGGCCACATTGTCACAGAGGCATAAGGGCTAAGAGAAGTCATGTAAGATAAATCTCTCCCCTGACAGAACAGCAAAGGACTTCAAAGCAGAACTGACAACACACAGAGAGGATACAAAAGGACCTCARAAAGTAAAAGAAAGGTCAAAAATGGTACAAATGTTTGAAACTTAAAAAGAGGAGAATGTGCTGAATAACAATGCAACCCTGGAAAAAACAGTCAAATTTAGGCCTCTGAATGATGTGAATGAAGAATTATCTTACAAGCCCAGTACCACAAACTAGATGAAAAATAAGTTTCCATCTTCATATTTTCTCTGGATCCCTCAGGATCCCTTTGGGTTTGGGAAATAAAGTTGGTCTGTGACAGGCATGAAAAAAACAAAGTACAGACTGATTTCCTTCTGATTTCCTTCACAAATCTTCCTCATAGTAACAACAACGAGCCATTAGTCAGGAGGATGGTTATACATCATAGTCTCTATTTAGTGTGAGGAACTGTTAGTAAGTTTGGGAGTTTTATTGTGTGGGGGTTTTGTTGTTTTGTTTCTGTTGAAGGCAATTTTCTATTAATAAAAACAAAATAAAACACATATTTTAATGGCCAAAGAAAAGTAAGCAAGTAAATTTAAAGAAGTTTAAATACAGGAATTGGACTTGACAGATTTCATAAAAAATCAAACTGACGTGATCTTCCAGAGTAAAGGAAAAACTGTTTAAGGGCTTTGTAGACTTGATCAAATTAGGAATATACTGGGTTATACCTCTCTTGGACCAGCACTTCCCTTCTCTCACCCCTTGCTCACTAATGGCAAAATGTTTAAAACAGTGGCAAACTGAGACACTTTTGAGCAGAGTGTTGTCATTCCTGCCAAATGCAATAATATATTTGACTTCTCTTTAAACAAGTCATAACAGAGTCACTGACACAAAATACAAATCACAAAATGAGTGAGGATAAAAACAACTGCAAACATTTTTGTGTGCCTCAATGCCTTTCCAAGAAGTGTCCAGGCCAGCCTGAAGAGTGATAACATCATTTAGAGCTGTGTCAAACTGGTGAACACACATCAAGTGTGTTCTGTTTTACCTTTATGGTATAGTAACTACTTTACCAAACACCTAATCCYCACATAAAATAATGAAGAGAACTGTGCAATAGCTACAGAAAGCTACTTCAACCAGCCACAGASAGCTGAGAGCTTGAATTGTGTGAGACATCCAAGCGGAACCGATTGGTGCCAGTGAAAGTATTTACAGTTGGAAAGGTCTCTGATGCTGATGTCAAGATTTCAGAAACAACGTGSCTAAAAGTGATGGGATGCTTGAACCAAAAGCTAAGGCAGTGCATCATGGAAAGGTATCTGATGGTATTTACATGATCAACAGGTGCATATGTAGAACAGTATAGCCAAAAGCCAGAAAGACTCCTAAACACCAGATAAAGATTTTTGTGGGAGTATCAAAMTGAGATTTCACCTTGCTTGTCTAGTGCTTTTTCCAAGGGGAAAATAACCCACCCCAAAAACTAAAACTAACTACCTTAATATTACTTTTTTCTCCTCAAGTGTGATCCATCATCATGCATACACACTTCCCCCCTCCCTGTCCCATGTTTCCTCTGGGGCTTAAGCATCTGAAATGCTTTCATAAAGTCATCTCTCATCAGCAATATTTACTTGGGGAGATTGTTGTTTAGAAATAACCACCAAAATTCTTTTTTTTGATGACCAAGTAATATTTTTTTTTTCTCTGYACATCTGAATCATCTTTTGCTTAGCAGAGTTGAAAAAGTCCAAATCTCTTTCTTAGGGTCATTACTATATTCCCTAAATTAAAATATATTCCAGAGCACCAAAGATGCTATCCTGTGACATGTAATAGAGTGAAGGGTTGGGTTATCAAGTACTGGGTTGGAGATAAAAACTCCAGGGCCTTCATTTGCTAGTTTGTCTACATTATTTCTACTTTTTCATTTTTCTCACTTGTAAGATGGGAAATCACAGTCCCAGGCTCAGGGTTGATGTGATTAGGAATGGTAATAGGCTTCAGCCTAACTACAAAAATAAAGCCTGACTGTATGGCATGCTGAGGATGTCAGGCATCAGCTTTATGTTCAGGAGAAATATATTCATCTCTGCAGCCACCAGCTAGGACTAACCTGAGCCATTTGCCCCAATGAACATTTCACAAATTGATTTCATTACATAGTTAGTGCCTCATGCCTTCAAAACACAGGCAGACAGTAACCCATGACTGAAAAATACATGGCAGTAAAGGTGGGATTTGGAGGGGAAGTTCACTGTTTTTCATTAGGAGATGCATTATTAAATTAGAGCCCTTAGCAATGCATGAGAAGCATTTCAGTACACTGGGCAGGTTTATAAACCATTTCACTGCATTTGAAACTTTTTTTGAGTTTCACATCTACTTTGTTCTACACATGAGATATGAGACAAAGCATTGAACAGTGATCACAGACAGTTTGTGCCAAAACCAGGCTCTACTGCCTGTAGGTATCATAAAACCACATGCCATGCCTGCTCCTTTCCCTCTGGTAAGCTCATCCTGCATTGAGTGATGCAGTTTCCAGATGTCATTACTGTCAGTTCATTTGTTATTCCCTCTGCTCCCCCACCCTGGCCCTGTCCCAGTGGTGCTTTTTTTAACATTGTCAGAGGATTTCTAGTGCTTCCAAAGGATGGGCACCACACAGGCTCCCTGTAGCTGCTGCTACAGAGCAGCTGTTCCCAGAGATGTTCATTGGTACAGAAACACGTGAATCTCACTCTGTACAGTGCTGGCCTGATCCTTTCACTCAGCAATGTCAATTCAGTTTAATTCACAGCATTCCCCCTGAACCCATGGGTGATGGGATGGGGAGGCACCTGTGGCAGTCCAGCACTGCACTGAAACCCATCATGTTCCACTGAGGTAAAAGTCAGCTTTTTATCTTGTAGGGGCTTCTGAGAGCCATAGTAAAGTTAAAACAAAATCCTCTATGGAAACAAGAATGCCACTCAGAAAGCCCAGTGAAAATGTACATTTGGGTAGAATTTGGGGTGCCCATCCCTAATCAAGGTCCGACACACAACTACAGGATGTGTGAAGCTCACAGACTTATCAAATGTAACATTCCCTCTCTCTTCACATTTCCTTTAACTGGAAATTCCCTCTCTGAGAGGGTCACRGCCATGACATATTCCCATTACCACCAAATGGCTTTGGGCCCTARGATTCCATTGAAAAGTCAGGTTTCTAAGGTCCATATTCATACCAGAATAAATTTCTAAACACTTGGGACATACCCAAGTCAAAGAAGGCTGYTGTCTTATTTACCTCACCCCTGTGGAATTCTGAAATCTACCGAGATTTCAGATCGAAATAGATCTACTGTCTATTTATAGACAAATGTTCATTTTTCTACTATTCAGCATTTTCGAAATCCAAGCATTTTCTGGTAGTAGCCCAACTTCCAAAATACTAAAGTACCAAACTCACAGCTACAATTCTTGACAAACAAAACCATGCAATTATGTGGTGACAGTTATCCCAAAGTATTTTAAGTACCAGGAAATGTGCGGACAACATAAAATAAATAGCATATCACAGAATAATAGTAATATGAACCACACAATATATTTTTTTAATGTAAGCTCTGTGAAAATTATTCAATTTAAAGTTTAGCCAAAGCTGTTGCAATCTTTTCAYTTTAACTGATCTGGAGCACCATCAAGAATAACATGTCCTAACTGTAAGTCAAGGTGAGGCAACTTATGTAAAGCCTTAGATGTTATTCCTGCCCATGATCATCCTTTCTTGCCTTTCATCTTCTGCCCTTTTGGATGCAAGGGATTTGTTCTGGCTAAGGAAAAGTTGTCTTTTCCCACAGCCTGCACTACTTGAGTGGAGACTGCAGTGTCCTTACCAAGCAGCCTGAACTCCGGGGTTTGCTCCAAGGGCACCAAAGTTCTCCAAGAGGACATCACCTCGCCGTGAAGCTCTTTCCAGAATGCTGTAGCAGCAGAAAATAAAAGAATTGCAGACAACTTCTTCAGCTTCTAAATATGGTTTGAAACAGCTGATTGCATTCCAGAAGACAAACCATCTGAATTTAGGATATTCTCAGCARTTATACGTTCAGCCACTTGTTTTAAACTTAAGCTTGTTAGAAAAAAAAAGGCAACTTAAAATATCAGTAACTGTATTTGGAATTAGTGGATGAATAAATGCTTTAAGAAACAGGAAATTGTCTTAACGTTTGCCTAAARAGCGTTTGTCTTTGCACCATGGCTGGAAATATGACGCAGAATGGTAATTTTTAATAACCAAAGAAAGATTAAAAAATTGCAAGGTGCTTTTCCATTCTTTTGAATATGTGAATCAAAACTCTTCACTTGCTTCCTTTCTTAATGCTCAGCACACAGCACTGCTGGACAGGGATTGATGTCCCCCTGCTTCATCTTCACTGCTTCCACACATGTGCTGCAGACCAAAACAAAACCCTGGCTCCTGGCAGCCCTTAAAAGTATAATCTTTGAGAATTTTGAAAATCAGAGCACCTACAAAAAATTACTGGGGACACTTGAATCATGAGACAAGGAGGTGAAAGAAATCTTCTGCTAGTTCATCTCATTGGCATGTCTGATACCAACCGTAAAATATTTTAAGTGAGGGTCAAGAAAAKAAGTCAGAGATACTTGAAATCATGGACTTTTTTAAAAGTCTTACCCTGGAACTTTTAGTTAAATATTCATCCTTAATGTTGAGCTTGTTTATGTCCTTGGTCTCCATTACTACAAGGACTTGGCTTTCTTTCACTTAATTACTTGCAAATAGACACCACAAGCTGAAGGAAAACATCAGATATCAGAAGATTGAAAGAAAAAGACAAGGTTTTTCTATTTTGCTCTTTCTCTTGTTACTGTGATGTTTTATTAGTAGCCTTTTACCAGTAGAGAAATTAAACTGAAGGGTTCGTGGCAGAATCTCAGCTGTGGAAGAAAGGAAGAGCAATTTCAGTCAAAATCAGCAGCTTCTGCRTGTTTCAAACTGTTCAGAGACATTCAAAAGGCGTGGAGGAGCTTCCTCCCACAGCAAGGAACACAATCCATGCTGGAGGACTTATAAAGGATCCTCTTGCTCCTGCCAGCCTAAGGGGAGCTGATGAATGGAGCTGGAGCTCAGCAGTACCCAGGATTTATTTTCTACCATCGTAATGTCAGATGACAAAGACAGGCAGGCTCTTGTGCCTACCACAGAGCCAAATGTCACAGWCAAGCTGAGCAAACAGGGTCAGACCAAGCCCTTCTGGAGATAAAGGCTTCTCTCCCCCAAGTTGCATACAGTGTAAGAACAGAGTTGATCCAGAGCTGCTCTGGCTGCCTTAGGACTGCAAAACCTCCCACATCTGCTATTCCCACACCCCTAATGAATCTAACAGGATTCATGGTGATAAAATCAGACTGCTCAGTAAAACACAGGCAAAACTCACCAAGTACTCACACAATTTGTGACATCTCTGCATTTTTTCTGCCACCAGTATTAGGACAACTTACTTTTTCTATACTCTATCTTTCTCYGGCTAAAACAGAGAGGCCAAGATGAATATAGAATGTCCTTTGAGGTAGGAGGTGGGGGAGAATTTAATTTTTAAGAAAGTCTTAAAAATATTACAGAGATACTTTATTGGCTCCTTGAGGTTCCACAGGACATTTTTACAACAGGATAAAGATACAAGAAAGTAARCTTAGTTTGCTTAGATTATTCTAATTAGTGAACATATTGGGATAAATAGCACATCACAAATATCTGAACATCACACAGATAAATCTTTAGGCAAGTCTAAAGTATAYAGGAAAAATACCTTAACTGTTGACTTTTTTGTTGACTTATTTGATGGATCTATTTCCAGCATGAACAGCTCAGAGTTACCTATACAAGCCTKTTATACATTATTAAAGTATCCCTTGTTATGTTTCTTACTGTTTTGTCCTAAAGCACAAAAATCTTTATGTTCCAGGTGAGATCTGCATTTTTACTTTGCACAGCYGAGCGTAGTGTCATGGCCACGTATATCTCCAGAAATAGAGCCTAAAGAAGGCTCTAGTAACACCTGCAGCTCTTCTGGAGCAAACCAAAACAAAGGAGAGCACAGATGGAGATGCTTCTCTGTGTACACATGGCTCTGAACAGATTCAAGCCTGGTTTATTTTACTCAGTGCTCTTGAAATAAAAAAGCAGCTCTAAATTCAGATCTCAAGTTACAGACATTCAAAGATGCTCATACTGTGATGAAATGTAATCTTTTGCAGGGAAGRTAAAATGGGAAATAGTTTCTTGAAAGAAAGGAAATCATAACACACTGAATGCTGAATTAAAGGTCTGAGTTGGGGAGAGCAAGAAAGGAACCTTTAACACCAGCATCACGATGGAATGTCAATCTGGATTACATATCCAGAGTAACTAAAATGCTGCAGTATCAGGGACATGGGGAAGAAGGTAAACCACAGGGATGGGGGGATGAGCCCTGCTGCAAACAGAGCATGGAGAAACTGAAAAACAGGCTTCCAGGAAGGTGTGGAATCATTCTGAACATTACAAAGAACCTAAGTACTCCAAACTAGCTACTGCAGGTAACTTTCTGATAAGAATGAAAATCCCACTCTGTTTTTTGAARGATTTGTGCCTTTGCCAAGTGAGATGCACACGGATGCAGGAAGAGAATTCAGATGATTAGACTAAGCTGTGAGACTCAGTTACCTGAAGACCCAAAAGGAACCAGCTTGCACAGTTTTTATCTACAGGACAGGACTCAGCCATCTACCCCAGGGTGAGATGAATCACCATGGGGAGCTCTCATGGCTCTTTTGCCTGCCAGAGCAGGCTCTGTGGGTGGGTGAGGTGCAGATGTGGATGTCTCAAAGCAGGGAGGGCGACTTGCACTATCATGTCCCATTAATCCGTGCAGTAACTGAGTGGCACCAGCAGCRTTCAAAGCCAGGGTGTGCAGGACCYTTTGTTTTCCYTTTCAGGGACAGGAGCCAGCTCCCACCCCAGTAAGTAGCTGTCAACTGCAGAAACCCAGAATTACAGCTGCCTTAAAATAACACCCCTCCTCTCAGTAGCCAGTGCAGCATCATTCCCCACTCAAAAGCTGTTCCCCATTTTTGGGAAAAGAGCAATGCCTATTTGCAAAYGCTTTCAGAACACAGTTTATATAAAGCTTTAGCAGATTTTTSAAAGGACAGCAGCTGTGGAAGTTCTGGAAGAGTTTTGCAATATGCATCAGGTTGGGAACAAGCACAAGGGAAAGCTCCTCTCTCCACAACGCTGTCCTTCCTTTCTGCCACACTAACCATGTCAGCTGAAATAAAATTAGAAATTATGATAGAGCTCCCACAGGTGGGGATGATCAGATCTGAGATGATGATTGGCAGCTGCAGAGCTAAAGTACACCTGCAAAATTGGAAATGAGGTTCATGCAGAATCATCCATCCATTTGGCTTATTCTGATCGAGACTTCTGTCCGGTGATGTGTTTAATCTATACTCCTCATTAAAGAAAAGAAAAAAGAAACAAAGAGACAAGGCAATCTTCCCCCAACCAAGCACAGAAACAACTCAACCAATTGCTTAATCCTTTCTTCACAACTTGCTCTAAGTCTGAACTTCTAACTTCTCTGGGGTTTAAAAAAAAAAAAAAAAAANAGAATCAGTGTATTTCAATATAGCCTTTTGCTCCTGTCTCCATTCTGTTCTCCACTGAAAGGCATGGAAGATGTGCCAAAATATCACAAAATTACTGTTCTGCCTCCCATGCTCCCAGCAAGACAGGAAACACTATGGCCTCATGAGAATATTTTAAAAAAATATTCTGTGGCTGTGGCTGATCCTGCACTGAGCTCCATGGAAACAACAATGGAACTCATTGCTGGACTGGAGCCTAAATCTGGGGTTTAGCTCCATTTTTTTTGTTTGTTCTCATTTTGTCCAAAACAGCCTACACATCTCTGGTACAGCTCTGCTGATCTGTCAGGAGCTAAGCTGAGCTCTCCAACTTCTTTTTAAACAAGATAYCAAGCAGCCATGAAATGGTAATGACTTTCAGTATTTAGCCCAGTAACCCACAGGAGGAATGCAGGTAAAACTTTGTTGACTAATGTGGCATTATGTAAAGCCAGTATCAGATAAGTGCTGATATTTTTTCTATGCTTGCCATGATGAATAAAAGCAGACAAAGCTTTATTTCAAAACATAAATGAGGTTGGGCTGAACAATTCCTGTAGCTCTTTTAAAAATTACACTGTTGAAAAAGAATTGTCAATCAATTTTATAGGGAACAATGAATGCTAAACCTCATTCAAGACTCCTCTGTACTGGTCTTATTTTCCTAGCACAGAGTGCATTATTTTGATCCACGTTTCAGATGGTATCTTTATGCCATGTTCTTTGAATGATTTCATCTTTCGTGCACAAAGCCACAAGAGAATCCTGAAAGACCTTTTCAATCTGTTGATCTGAAAGAGTGTTTGAACACTGGAGAAGCCCAGCTATTTTATATCCTTGACTTCATTATTTTTACAAAGTACAGCTACATGTGTTCCACTTTAGCCAATAAGGATGCCATTGAAAAGTATAAATATGCCACTCAGTATGCAGGGCTTTTTTCCCTGGCTGCAGCAAGATGTTCTGCCAACTAATTCACATTTGCATGACATTGTAATATTTCCATTAGCATGGCTGATAGAAGTTTTGAAAGTCTGGACATGCTGGCAGCCTTAAAAGTTTTTTAAGAAACTTCTGCCCTACCTCTTCTTGAAGAAAGGAAACAACAAAAGAGCCAAACTAAAGGACTAAACCAAATCATCATGAGTTGGAAAAAATGATGGGTATAGTYTAATTGAATTTTTATATTGTCTTTAGGTAGGAAAGCAATTCCATTTTTTAACATTCTGCTGGTTTAAATGTTTTGAAGAAATTCACATCACAAAACCGACACTGAGTAAAAGTTGGGCATAAAGCCAGAAGTGGTCACATTAGTGAGTCAGTGTAGCCAGAATTGTGCTAAGCACAAAGACATGAGTCAAACACTGAAAGCAGCCAAAGGCCAGAAGGAAGAGATAAAGGATAGCAAGGAGATAACCCTGAGCACTTCCTGCTTTACAAATCCTAAGAGCAGCTGGCAGAGCTTGGCCAGAGAAACCTGACCTTGGACRAGCAAACGGGGCCCATGAAAAGGAGTCAACTCCCTCAAACAGCAAGAGGCCAAAGCACCAGAAATGCATGCAGCTCAGGAAATGATAGGGAAATAGGTATTTCTGTTGGAAAGTCAACAGCTAATCAGGATGCTAAAGCCTCTGCTGCTCTAATTCACAGGAGTCAAAACATCACACAGGGTCACAGAGAGAAGCACTGCTCTGTTTGCACCCACAGAGACTCACGGGAAATGCAAGTCCCCCTCACACAACCTGAGACAGGGTCACAAATCCTGGAACGGGGAAGTAATCCGTAATTTTTCTTTGTTACATAAATAAAGCTAGCTAAAATATAAAGCTTAAATAAATATGGCAAAAATTATAAATTTAGGTCAAGAATATTGGACAAGAACCTAGGCAAAGAACACCAAAATATCCCTTCTCATCACTCAYAGCTCTAGACCCTGCTTCTGGGGGCAAGAGGAAAAAGTACAACCCAAACACCCTCACAGGTTTCCTGTTGTGAGGCAACAGTCTTACCTACTTTAATTACACATTACCTACTTTAATTTACTACACTGAATAACCACAGATTGAGGCACTCAACTTCACCATTAATTAGCTCATCAACATCTGGCAATCAGTAGTGTGCAGCATAAACAATTCCAGTCTTGCACCACTCAAAGCTAACTTAATTCTGAAGAGTGTTTTGAGCATCACTGCGAGTATGAGCTGCCTTTTAAACTGAAAATGGAAGTATTACTATGTGATAGAGCTGGAGCATTTATTTTTCTGGAGGGTTTCATGGGGATGATATTTGTGGCTGCTAGAAACATCATAYAGTTGGGGAATTCAACCTATCCTCTCATAATAGTATTTCTTTTAGCATGGTAAGAAATACACATTCATAAATTCATCTGTTACAGTCCAATAACACAATGCAGCAAGATACTCTTTACTTGCAAATTCTTCCACCACCTTCTGCTCCATGCAACACAGCTCAATCTCACACCAGAGCAACTCAACCCACCAYACAACCAGGTCCTGTGTAAGGCAGATTCTTTGAGCCTGAAGTCATGTACCAACTTAAGAATTTTAATGGCCTGCAAATGCCCCTGGCCAGTGGAAGAAAGCTGGTTTTGCTTCTTTTCCATTTGGTCTACAAGACAGACCTTGCTCCCTTTGRGACTCTACAGTTGTCATTGGGATCATCCCAGGGATTATGCTGCTGCTGCTGCTGCATTAAATCCTTTCTTAAGGAGTGGGAATAAAGATGTTGCCTTCASTTGGCTAAAAACAGCACTCAGAGAACAAGCACACTCCAGCAGATCTCTGATTTGTGGCCACRCAAAAGCTCTGGTAGGAGGCAGTTAAGAGGCCCACATTCATCTCCTCACCATGCTCCTGTTAATTTGAGCCAATTTAACCTTTGGGTTTTCACTTCCTCATAATCTTGCTACTAATTTGTTCACASTGTTCTTATGAATTGAAAACAAGCCTTTGAGGGACCTTTGCAAATGTCTTCACATGTCCATAGCATTAACTCAGAACAAGAATAGTTCCAAACTAACTAAATACAGTCCTTAACATCTCTAACAGCAGTGGGTGAGAAAGAGCTACGCCTAATGAGCCTCAGCCCACCAGAACATATGTTTGTCAGTACTGCAGATCCATGCCAGCATTTATTATGTAAATTATTGCACAACCATTTATTGAGTCTCCAGTACTAATGACTTGCTGTGAAAATAAATCATAAGCAGAAAAAGAAAATCAAGAAAGAAACCACATAATTCATATCTGAGTGTTTTTACTTCTGCCATCTACCACCCATTCTCCAGCCAGACTGTTGCTTGAGATAAATCCTTTAATCCACTAGGGACTGCCAATGAGTTTCTGTGTTTGTGTCTGCAAAGGGGCCTAATAATAGTACAGACAGTGTRATACACGCTGAGAACCAGAATGGGAAACAAAAGAGCCTCTGACTCAAAAGATCATTTCTTTGCACCCTTTGGATTCCATAAGAAAGTATTTTTACACTGATCATTAAAGATCCCATTTAATATTGTTTTACAGATGATAGTGACATGGATTCAGCAGCCCACCTGGGACTCTGTGACATGGCCTGATGTTTCAATGACTGCTGTTCAGAAACCTCCCGTTTAAATGTACAAATTTTGCATACTTTTAAAATTATTTGCCAGAAATAAAGGGTTAAAAATGCATGCTTTTTCCACAGGTGTGTAACACCTGCCAGGGAAGCAAAGGCAGACAACATAAGCCACAGAAAGAATGCTTTATAGTGCCTCAGCTCCTTGGTGTGGAGCCCATCCTTTCCAGTCATAACCCACATAAGCAAGCACATACAACCAAAACCATCCTTTTCTATTGTTTTGGTTTTTAATACCTGCTCTAAGTCTCAGCTGCTTTTTCCTTAGTTAAAAAAAAATCATTCTGACCTCTGTCAAAAAGAAATTTATTTCAAGTTAACAAGCTACCTTTCATAACATCTACATTGCAACCTCAAAAGTGATTGACRGACAAGTACTTCCCAGGCCTCTATTAACTAATTTTAGGCACTTAACTACTGTCACCCTGAGTACTCTAGGAAATAACAAGGTGCCTACTGACAGCAACTGAGATCATGGGGGTACAAGCAGCTCATTTCTCTCTCTGACTACAGGGGAGACAGCGCAATTATTTTCCTAACTGAAGTGCATTAATTATGTACCTAAAGTTATCCAAGCTTATGCAGACCTGCAGAGCGTAATGTTTACAGAGTCAGWGCACCTAAGGTATTTCTGTGGAGAGGTCATTATTTTAAACAGTTTTTAAAGCCCCTGTTACATTTTTAGGTGCCTAATTCCCACTGATTTAATAGGGAGCTGGTGAGTGACTACTGTAATGAAGATCTTTCCCCAAAGCACATTTGAAAACTACCTCTGTTTTTGTTTTTCMCCTGTTTTGGGAGTCTGTGCACAGCAACAGAGCAACTGAACACCTAAGGAGAGCAGGCAGCCGGTTATGGGAGGAAGAACAGCTGGGGAAGAGAGAAAATCAAGTATTACGTTATTGGTATTTCCAGCACATTTCCAGAGGCTCCTGGAGAACCCTGCCAGGTTTGTGATTGATGTGGCTGCTGAAGGTCAAGAAGCCAGGAGCAGTGGCCCAGGGTGGATACCACAGCTGAGAGAATTGCTCTTCAGTGGGAATGCAGAGGGCATGAGGCAGTGACAGCACACGGTCTCTCTCCTTGAGATGCACCACTTTAACCCTTTAAAAAAGCATGGTAARTAAGGGCTTGTGTATTTATTTGCAAGATAAAAATATCATTTTGGCAAAAAAGAATCTGTTACAATCCAAACAAACKATCATTTGTTTGAAGGTAAACAAACATAGGCCCAGAGGAGAAAAGCAGCACACATGGAATTGGCCAGGTTTATTTAAGCCTGCAAAAAGTCCAATGAGAGTTGAGGATTTACCAGAGCAGATCTGATACCATCCCATATGTAATKAGAAAAAGGAAAACAAATTCATCCTAATGTATCTAGCAGATCTCCATTGCTGTATGTTATGGGGAAAAGTGCAATCCCCTTCTCTCTGCTGAGAGGGCACATTTAAACCAATTAAAATACATCAGYTGGGGTTCAATATGTATTTTCATATCAATAAGGGGCATAATAGAAAAAAAACTGAGGGGTTTAGGCAAACAAAATTAACCAGGAACATCCGGCTCCACACTTCCCACTGCTTCCATTAAGAAAATAATAAAATGCAATTCCAACTCAATCATGCAATGCCAACCTATCTTTTCTTATTAATGACTTGGGGAAAAAGCGTTGCCCCCTGGTGGGAATTTTGAAAACATCTCCACATAATGTGACCCTTAGTCCTAAAATGCCCAGGTTTCCAAATACCAGACTCTTCACTTCAGACACAGCTGACAGAATCGAATGTTTTGCTTTAATACTAGGATAAACTGCAAAGTAAAATGCAAGGCAATGTGAAAGGCTGACTTAGCAAACTTGGGTTGCTGTTGCCAACATTTACTGGTGAAAGTGATTGATAGAGGTTTTCAATGGAGAAAAGCCAACTTTGTATGAAATAATTTGTCACAAAGTGTAACATAATCTGTTTAGTTTTTCTAACACACASTATATTATGCTGCATTGGATATGCTCCTAATTGGAGTGAAAGGCAGAATGGCTATACTTTTCCAATTTTAATTTTTTTTAGTTATGTTCTTTATTCTGGCTGAGCCAAATTTCTGCATTCATCCATGAAAAAATGCTGCATCAGGCTTCCTGATCCTACACCTGCAGGTGAATGTGGTTTACAGAAATTGAGGTAATACTGGAAACTGGTGTCAGCACTTAGCTCTAGAAAAGGCAGCATTTCAGTGCAAGGCTGTTCATTGCATTAAAAAAAGGCTGAATTTTAATAAATCTGAGGTCCATTTTCTTTATTATAACACATATCATAGCTCATAGCTGGGCCTAGTGAATAAAAGACTTTTAAACAATCTCTGGCCCAGAGCAGTTTATGCTTCTACAACAAAAATTAACAACAATATCTAATAATCTCTGCAAGTCTCCTAAATTCTCTGRACCTAACATTTCCCCTCCATGAAACAGATATAACACGTTTTACCCTCACAAAAAAAAAAATCACCACGATCATGAAAAACATTTCTTCTCTTTAACCCTTYTTTCCAGGAAAATAAAAATTGTCCCTTAAAAAGATTAAAAACCTGATGGATACCTGAGCTTGATGTAAGCTCCCGCATTACAGAAGACACGAAACAGATGCTCATATGGGGACACAGTACAGCCTTCTGGCTCCTCTTTGTAAATTTGCTCTCTGCTGGAATTTAGGGACCCGTTAGGTCTTTGTGGAGGTTTGCGGTGGCCTCTAGTGGTGTCAGTGGAAATGGGACACTTCCCTCTCGCGGCTGCAGGGTTCACKAAATGAATCCATGAACCAAAAACATCCGCGCTCTGAGCTGCGGCTGCCATTCTCTCAAACGGGAAAAGTGTGAAAAAGCTGAGCAGTAAAGCTCGTCTGTAGTTTACACTCTGGGATGACAAATATARACTCGTTGAATGTGAAGAAATGATTTGATTTGCTCTCTATTTCTTTGCAACAAGCTCTTTAAATGCTTACCTAATATTGCTGAATCTTTTATTCTGATGCCTCAAATTAGCCCTCTTTCCTAAAGTTTCCCTCAAAGTCTTCGGGGTCTACAGTCTTTAACATGAACCTGAGTTCATTCTCAGCCCAATGGTAAAGAAATCTGGGAATGATCTTTCCTAACACTGTCGCACAGGTGAACTCCCAAAACTTTTGGGACACAGTCTGACCATGATGCAATAATGAGCAATTGTAAGGATTAGTTTTAAGGCCTGATTTTCTCACAGAAGAAATGTTTTTTAACTTCATTCTTTAAGCTGTCTTTTAAATATTCCTCAGGTTCATTTCAAAAACAAAACACTCTGGTGAGAGAAGTACWCACATTTTTCCTCACACAATGGGAGGAAACATTTCTGTATATACTGTCAGGTCTTAATGACTTCTTTGACAGATGTCCTTTATAATTTCTCTCTCACCTAGACTGAAATCATTCTCATGAAAAGACATAGTAATCCAAAACCAAGTCCCTGCTATACCACTACAAAAGCCTATTAATGTTTTCCCCATTTCTTCCTCCACAGTTCAGACCCAAAGGCCAGACTGCAGCAGTGTGAGAGACTTTAAAAGCAGCAAATCACTGGCATGAATGTCTAACAGCAATGGCTGTGCTCACTTTAGTCACCACCTTATTTAATGGCCCTGAGACAGTTTATTCCCAAGACCCTTGCAGAAATCAGGATTACAGGATGCTTGTCACAAGTGTCCAAACTAGATGTACTGAGGGAGGGAGTGCCCAATGAAAGGTGGATCTATCTAAAACACATAGAGCTTTTTTTATTATTTTTAAGTTCTCATTTCTTCAAGGGCTTGTGCAGAACTCATTCCATTTACCTTTTAGTTTCATCTGAAATAGAAACTATGGAAAAGTCAATTAAACAATGACATCCCCCTCTCTCAGCTGCTCATCTGGGTTCCCAGAAGAGGCCAGAAGCCTGCGTGGAGGAGCCCACAGAACAGCTTTGAGGTGAGGACTTATGTGGGCTGGGAAACTGAGTCACAGGTGGAAGAGCACACACACCCAGAATGTGACAGGGTCAGAAACAGACTCCAATTTTCACAGTTCCTAGAAGCCCATCCTAATCCCTGAACACATTCCTTTTCATGTGAGTGCTATTTAATGATGAACCGTTAAATCCCACCCCTGTTCTCATCTTTCTCCAGCCAAGTGATATCGCATGTTGCTTTCATTATTGATTTGTGCTACCCTTTGGCTCTCCTGCTCCACTCTAGCTCACTTGGCTTGGCCCAGGASCTCTTCAAATGCAAAGCACAAGTATTATTTCCGTTTCATGCAAAGCTTGCCTAAATTTGTGGCAGGGAAAAGGCTGCAGAAGAACTGKATCGTGTGACTCCCAAATGAAACCAGCTGCCTGTTATTTCCATCTCTGTAACTTCAGACCAGATTATGTGAGCTGGAAAGATAATCTTTGGCCACCCTTTGATGAAGAGAGTCCTTTATAATTATTTTTATTTAAATTTTGTGCTGTTAGCAGGAAATTTGATCACAAATGTGACCTTGTTGTGGTCTCTGCTCACTCAGCCAATTTTGCTGCTGAGCTAATTACAACAGTGGCATGGAAAATGTGCCTTAATACGCTGTTACACTCTAGCTGTCAAATCTACTAACAAGAGCACAACAATCAGCAGCACCACCTTGCACAGGTCATTGGCAGCAATGGAAAACTCTCCTGGATTCTTCACCCTGCTTCCTGACAGAAGGCAAAGACTTCACCAAACTCCACGCTGCTGTAAACCATCCTGTCTGGTAACCCTAATAACTGTTCTTAAATTAACTTGGGAATACCTACAGACTGGAGAAGTAAAGTAAAGTAGGTAGGTCTTAATTAGGTGTAAAGTAGGTGATCTTAATTATCTCTTTGGTTATTAAACCATATTGTTTTCTCTTGAGCCTGTATGTTAATCATGTCTCTTTCAGCTACTAGAAAGGAGCTCATATTTCACCTGAAGTTCCTCCTCCAAGCTTCTTTATTCTTAAGGGAAGGCAGAGATTAGAAGAAATGGWTATTCTCCTCATGTTTTCCTGCCTTAATTCCTACAAGTTGTTCTTACCCATTCTGTCTGCCTGAGGCCTTGAAAGGACAACCCCTGAAAGTGAAACATTATGCTGCATGTGAGCTCAAACAGGGTGAAAAGCGAGATCTCACCCACAAAACAACCACCTGTGAACACGGCTTTGCTGGAATGCCAGCCCTGTCCCCGCTTCCAGGCTGGGAAGACAAAAGAGATTTTACAAGCAGAATCTCTCGAAGAAACACTTTCTCTAAGGTACCCCTCTTACACTGGTAAGTAAATTTCTCAAAGTCAGGCTCTAGCAGTCTGAGAGTGAGTACACAAAATTGCTATAACAGAGCACTACCTAGTGGCTTTAACCCAAATTAAAATTTCAGTGCATAGGAGCTGCACAGCATCTCTTAAGGCCTTGAGTACCAAAACCAAGCTACCATTCAGATCTCTTAGCAGCTGTATCCTTCCATGCAAGTGGTCTGTGTCTATGGCACATCTGACCTGCATGGGACTTCTGCCTTTTGAACTTTTTCACTTCTCACATTTTCAAAAGCCCAAGTTCAAAGATCCACACAATCAATGTTCAAAATGTCTCACACAACCCATTGAGAAATAGGTGACAATTTTCCTCTGAAGCAGCAGGTTTGTAGCAGACAGAAGTAATTAATGGCACAAGATACTTTCTTCCTTCAGAGGAAGTGATGAGAAGTCTTCATTGGAATGCTGTGCAGTAAAGTATTTACCACTGATATTATGGGAAATTTGAAGATCCAAAAATAGAAGGTGGTGGAAGCAGGGTAAGGCCTCAGTGCCAGGTTTGAACTGCTGGTCTATTCACAGCCAGCATCTTGAGGCTCAGAATAAATCCTGCAATATATTTTCTTCTCAAAGGAATTTATGGTCAGGAAGAAAGCTGACTAGTGGTATGAACTCWTTGCAAAACAAACACATGCACAAATCCTGGTACTCTTCGAAGGGTAATAGATTCAAATCTACTTCCATCCAATTATTTCTTCATTTTCAGAGGGCCTGGTGGAATAAAAGTATTCAGAGGAATGAAAGTATTGAAGCTTTATCTTAACCCAGCCAGATCTGCAAAACGGAATGTGGTTTATAGCTAAAGGCAAAATCATAGTTATTTGTAGAACCTTTGCTTCCTGGCTGCATATCCCATGGGCTGTGAGCATCCCACATCCTCATCTGGCTCTWAGTCTCCACTTCAGCAGATCTTCAAGAGAACATATTTGTGAAAGTCCAAAACTATCAGTTACCCAGCAAGCTAGGCATGCAACAAGCTCACTGTCTCCTTTGACAACATGGAAGWGCAGATGTCCTTGGCATTCCCAAAATAATTGTTATATTTTCATTTCCAGAAAAACAAATCCAGGAAAAAAAAAAAAAAATCAAAGTTCAGAAGAGCAGCAACAAACCCCAGATGTGAAAATCTTAGACCCCACCAGGCCCACAGATTTTGCCTTGCAGAGATAGTTTAGAAGAAAGTTCCCAACTCTTCATGGTTCTACAGATTTCATTTTCATCTATAGCTTTATCAGGGTTTTAGGGTCYGACTACCAGCACGTGACTCTGTAGGATGTGCTATGTTATGAAAGTCAATTTATTTAAAACTACAACTGCCCTTGTAGTTTTAAATCAATATATTCATATTTCTTCATATATACATATAYATATTTAYCTRGTATCAAGCTGACAAATATACTGATAAACATGTAAGCAAGTCCTGGAGAGTGTAAATATAGCATGCTTCTGGCAGAGTCAGTAATTGTTGGGTTTGCCTATTGATTTTCAATTTAACTCCTTGCTCTTACACTTACTGTTTCTAAAAGCTTGCTGGGATTTTTATTAGCACTGATGGCTGTTACAGCAGCACTTACAGGCTAAAGCCTTTTTCTTTTAGGTGTTGTGTGTAACAGACACAATAAATGTTCTSTGATTAGTTATAAAAGTATATTTTAGCTCCAGACAATCCCTCCCATTGACTGTGGCCCGTGCAAGGGACAGGACAAGAGCTGAGCTCTTGGCAGGATTTTGGTACTTTACAGTACCTAGGATRTACATGCTCCTGCAGGGTTCACAGRTTATTTTTTAAGGCAACTCCCCATGTGTTTTTATTGTGATTTCTTCCAGCTACAACATTTTTAAATCTTAAGCCTCCTTAGACCTTCTAAAATTAATATTATTCTCTTCTTTAGTCTTGAAAAAACAATCATAGCAAGTCCTTGAGTTAAAAGATCAGCTCTAAAGTGGCTGAAGGAGAGATATTTTTTTTATGGAAACTGCAATAAATAAACACTTTGAAAACATCACCTCCCCCTCCTWTCCCTTTTCACCTGGGATTGTTTTCTACTCCACAGTTCTCTTCCACATCATCCCTTTGGACATGTCAGGTCAGACCCAAAAGAGCCAGGAGACTTTTGCAAAGATGAAATAAAGGGAATAGAGGTGGGCACAGAACAGATGATTGCTAGTGCAATCCAAAAGACAGTACTTCAGTAATAAAATGTAGCCTGAATAGATTTTTTAGTCCTTCTGCTTTCACACCAAACTTTCAGAGCATATCTAAACCCTCAGTGGTAAAGCTGGACTTGCACCCAYTTTGGGATGCACAGCCTGAAGCTCCAACTTGCACAGGCAGGGTTTACAGCCAAGAATTAYCACCACAACAGATAAAATCCAACCCTGTCTTGGAGGACATGGCCATTACAAATGTCAGTTCTATGACATTTCACAGCAAACTCCCCAACATTGAAGATTTCSCTCATATGTCTAATCCAAGACACCAGTCTTAAATTCTCTTGAAGACATATTGCTCCTCAGAGCCTGCAATTAYGTGTTTTCAGTCTTGCATTTCTAATTTCCATTTTATCCTTTCAATATCGTTAACAAAGAGTAAAGTTTAACAGTACAATAAAAATTTYCTTTGYGGCTTCAGTTWGTGTCYCTTAAGCCAATCTCAATATACAAACTTACTGTAACCAAKGCAACATGAATGTAAGTTTTTATTTTTTCAGTGTGCCCATTTGAACAGCAGAAATTTTAAATCCAGTAAGACTCTATAAAATTTGGGAGTTTTTCTGTTTTGAAACAAATGCAGATGTTTGTTCCATTGTTTTCAGAGTCGCTCTAACCAGGCTCAATGTTTTTAACATGGTTCTGTTGTTGTCATTGCATGTGGAAATTCTGATTTTTCATCACCATGATCTGTGAAGACTCTTGYACCAAGAGCCTTTTGGCCCAGGCTCCTAGATTATAGAACTTAGCACACCACTGTCTCACACAGAGAAGATTTTTCTTCAACAAATTTTCACAAAAAAACCCCTACAAGCACAGGTCAACATTAGGTATTTGACTAATTTCCAGCTGAGAGCAGAGGAATGACTGCTGCAAGCTACTTTTTACAAGAACACTGAAACAAACCGAACCATTCCAATTGACCGAACCATTCCAAATCAGCAGAGTTTTCAGGAAGTTTTTAGGGTGACACTGTGACACRCTTGGCCRTTACAATTTTGACTCCCATAAAGAKACTYTACTTAGAMTCATAGAATGGTTTGGGCTGGAAGTGACCCTAAAGGTTATCTTGTTCCAACCCTTTCACTAACKTAGGTTGCTCAGAGCTCCAAACAGCCTGGCCTTGGACACCTCCAGGGATGAGCATCCACAACTTCACTTAGGCTAAATTTACTTTAGATAACAGTAGCTTCTAACACCTGCTTTTGTACAAAACTGGRAAATCAGTTTGAGTCCTCAAGTTACTCTAATTAGTTTAGACATCCAATACATTGGCAAGAACAGGGAGTGAAACAAATTCCTGCACTTTTATGCATACCAGGGTTAAAATTTCATGCAATGACAACAAACCACAGAAGCCATGAATCCTTGCTTCAGTGTGATATTTTTAGTCTGTCGGGTTGCAGGAACTGATCCAGTTACTAAGATAGGTTTACTCTGTTAATAGACCTAATTTCGAAGCCTTAACTCACCTTTGTCACAGCAGATTAAGTGCTAGCAAGTGCCAAGCCRTTCTGGTGTTGTGCTTTGCTGCTCCGCACAGCAGAAACACTTATTTTAACTTGCACARCAATTAAACTGATGATTATGGGAGGAAGATTCTTATTATATGCAATTACAGGCTGAGGATCCAGACAGGCTCTTTCCACCAGCAGCCAGGCCCTCTTTCACTACATGAAAAGAAATCGACTCCAGCTTGTACTGAGTCACATTACAAACACTTAGAGGCAGCATTTGACCACAATTCCTTAGCCTGGAACCTCTGACCTTGCACSTGCTATCCCAGCCACAGTAACACTTCAGAAACTTTCAGTTTCCTGGTTTCCTCCAGTAGAGAGATGGAATTTGCTGCAAATCATTTAACATTCTCAAGCTTCAGTGAGGCTGAGAGTGTGCAAAGTTTTGAACACTTTAGTGCCCTGCATCACTCCAATTCCATGTAGGTCATGATTAAAAAGACTGATTTAACCTGAAAATTACAATATTTATGAATTATATGCTGCCTCATTAAAATTATAAATAAGATGGACAAAGTAAGTCTCTTTTACAGCTATTGCCTCTAAGCAAAATTAGCTGGAAAAATGATGAARCTCCAGTTGAAATTTCAAGACACCTGAAGGCTTCCACTGACTTAATAATGCCAAGAATTTTCTCATTTCCAATTTCTTMCTTTATTATTTTTTGCTACTTTCCTTTGAGCACACAAAAGTAATAAATGTGTTTTTATCACAGAGAAATAAAGTAGCACTGCTGAAATCTGCAAAAGCAAGTGGGCATGGAAATGCCTCTTTTTTTTTTTTAATAAAAGCTTTAATAAAGATGTATATATAAGCCTTTCAGCTCTTCAATAAGAGCCTGAGCCTGTGAGATGCTACAGACCTCAACTACCCCTGAAGTTGGCAAACTATTTTACAGGAAACAATCTTGTGCTGGTCCCAAGGCACAGAACAATATTATCTAATATATCCTTTCTCTCTTGAACCTCTGTGTTTAGGTTCTTAATTATATCAGTTGGAGAATATTGTGAACACAGGAGAGCAGATATGCAGATCCCAGCTATTTTTTCTCCTGGTGCAAGAGGGAGTGCTGGAAGAAGAGAAAGTTCTCAGAGTCCCCATCTTCTCTGCCCTGCCCAAGYCCTTGTGCTACAGAAAAATGCTGCAACTTCWGGTCTGTTATAGGRATCAGGCAGAGGAGGACTTGGTGGCCAACAGATGTGGCTGTTTCCAACAGTGTKAGGAYCCAGAAGTCATGGRTTCATTAAATCATTKAAGTTRGAAAGGATCTCCAAGATCATTGAGTCTGACCTCTCCGCACAAAATGCCAAGGCCACCCCTAAATCATGTCCCCAAGTGCCACATGTACACTCCTTTTAAATTCCTCAAGGGTTGGGGACTCAACCACTTCCCTGGGCAGCCTGCTCTACTGCTTGACAACCCCTTCCCTGAAAAACATTCCCTAATATCACACCTAAACCTCCACTGGTGCTACTTAAAGCCATTTCCTCTTCTCTCAAGTATAAAGAAATAGGACAAGAGACCGACTCTCACTTGCAGTAAGCAGTGACAACATTTCAGGAGGAGCATCTCAAAAATAATTCTTAAGCCAATAATCCGAATTTTTTCAAAGTAAATTAATTAGTAATGGTAACAGTTTTCTGTTTCAAAAAGAGAGATTTGATAAAATGGAAGTACCAGTTAATAAAATTAATTAGGCCAGTCAACCAGACAAAGAAACCTGGGGATCTGAATGCTTGCTTCCAATTTCTGCAAGTTCATAAAAAGCACATAAACTCATAAATTCASAGCAAGTTCATAAAAGGCTTTATAACACACGGTGCCTGGGAGAACAAGAAAGCGAGTGGCTGTGCAGTCCCAGCACACCTTCCCTCCTCCTCTTCCCAAACCATCCTTSATGGTCCAGCCTCTCCAAGGGCATTCTCAGACCTCACTGGTGTCCAGCCACCAGCCCAAGAAACTCAGACACAGCCATACTCATCATGAGGAGCATTTCTGGCTTCAGGCCAGAGGAAAAGCTGGTATAAAATTTTGTCTCTTGTTTATGACTTTGACRTGCTCAAAATGGAACACCAGAAAATTCTACTTACATTAGGATTCTTTAGAAATGTCTTATTTGTGTTTGTATTCAAATTTGTGCTCAGAGTTGATTTACACTGCAATAAGGAAGTAATATTCCTTTGGCAAGTACTACAACTACTTAGATATTCCTGTGAGAGCATTGCTTTAATGAAAGCAGAAACGGTAAGAAAAGCAGACAAACGATTTTCTCTGCCTATTGAACTGTGACAACTGTTTTACCTCCTATCGACCTTCATCAACAGGGGAAACAGTTTTCTCCAACAAGTATTTTCAATAAGAACCATAGGCAGTTCCAAGTTTGTGGAGATCAGCATTTTGAGTTTAATTGCAGAGGCTTTCGGATGACTTTAGCAAAAAAAAACTAATCAGTTAATTAAAAGATGAGTGTTACAAGCCACATCCAATTAAGGAATAACCAGACCAGATATTTACCAGAAGGACTGATTCTGTTTTGAAGCTAAGTCACATTTTACATTAGTATARGTTTTACARCACACACATTTAGGTATGGAAGAGRAACASCAACTGAAAGGAGGCAGCACAGAATCGCTCTGACAAGACAGAGTTCTATTGTCTTTTACTGTCATTTCCCCAAGCTGCAGGAACACTCAGAGGAGCGGAGAACACAAAATTGAGACAATGAAGAAAATGGATTTTAGCAGCAAGCCCCCCAGAGAAGTGTCACAAACAGCCAGTTCAAAACAAATACTCCTTGGTATAACCTTGGTCTAACCAAAAAYCTGCAACTCATTACCTGAATGGGTCCTAAAGATAAGCTGTGGCTCTTACAGCCTGATTAAAGCCCTGGAAACGTTACAGAAAATTTAATCTCCGAGACTCAGGCACAGAACATGTAACAACACATTTCCCCCACTTTCTCCCTTGTATCTCAGTCTTACCACCAAATAACCAAAATAGCCAAAGCTGCAAGGGGAGCACAGAACAGATTTTATCAGGTCCTCCTCCAACCTTACCTTTTCTTCAAACTTGGATTTAATGCTCTCTTGAGACACCCTGCATCATCTAACATAAATACTGAGCAAAATGCATGCACTTCAGAATACTGGGCAACAGAAGAGAAGACACAAAACCAAAAAAGAGTCTCTTGATTCTCCAACGCTTTAGTATCACTTAAAAGTCATATAGGTAAAAGGTACCAAAAGCTAGAAACAGAAGCTCTCATGTCAGCATTACATGGCATAATAAGCAACCACAGTTATTATGGGCCCTGAAAAACAGAGAAAAAATGACTTGCATATTYGACACTATAACTCACTTATCTTCTGAAAACCCACATTGGATGCAAAAAAATGAGATCTTTACAGCTGCTGATRATTACTCTAATTTTTAATGTCAAATGATCACTAAATGCTAATCTTTGTATCCATAAGCTTTTTTCTACAGATTGTACTAACAAAATTCAAGTCTATTTAACCACAGGCCTTAGGATTAGGGGAAGAAAAACATTAAACAGAAAAGAAACGTCCTATGTCTTCTATCTGCCCTGAAACATGCAACAATGCAAAAAGCCTTGTCTAGTGTCAAATTTGATGAGCAATAAGCTTGTCTACCTTCTGATTTGGGGATTTCCCCAGCAAAAGCTCACCCACTCAGACATCCACGACATCCACTGCACATATGTAATTTGTTGGGGGTGGGTTACTTTTTTTGAAACACAATAGACCAGCACAGAGTATAGGAAAGTTACAGCTACCTTAGAGGAGAAAAAAAAAAAAAAAGAAAAAATACCACAACAAACCACTTAGCTGAATTATCAGAATCCTGATGGTATCAGCTGACCTTGCTGTGTCTGAAAAAGAGAAGACACCTCGGGGCCACTTGCTGAACCAGACAGGGAGTGTCAGAAAAGCCGGGTGAGGYTAATTGGCTCATTAGGGCTAATTTGCATTCACCTGGCCTAAATATCTCCAATGACCATTTCTCCCCACATTTGGCTTTTCTTAAGATAACTGTAAAGGAACCAGTAGTGTGTTGCCTTGTATTTGTGAAATGCAAAATCTGCCCTGTATTCAGCAGTGAAATCCCTGTGTTCTCCTGATCCAGGAATTTACTTTAGTGTCACCGTTTGAAAGGAACACATTTTCACTTGTGCTGCATGCAAAAAGACCGAAGATACAAGTCACCTTTACAGCCCTCACAGCAAAGGGACTGCAAATGATGCACAAACTGATGTAATCTGTTCAGATGTTCAGAGCCACAGCAACCAAATGAAAGGAAAATGACACCCACTGGAGAGCCAAGCAAGTGATTAATGTTTAGAAGCATTTAGCATTTTAAGCAAATTTGAGCTAAAAAGCAGCTAATTTCTCAGGGCTTGGCAGAAGTGTAGAAGTAGAACTTGAATGAGCTAGAAAAGAGAAGTCTCCAGAAAAAGAGCCTGGCTGCTTTGAGCAGGACAAAACAGGACTTGGACTTCCCCCAGACTCAAGTTCTCCAAGCATGGACCTCTCACAGACAGGCTCATCACAACCATTTCCCTGCTGTTATGTTTTTCAGATTTACATATGACAGAGTCCCTGCCCTTAAGAGCTTAAAATGGGGAAGAACATTAGCAACAGGAAAAAAAAAGGGGAAGGAAACCTAACAAACAAACAATCCTCAGACTAAGGTATGCAGCTCTGGCACTGCTGCTTTTCACTACTTCAGGGGAAAAGCATTACACAAATTTTCACTGTGGGTAGGAACAGAAGATGGGCTCCATGATCAAAGCACTGTTTTGATGCCACACAATATGTATTTTCTTCTAAGTGTATTTGTCTATAAAGCTTAAAGAAGCAGTGAGTCCAGGGCAGCAAMGGTGAAGCAAGTGGGACTGTGGAGGAGGTGATTGCAACCAGCAGGAGAAGGAGAGTGAGGAGAGATGCACAGCAGCACAGSGGAGTACAGCAAAAGACTGTGTGAGACACAACCCATGGGAACTGACTGCAAGGGCAGGCAAGAGAGAGTCCAGTTCTAAAGGTCTCTCATCCAAACAGCCAAAAGCTCTTCAGGTCTGGTTTGGATGCCCCATTGTGAAATCCTCTACACAGAAATGTCCTTCAGCTGGAAAGCCTTTTGTAGTCACACAGCTTTCAGAAAAGCTTCTCCCAGCACTGAAGAAGCCAAGCATCTCACAAGACACGAAATAGCAAGGAAGAGCCACACAGCTGTGGGACCAKCCACTGCCTGCAGGCATTACCCTACACAAAGGTCAGCAGATTGCAGCCTGGTATTCAGATGAAATTMTCAAAACCACAAGACAAAAAAATGTTCTGTACCTAGTCATTAGCAAACTAGATTAATACTTCATCCAGCACTCGGTACAGTTTCCTCAGAGCAATTATAGACTGCACCTCCCACAGAATGCTGTTACATGAGAGAAAGCATAAATAACAAATCATCCTGTTTACTTTGCTTGTAATCTTCACAACAGTATGTAATTAAGTAAAGATTAAGTAAAAGCAAAAATCAACAAGAAAACAGGATGCTAAAAATCAGAGTGAATGTAGCCTGTTTTAAGTGGCAAGAAAAAGATTTGTGTTCCTAGCAGAACATCCCTGATCCCAAAGATCAACCCTTCCATGACATTAATTTGAATATTTTTGAGGGGGACTGTCCAATATGAAAGTAAAATGCTTTAAGTGGAAACTATTGGCAGAGCTGTAGGATCATGGTTCTAGAGGTCAAGAAAGACTCTTACTGAGTTCAGCTACTCAAGAATCATTTTCTTCCTCATCTTCCTTATCCACCTACCACACCAATACTCATCACCTCTGCAAAGAGCTGACAGCTGTGTGGGGTAGTACAACAGAGGTTGCCATCATCAGAATTAAAATGCACAGTTTCTTTCTCCTCTCTGTGTATCTGACTGCAGCCTGTAAAGATTTGGATTAGAGATAGAAAATAATCACATGGTGGCACATATTATGAGTTCTTACAGGAGTAACCYGACACGATTTTTAATGAAGAGATGTCAGCATTAGTGAAACAATTGTGAATCTGACCATTGTAAGGAAGACCAAATACATACTGCAACACTACTTCAGTAATATTGGCTCAAAGAAATATGAATTAGCCAAGAGAGAAGATTTATGATTTGCAGTGATATGGCCAGGATTTCAAAACACTAAAGCCATCAGAATTATAGGAAAGGAAGAGAAGAAATAGCAATTTCAAAAGGTCTCATAAATTAAAAATCAAAAATCTTCCTGTGTGTGTATATTTCCACATGACTGTGAGTAGTAGTCCACTACCAAGGCTATGAAAGTCAGTGAAATGGCAAACATAATAATGGATAATACCAGTAAGATACAGCAGCAGAAATAACGAGCACAGATGTGATGGTGTGGTCAGTGCTTCAGAACCWCATTAAAAGGGACTCCATTTCCAAAATGACACACCAGCCTCTGACTAACTGACTGCGTGTATGTCTTCCAGCATGTGACACAAAACACTTGGAAGCAGCCAAGTATTTTATGTCAGCACAGTTTCCTATCACCTTCTATGGATCAAATTAGCAAACTGTTCTGTTTGCAAATCAGCAGCATAGCAAAAATTAATTCCACACTTGAACCCAACAAGTGTGAAATAAGAGACAGTATAACAAGGCTTTAATGAAACAACTGCAACCAGCATTTGGGAATGCTAATTATTTACGGAAAAGACAGGCAAGGTTCTTCTCAGGAAGTCAGCAAAATAATATTTGTAATACGCTGACAAAACATGAAGAACAATGTAAACTTCTTTCAGCCTGCTGGAGTGTAAAAGAACATTTTTTAAAGCCATTAGAATTTCAGAAATTGATAGTAAGGAGACTTGTAAGCAAATTTTTTTTTTCAATTGGTGAAAGGTGTTAATAGCAAAATGGAAGTTCTACAAAATTTCTGTCTCCACTACCAAGATATGATCATAGAAGAAAAAGCATCGGAGAGCTTTGTAACACCAACCTACAGCAGCAGCTCAGTAGACACAAGYTCTTCTCAGCCCTACCAGAACACACAACTTAGATCTCCCATTCAGGTGGATCTTCTGAGCATCAAGAAGATCAGCAAGACACTGAGAAAATCTAAATATTCAGATAATTTGCAGCAGATATAGTCTACTTATTCCTTCTGTTTTGATATTTCTCCCTTGAGCTGCACAGGAAGTGACCAAGAAAATGGCTTCTCTTTCACACAGTATTTAATTTTGGAATCCTAGAGTGAAAGGGGGAGAGATGATTGCTCTTTTAAAAGCCAAAACCTATTTTGTTTTTCAGTTGCAGTGAAGCCCATTCCTCTACAATGTTCAAAACCCAACAGCTATTACCCAGCTGCACAGGTAATGGGAGTTGCCTTCCATAATTCAAGTTTTCTTATTGTTAAGAAAATATTTCAGTGGGTACTAGTACTACTTGTGCTGGGAAAAAAAAAAAAAAGTCAGTCTGTGTGACACTTAGAAAGAAATATGCCAAATGTGCTTAGTTAAAGGCATTACAAAAAGTTTATCTTCATGAGGAGGTAAAGTATGTTTCATTCTAGAAGGCTAATTCAGTGTAAAAATTCAGTGAAAATTAAAGCCTGTGTTGTTTTTATGTGAGCTGTTTAGTTAGGATAACATCTATAACAGACRTGAAAATTTATCCTGACTCTGACTGAAGTGAAAACTACCATCTGCTCTGCATTAGGATCTTACCACCCAGTCTTTCTGAAGTTACTTTTTTTTCATAAGAAAATCCAGTAAAAGCATTTTTCTCTCTCCCTGCTCTAATCCAGTTTACTTCCTCTCTGTCAAATCTGTCAAATGCTGAATGGTTGGTACATTTCAATGCATATTTTAGTTCAGCTGGTCATGGCAACTGAACTGACACCTACCCACTTCTGGGCTACTCCCTTTTTGAAATAGCTGCTGAAAAAGAAAAAAAMCCAAAATATTTACTTTGTTCAAAAGCTGTCCTCACATCAACCTCAAATTAGTAGCTCTTACCCCCTCTATGGCATCAATTGCTCAATTGCTTTTGTTTCTCTTTGAATTTTTTCAAAAAGAGAGGCACTTGTGGTCTCCTTTGGTAAYGCAATCCATGCTTCCTCATGTCTGCTCCAGTTCAATTCCTTTTGGACTCCACCTTTCTGAACACAGTTGACTAACTGTGCATGCAGTGTTTCAGATGATGACTTGCTGCACTTTGTGAAGGCAGTATAATCCCTCGAACTTTAATGAAAATACCACACCCAATACATCACAACTTTTATTTAAAGCCAAAATGTATCACTGAGCATGGACTATACAGCAAAACTCTAATGACAGGCTTCCAAATTAGCAGAGACTTGAGACAGTGAAGCTTAAAATTCTTTGAAGCACTTTTACATTTAGGGAAAAGGAACTGAAGCCTTATCTATTTAGTGTGTGTGTGTGTGTGTCTGTGTGTGTGTGTGTGTGTCCATTGCCTCCAAAATTTTCCTAGGGAATAGTCAAATTGCACCAGGAAGGTGGCAGATTATGGATATCAGCACAGGCACKGTGTTGTAGGGACAACATGTTTTTGTGCTTTAAAAAGGGTAAGGCCAAGACTAAACCTTAAAGGACCAGAATGCCACAGAGGATTGGGCTGGCCTGAACCATCTTAGATGCTACAGTCAAAAAGTGAGGGAAATTTTCATACTAAATGCAGTGGAAAAATTGCCCTGATTTCACAGGGTTTCGATCAGGGAAAAGTAAAACTCAGCCTCAGRTAAGCCTTACAACAAATGCAATGCAGGTGTTTAGGAGTTGTTGTACTTCACCTTCAGATACCTGTGAATCTGATTTTCAATAAGTATTTCAGAGAACATCTGGATTCTAAAGTCAAACAAAAATGAAARTTTTGGAAAACATTATTGTAGCTCTGATGAGAAACCCCTTTAAGTCCCTTTTTTATTTTGTGAAGATTTGAATATCCTGATATTAAAGTTCATAGGCTTGTTTTGTGTAAGAAACACCTTAAAGGATTTCAGCTTCTCTTTATAAGGAGTTAGTAGTTCACTTATAAAGATAGCTAGAAAAGTGGTCTGTTTTTGGAAAAGACAAAATCTTCCTTTATCTCTCTCMCTGTCTGTCTCCAAAAATAAATCAGGAATTTGGTTCTCCTCATCCTCAGTTATTTTCTGCAGAAAGGATCATAATATTTCAATTTAAGATGATGCCTTCTAAAGTGACAATTTGAAAAAAAAGCTCTCATCTGCCTTTGCAAAGAACAGCAAAAAGAAAATGCCTGAATGATAGTCACCAAAACAGCATAAAATCTTACCAGAAAATCTTTATGCCATATGTGTTGAATTCCCAAACCATTCTGGGGAATATACTTACCCCTGCTTGGTCAGGTCACTGTGGTAATCTTATCCCAGATTTAACTGGAAGCTCACACTGGGGATGACCTGATGTACCTAATCTGAGTTTGATGAAAGGAGTTCAGGTTCTTAGGGCTTTCCATACAACTTTTTTCACAAAAAAAAAAAAAAAAAAAAAAAAAAAAAAAAAAAAAAAAAAAAAAAAAAAAAAAAAAAAAAAGAGAGAAGAGAGAGACAAAGAGGAAGAAGAGGAACAAAGAAAAAATTGATTAGTTACAAGGCAGCAGCACCCACCTCACCATAAAGTTGTCCTTCCCCACCTATAAAAAAATCCCTTCCCTTCCCAAAGACAAGTACACATGAAACATGACCTGTATTGTATTTTCAAATGGTGAATTCATTGCAGGAACASCACCTGAAGTACCAGCCACTTTACAGGTTTTATAAATAATTTCTTKCAAGAAGAGATTTGTTGCTTAATTAAGTCTCTTGGAGGCAGCATGCTTGGAATGGATTGCAAATTAAGACCTTTATTTTCCTCTGCCTTTCTTCAGCAATTCCTCACAAATCTAGTTTTTATTTTAAAATTCTTATTTATCCCTGTAACTAATTCCACTTTTGATGGATGTCAAGTTGCCAAACTCATATGAACCTCTATCCGTTTCATTTTTCCATTAAAAACTTACTAAAGAATGAATCAAAGACATCCGCAAAAAGGACTAAAAATAATGGGGTTTTTTGTTCTCTTAGCAAAGCTCTCTGTCAATTCTCATGCCCTAGGATACATGGAAAATAAAATTAACACTGCAGCCAGATTTCTAGAAATGTCAGTTGATAATAAAGGACATAATGATGATATTTGGAAACAATAAGTTGTCCTACAYACAGAGCATATTACCCAAGGGTGAAGATAATCCCTGTGGGCTCCATTTTGGCACTCTGAGCTTAATGAAGTATTAGTTACTGCACTGGTGAAATAATTGCACTTCTCCACTCAGGCCAGGCTGTCCTTAAAACACTGCTCTGGAGCTGCATCCAGCTCAGGTCTCAGCATCCCAGCCCCTCACCCACCCCAGCTGGAAGGTCTATGCCAGGCTTCTCGGTGGTGCCACTCCCTTGCCACCAGMCCTCCCTGCCACCCACACTCGGGGCACAAACCAAGAGAAACATTTGGCTGCTCAGGGGGGTGATTTTCCCACATCCTAGCATGTGAGTAAATCAAAAGGCACTATTTCTCCATTCATCAGCGTAGCTTTGTGTAGGCTGTCCAAAGGCTCTCTCCTACACTCCTCTGTATCAGTGATTAATGAACAAGGAAGCCTACAAAATAATTCCCTGATCCTAAGGCCTCTGTCACCTCATGTGCCAWGGACTGCAATCAGCTCCATCATTAGTGTTTGCTCTGCCCCACGCCTTGCACTGTGTGCTCCTGGGAGGAACTGAGCATTATTACAGCCGGGAGCCCCCAGCTCTCCCACCCGAGGAAGGGCCACCCTGCTGCAAGAGCACACAGCTGCTCACACATCTCCCTCTAAATTATTAAAATAGAAATATCACTGCTTTATAACAGAGCTTCAGATGGGTACATAAYAGGCCCCAAGCCCTTAATCTTTCATTTGTGAAGAGTAGTACTTCCCTTCCCTACCAAATTATATAATGATGCTGTGCTCTTCCTCGCGGGTCTAAATCTTGCAGTTCTTGGAATCAAAGAACATAACAAGATTATCATTAGGGTGTTAATACAACTATTGCAATATTATCCTAACAATATCTTTAAATCAAACTATTTATTTACAATTAGTAATTTCCATCTTACAAAACTGCATGCTCAGACTTAATCAGTTATTAAAAATCTACAAATACAAATACACTATCTAAACAACTGATTTTGAAGCTTCTGACCAGGAGATTTGCACTGGCTAGGCATCAGAGGCAAGATGAAATTTTCCTACTGTTTTTCATCAGGATCAGGAAGGGGGGTCTTCCTGTTCTCTCCAAAATCACCATCACCTGCAGCCACAGTGAACACMAGGATCTGTGCTGGGCCTTCGCACAAGCACAGTCTTGCCTCTTGACATCTGGGTTGATTTTTTTTTTTCATCAATCCAAAGATGACACATAAGCAGCTCATTGCAAAATAAGTTTTTGCTACAGCCAAAAACCTAATGAGACTTTCTTAAAAAAAGCCCCACACAAGTCTCTCTTGTACCAAATAATACAGAGACCCAAATGTAAGGGCCCATTAATTCCTAAACAAAGGCKTATCATGTAAATCCTATTGACCTGAAAGGCTGCTGTACATCCAGTAATATTGTAATCCAGCCCTTTCACAGANAAAAAAAAAAAAAAAAAAAAAAAAAAAAAAAAAAAAAAAAAAAAAAAAAAAAAAAAAAAAAAAAGGAAAAAAAAAACCAAAACCAAACACAAAAGAATAAAAATAAACAGAAAAAAAATCCTGGTTATGAAAAATGAAAAGTTAGACAAGTTAGACGAGTTTTACCACCACACACTAAAAACTTTCTCGTCCCTCCCATAACWGGTATTTTAAGTTTGAGGGGGTTCTTTCCTAATAATACTGCTCTAATCGAGCAGTAGATAAACATATATTTTGATTTGCAGAACAGAATGGCTTTCTTTGAAAGCTGAAGAGCTTTGTCCCAGAAATCCCTAGACTTAAAAAGCAGTCTTTCCCATAAGCATTGGTGTCACACTTTCTYGCACTGAAGACCTCTGCTAAACCAGTGAAAATAAATTAAGTGAAATCAGAATGATATCTCAGGTATTTTCTTCTGTTATTCTAGGTACAGCTGAAATCATGTGAAAATAAAATGTGTAATCAAAGCCAGGTAKTTTGTCATTTACCTCCACTGTTTCCATGATGTGAAAGAAACTACTTAGAGCTGGAAGCAAGAATTCCAACAGAAACAGCCAGAAGAAATACCCAGATTAATATCAAACAGAAAGCAGAAAAACAGAGATGATGAAGAGGAAAACATATTATTAGGGAAAGAGAGAAGATGACAAGGGAACAAATTGCATGAGGCTAGAGAGAATGGCTGAGCACTAGGTTCAGACATTGAGGAAWAAAAGACTTCTGCAAATTAAATGTCAACAGCCCTAATTTCAGTAATAAATGCTTTTATTTCCATTTTTGTTACAATGAGGCTTCTAGCGAGTGCTCGGTGCTGGCAATATGTTGTTACAAATTACCAGAGAAGCAAAATATACAAGGAGAATGAAATAATTCTGCTTCTTCCAAGCTATGTGGAGATTTTGCACCTTCTGCATGTCCAGGGAGATAATAGAAATATACCTATCCTCAAATAAAATACATTTTGTATTTTATTTATTGGTGCTGCATTTTTGTAGCAATGGCTGTTTTTCCCCCTTTCAGACATTCCTGCGTGTTCTCCTTCACAAACCAAGCCAATATGACATTGATATTTCCCTTTATGTTTTGACTCCAGCACAAAGGCCTACCCTGCTAGCCAGGTTCAGGGCATTTGCGGTGATCACGAACCTTCTTTAGACAATGTTCTTTTCTTCATTGTTAGGAAATATTAGAAGGAGTTTCAAATGACCAAAGTCTACAGCACACATAGTCTCACCTAAACATGATGTCCTTGTACTCTTCAATATATAAAGTTAAATAATCTTTTTTCTTCAGTTCTAGTTCAGATTCTTTGTGCCTCTCTGCATGCTTTTGACCATACACAGTAGGACTCAAAAAACAGCAGCAATCATAAAATTTCTTGCACATATAAAATGATTTCAGGTAAAGCACACCTTTTCTTAGTGTCACTTAGGATAAGAAAAAAAAAAAGAGGGGTCAATTTTTAAAGTATATATATATATATATATATATATATATGAATTTAATCATTCGATGGAAGTTCACTGTGTAAAATAATCTAACCTATTACTCTAGTACAAAATCTAAACAGATATCAGAAATTAAATCAATGGACTTTGAACTTTATTTCCTGAAAAGACAGTAATCCTCTAAAATATTAAAAGTGAAAAACCTTGACAGTGCCCAAGAAAAAAGAAAAATAAATAACATTGTATTTAAGATGAAAGTGAGTTTGATGGATTYGGTAAAGCCAGTTATATATTACTGTGAACCTTTATCTGATACAGCTGCTTTACTACATGTCCMACTGCAGCAAATATAAACAAAACCAGCAACTGATGATTCAAATTTGTGATGAAAAGATATATTGGACTAGTCTCAAGTATATTTCARGGAAAGAGTGTATACTACTTTTTCTGATGACTTCAACATGCATTTAAAACAGACAGCTGCTTTCAATTGTTTTTGAAACCYCTACTGACGTCAATAAGAAAACAATGTCGGCAAAAGATCTATGATAAAATAAGATGAGCTTTAAGAGCAACTGTGCTTTTGGTTATTTATTTTTAAAGAACTTGGTTGCTTCCAGGGGGACTCAGATGAAAAACACATTTACGAGCACAACTTCCCTATTTTTTCTGTCTCTCTCCTTTCTTTCTGGATCTCTCATTTCTCACACCCTGTACCTCCTACACAGAAGCCATTCCTAAATCTTCCTCTGGTTTCCCTACCAGTAGCAAGTCCACTTTSCTTCCAATTTACTAAAGATAAGCAATAAATTCGTTCCCTTAAAGCACTGTTATCAGGCTTTAAGGATTATCAAATTCAGGAAGAATTCAGAAAACTTAGAAGAGAATAGAGACTAGGTATAAACATTCCAATTGAGTTTTCACAATCAAAATACCTAGAAGTATAATACTTYCTTTTTAAAAGTCCAAGTTGACGTCTGGGTAATGCTAATAATCCATGGGGGTCACACAAATACATTAGGAAGGTTTGAACATAGCTCCAGCTAAAGAAATAGCTTTACGATCAAGAACAAATAATGCCAAAATTGAAGGACGAATAGCAGTATGCCCTGCTCACCATCCAGGAAAAGGTGGGGCCTGAGATCTTCATTCTTTTATAACAGCAGAGTTTTTCAAGCTTTCTTATACTTCTTACAGTGAAAAGAAGGAAAAAAAAAACATAATTTTTCTCGTTCTACTTAAAACATGGTTAAGTTGGCTGTTTTTCCTAAAGCTACTTAAAAGGTGCATTCTTTGTAACAGGATTGTTAGTCTAGTCCAGCTTTGTTAATAAATTGATTTTCTGAATCAAAGAAAATAGTATTGTCATTATACCTGCCCTGCACCAGCGTCAGCACGTGATTGTCTTCTCTTGCCAAAGGAGGTTGTAAAATTCCATTCTGAAACTGATCTGCAGAGAGTCACAGAACCTTTTCTYTTTACCCATATACACAACCTTAACATACTGAAAACTTTGCTGTAAGATACAATWCTGTAAACATATGGGGAGAAAAATTAATTAASTTAGAATRCAACAGTGTAATAAAAACAAACAAYTCTGTTTACGTAGATGTGGTTACTTGGCATTTCTGCATGTGTGAGTCAGCACAGGCAGCTGGGACTGCCACAAACTCAGAACTAAAACACACAGAGAACATTTATTTCCATCACCTCGCTAACTGGGGGATGCCCGAAGGAGCACCTGGTCAGAGGCACAGGACAAAGAGACAAAGACCCTGATAAACTCAGTCCATGCTGGAGGATCACTGGCTTGCTGTTCACACAGGTTTATCAAGAATTATTCCCAGCTGCAGGGTCACTTGAGCATATTTTCAGTTGCCAGTCTTYTGCTTTGAACTCACCCCTCCCAACATTTTGTATACTTACTTCTTGACTCAAGTGCACCTATTTTAATAAGGCCTTTAAATAAAAGAGTGTCAATTCTCTTGAAGCAGCAATGACAACAATGGGGCATCATCTATCCCATTTAAAAAACAACTATTCTCAGTTACTGAATGTAAATATCTTCTCAGGTAGCTTGTTGGACTCCACCCTGGCATATCTGTTTGTTCAGGCTCAGAAAGAAGTGGGGAGGCTGGGCTGACAGGTATCTGACAGCCTCTATCAACACTTCAGAGTGCAGAGAGCTGGACTGATGCCAGACCAGTACATTTCCTCGTCCATCACAACTTTCCTACACTCTTCCCCATGAGCAGCCACCCCCGCTTCCTTTGTATGGCTAATCTCAGGTGATCTCAGCTCCAACGTTYTTCTCTGGATCCCAGGTGTTGTCTCAGCTCTTTTCAAAAAACTACAATGGAAGAACTCCAAAATTCAAAGGAGGAAAGGAAGGGCCCTGAAACCAAGGAGTAAGTAGCAGACTGCACAACTGCTAAACTGGAGAAAGCCCTCACAGGATTKAACTCAAGGCTCTTATGAATATTCGCAAAGCATGTGCTCATGGGATGTGGCCAATGAGTGCRCTGGGCTGCTTAAAGAATCACTGTCATAGGTATYAGTGAAAGCAGGTTTTAACATAAATGTGTAAAAATGTGACTTAATGGAGTTCAGTGGCAAGATTTACTCCATCACTTACTACATGGACAAAAAATTCAAAGGAAAATCGGATYAGAATCGATCCAGAATAATTTACATGGAGACCAGRGATGCAAAATAGTAAAGGGGCAAAGGGTGATGGTGCAAAAGGGTAAGGGTGCAAAAGGGCTTAGCAGCACTTAATCATTGACTAATTTAATATTTATAAAGTGATTCAATAGGCTTTAATACAATTACTAGAGTGCCCTAATTATAGATTCAAGATAGTACTATTCCTACTGTACTTGAGAGGTTGTTTGAATCAATTCCCAGGCATGCACACACAAACACAGATATCTATATCTATCTGCACAAAGGTACCTTTTTCAAAATTCCACTTGAGTGCAGTGAAATAMTCACATTGGATGCCTTTGCATCTCTCAGTGGGTGAAGGAGTGGAGGTATCAACCCAGGCCCCACKATCAGCTTTCAGCAACAGTCCTMCARGAATCACAGACTTYRGGCTCATGAGCTCTGAGAGGCATCCCACTCYCAGGGAGGTGCTGGMACAGCCCAYTGTGGTCCAGGAGAGCTCAAATGGCTTCACTTTAGGATCTAAGAGGAATCCCCAAGGTCGCAGAGCAGCCCCAAAGAGAAGGGAGCAAATGTGCCTCCATACTGGAGAAACAGGACAGAGCTTGGGATTCAGTGCAGCTCTGGTGATTCTTTCCAATGAATTTCTAATCCTGGTTTTGGAGTTTTGGTGAAAAGCTTCATGTTAATGTTACTAAAATTGGTGTCTTATAATCTCTCCAAAGGCAGCTGCTGCAGGGAAATTATTTCAGCAAGTACTGAAAATCCACAACTTACAGATAAATTTGGGCACTGTCAGCACTCAAGGAGAGGGGAATCAATCAAGAATTTTAGATACATATTTCTCACATAAAATTTTCTTCACTGCTGATGTACTACGTCCTACTGACATTGCCAGATCCATGGACATGACAGAGTGCAAACAAGACTGATAGAAGTAGTTCTGTCTCAGTTAGAGTAGACCTTTGCTGCTGTAAGTTAGGGGGAAGTGGTTCACTTTTCATTTTAGAGAAAGGCTAAGAGCACACAGCAATTCAGAAACCCACTGCAGACTGTGATAGAGTATAGTACGAAAGTGAAAAAATGGGTTCATTGCTGGCCACGGGCATCCTACAAAAAGGTCCCCAGCAAAATGGTCACCTCCTGCCCAGTGCCAGCCACACCCTGAGCAGCACTGCCACGCTCACCCTGCCCACACCCACCGGCTGCAGCCTGCAGGTGCACAGGGCTGGGTGCTCTGGGAGGGCACGACAGGGATTGTATCAGCCAAAAGCAGAGCATTCAGGTGAGCATTTAGGGACTAAAGCCCCCTCCTCTTAGGAGAGACTGGAAGAGTTGAGGATCTTCAGTCTGGAGAAGAGAAAGTTCAAAGGAGATCTTGTAATGTGTGTAAATACCTGAAGGGAAGGTGCAAAGGGGACTGAGGCTCTTTTCAGGGGTGCCCAGTGGCAGGAGGAGAGTCAATGGGTACAAAGTGAAACAGAGGGAGGTACGTCTACCATTACAAAACACTTTTTTTACTGCAAAGGTAACTGAGCATGGGCAGACTTCACCCAGAAATGTTGTGCATCCTTCCTTAGGGATATTCAGAAGCCATCTGGACACAGCTCCAAGCAACCTACTCTCTCAGTGGCCCTGCTTGAGCAGAAGGACGGGGTGAACTCTAGAGGTCCCCTCCCATCTCACCATTCCATAATTCTGTGCTATGTCTCAACCTTCACCCATTGCATATTCTGAAAAGCTGCCCAGTATGCCTTTAGACTCACGGGGGAAAAAAGAAACCCAAGTTTTACTAAAACATAAATAGCAATACCTACCTTCTTAACAGCTCAGAGAGTCACATTTGTTGTTTCATTATTGTTGCAACCAATCCATTGCAATGTTTTGTCAGCTATGATGACACTTGTGACAGACTCCTTAGGATTAGTTCAGGAAAATAATGCACATTATTTCCCAAGGAACACTAACAGCAAGGCTGATTCATGTTGGCACTTTCTGACTAAAAACYTTCCTCTCTGAAGGTTGGAYRTGATGATCTTGGAGATCTTTYCCAACTTCAATGGCTCGACGATTTTTTGTGGAACAAAACATTCCCTATAGCATTACACTGGCCACATAAGAGATTTGCATTTTTGCATTTCAGCAAAAGCTGATAAAGAAGGAGCACCATTACTMTCTAGAAAAGTCACTAAAAGGAGGGACAACTCCAAATCAGACACTAGAAAATTTTCAGACAGGTGATAGCAACCCATGGCCATGATTAACAAGGTTATGGACAAGTCACTGCCTGTATCTGCACACTGATTCATTGAAACAGCACAGCAGGGTGCTCAAGGGAGTTGCCAGGCTTTGCAGGGAGTGAAATCACCATGACTCAGTTAAAAAGCTGAAGTGAATGGGCTTCAGTCACCACCTATACAGCATGCAGCAAATAATAGCAGTTAAAAAAAATTAAAGCCTTTTAAACACTCATTAATGATGTTTTATAGGGCTTTAAATGATGACTTACCTTCCTCCGTGCAGATAAAGAAATCAGAACAAAAATGCTTGGATAGAAAAGCCTGTACACATAACTGTGTCSTTACAGCTATTCTCCCCTGCCAGCCCATGCTGTGGCTGAGTAGCCAAAACCTCCCCCTGCTCCTCCCTGGCGTGCAGGAAGTTCACTTCAAAACCATTAATGTTGTAAAGATTTACAGGGAGGAAAATTGCTAATGGCTCTGTTACACAATTGGGGAAAAAARGCGATTATACAGGGTCTAAAGGTAGTTTAACAGCTCAATCTCAGCATTTTCTAGTCTATTCTCTATATAAGTTTAGTCAGCTCCTATTGCTGACTAATAATATGGATATGACATAGGCTTGGTGTAAAGTCTTTTCAATGTAATTGAAGATCAGCATAAAAAAAAATAGTGTGGCCCTTTCTGGCCTTTAAAACAGTTTAAATTTATAAAATTTCAACAGGCTTTTCTCTCTCTTTTTTGGTAGATCTTTCTCTCTTTTCTGTCAAATTCATCACACCTCTTATAGTAGCTTTGTCTTTTTTTTTTTTTTTTTTTTTTTTTTTTTTTTTTTTTTTTTTTTTTTTTTTTTTTTTTTTTTTTTTTTTTTTCATATTTGTTTTCAATACAAGACATCTCCTCTCGCTGCTCTAGTTTGACCACACTGGAGTTACCAGTCATTTTGAAAATTTGATCCCCTGTTTCTCTGTCTCTGCTTCATATCAATTGGGTATTTTTTCCATTCTGCAATGTGTGATGACATCCATGGCAGCAAAAAGATAACAATAAGGCTTGGTTAAGCCAATGGCTTAGAAACCAGGCCAAGGACAGCAGGAAGAGATTTTATTTAAATATAAATCCAGAACGTGCATTTGCCAACCAACTGAAAATACTGTCCTATAAAAGCAGTTTAAATAATGCAAATGCACGTAAATTTTAATGAATTGCATCAAACATCACGGTTAGTAGCTCAATAAYTCACAGTTGCCTTTTTATTTTGATAAGCAAACATTTTAAGACTAAGCATAAAATATTTAATTTTCATTCACGCTGTACAAGTCACAAGATGACACCAATGGAACTCCAATGGATGTAAACTGGTAGTCAGGGACCAGCAATGAGCCAGATGGAGTTTACAGCAATATAAGCAAAAAAAAAAAGCAGCAAAAGCAGCAAAGCATCCCCACTGACAACCAAACACAAACTCTGGGCTCTGTGACATGTGAGATGCCTAATGTAGGGTGCTGGACTTACATCAGCTTTATAGTGGGAAGAATCTCCTCTTCCAGACCGCTCCAGCTAAGCAGCCCAGTCCCTGCAGGCTCTGGCTCCTGATTCCTGAGRCACTGCACTCACACACCTGACACCTTTAAATATCAGTCTTTTCACCCTTCGCAAAAATCAGAGGGGTTATTTGGGCTAAAGCACTACCTGTCAACAAGGTGTGATCACAAATCCTTTTTGCAGCCTCTGACACCCCACCAGCACTGGCTGAAATTCTAACTGGAGCTTTCTTGGGAAGAGATTTCTTCACACAGACTGAGGCCACAGTCCCGCGAGGAGCCCACCCCTCTGCAAAGACAGGGAACACCGAACTGAGCTAAAACATGAGGCCACATTCACTTTTGAAAAATTCCTTTGTGAACAACAGGGATTTGGGTTTTTTTTTGAGGAAAAATATTAAAAATACTGTCCATTTGGCACCACTTGAGAGTGAGAAAATCCTCAAAAGGATACCCATTGCCTCATGACAAAATTCTTCTGGCAGGCCAAGCTCTCTCTCCTGCAGGACCATAGAATGATTAGGGYTGGAAAAGACTCCTAAGATCATCGAGTCCAACCGGTCCCCGTGTGTGACACCACCCATGTCCCCAAGTGCCACATCTGTGCACCTTTGGAGCACTTGCAGGGATGACGATTCCACCTCTACCTTGGACCAAGCAGAATACACGCCAAGTGCCAAGTCCGCGGCTGAGGCGTTTGCCCTGGCTTTCAAACAAACAGATAAATCAGCACAAAGAAACAGATAAATCATCACCAGATTTCTGTGGCCGGGCCTGCCTCAGGCCGSCGGGCATCCCGCGTCTGCCGCAAATGACGAGCGGGGAGGGGCGGGGCGGGGCCGGGGCAGCTGTGCTCCTTATAGCGGCCTCGGGCAGCCCGCAGCAGSCTCCGACCGACGGACGGACCGACAGACAGCACCATGGCCATCCCCTGCGTGGAGCTCAGCAACAAGATGAAGATACCCGCCCTGGGGCTGGGCACCTGGCAGGTACCAGGGCAGCACGAAGGCAGCGAGAGCGGGCGGGTCTCCGGCAGGGGATGCCAAGATGTGAAATAAAGTTTAAAAAATCAACATAGGAAAGGAGGCAGCACGACTAAGAGCGGGATCCGTGCCCTGCGTGGGGCCGTGGGGTCGGTCTGGCCGCCCGCTCGCTCGCAGGGCCGATGGCGGYCGCTTGTGTAACCGGGCGGGCTGCCAGAGCGGGGGGGCCGCGGGGAGCCACAGACCAGGGGGAAAAGGCAAAAAAAATACATAAAACAGCGGCTAAAGACGGTGGAAGGATAAAACAGTATAAAACAGAGGGGAAGCAAAAGAAACTTACAACTAAGACCGAGCAACAGCTACTCGCAGCCCCGGGATGGGGTCGCGGTCTGAGGGGGAGCCTGGCCACGGATGGGCCCTCGCAGGGAAGGTTTGGGGATGTGGCGAAACGCCTTGGGCAACAAAGGGAGCAAAGAGGGGAAATGATAGTGGATGTTGCGCTGCTGGCAGGGGCAGAGCTAARAGTCTTGCAGAAACAAACTCTTGCACTGTAGTCCCATTCCCTGCAAAAATGCTGTTTGCCTGGAAACTGGTGGATTTCAGTTAAATGTGGGTGATGAGGAAACTCCAGGACCAGCTGGAAAGGAGGACTTTTTAAAGCTATCACAGTAGTGAGACCTGGCAGGAGGACATGGAAGAGCTCATGGTTGGCTTCTGTTTGCTTTCAGGCTCCCCCAGGAAAGGTGGAAGAGGTGGTGAAGGTTGCTATCGATGCCGGCTACCGCCACTTCGACTGTGCCTATTTCTACCAGAACGAAAATGAAATAGGGAATGCAGTCCAGCAGAAGATCAARGAGGGAGCTGTGAAACGGCAAGACCTCTTCATTGTCACTAAGGTACATGGATGTAAGGCTGTTGAGGCATTTAGCTTTCATTGCAGAAAAACCCTTGTTTTACCTGTCAAGTAATATAGGAACCTGTTCCCTTCTCTGACATTCACTTCATGGTTTTCTTGTTGTGTGCTAAAAGTTCCATCTTGCGTTTGCAATTTGGACTCAGTTTTGTCAGGAACTACTGACAACTTAGGAAAGATAGCACAGATTATTACTGATCTAATAATTTCCTCGAATCGATTAAGTCAATTATACTGAATGCTCAATTGGACACACCCAAGAAAGATAAAGTTGGCTTCATCAGTGCTAAGCAAGATATTTGAAAACTGTTGTATATAAGTCATAATCCTAAAAGAGAACAGAAATCAATGTAAGAGACTTAAATCTGAAGTATTTTATATGTCTTTTTCTTCATTCCTTTATCTCATCCAGTTGTCTCAGAAGCGCTCCTTACCAAAAAAACCAGTTCAACTAATAAATTTATGACTTGGGGTTTTCACCAGCAAAACCAGAAAACTTTGAGTGTAACAGCTAAGCTTTTCCACAGTAACCCTTGTTTTTGTTTAAAAATATGGTTTAATTTTATAATTGATGCAAGATCTTCTATTTAAACAACGTGAATTTTGTTTTCAAAAATTAAGTAAAATTGGCTACTGCTCTCACTGTGGACAGTTGGAAGGATAGAAGAAAGTAGTATTGAGCTGCTCAATACTCAAACTTACGCTGAAAAAATTTCTAACACTGACAGCTTTGCTGTGTCAGATATCCTTGCCAGAGTGATACACTTTGGTGTGAGAATCTCTTCTCATAGGTGGGAATCCTGACTCTCCCTTCACTGCTGCCAGCTTTGTGGTGTGTTTGTCCTGCCTTAACAGYGAAATGTTTACATCATCATCTTTAGCCTGTACTGAGGGAGGGAGCTGTCCTCCCAAACCACCAAGTGAGCAGCTTCTGTCCCCTGGTCTGCCCTGTGGGAGCTGTAAAGCCACAGTGGGGTTTGCTTTCTTCCCTCAGCTGTGGAACACATTCCATGAGAAGTCCTTGGTTAAGGTAGCGTGCAAGAAGAGCCTTAGTGCACTGCAGCTGGACTACCTGGACCTCTACCTGATGCACTTCCCCATGGGATTCAAGGTAGTGCTGCTCTCCACACCTTTCCTCCTTACCTGCATGGAAACATGGTGCATTCTCTTATTTATACTGTGACCATTTTCATTACATAGATGGGATATGCTGTGGTTCATTTGGCTCCTRCCTGAACCCAGTGGTAGCAGGCATTTGGTCACTGAGTAGGGATGGGTTTTTAGCACATGGGTATGGCTTTTCATGCCTGTTGGAATGAGATAGCTGTACGTGTGAGCCCCTGGGTTTGATGGTAACCAGCACTGGATGGTGGTTCCAGCATAGCGTCTCTGGTTTTGGAGATACTGGCTTGGCCAGAAGTAACCAACAGTGAAAAATGAAGCATAGCACAGAATGTGCTTCTTCCCCCAGTCTACATCTGTGTAAAATAAATAAAAAACTAGAATAAAAGTGCTGGGAGGTATCTSTTCCCTTGTCTCCAGATCTGCCAAAGTTACATCAATATTACTAATCCCCATACTCTTTGCATGCAGGGACTGGTTTTGAGAAATATGGCCCTCATCCAAAAGAGAATACTGATGAATATAATTTTTAGTTATACAATATGTTAACAACCTAATTTGCTGCCTGTAAAYGCAGCAGTTTACTAGTGCTAGTACACTGTAAAAAATTCAACACTTAAAAGTGCRTATTGTCTGCCTTGAAATAACAGGCTGGTGAAGTGCTGCATCCTCTGGATGACAAGGGTCACAGTATTCCCAGTGACACTGATTTTCTGGACACATGGGAGGTAAGTCAATATTTGCTYTTTAGAACAGGTATCAACACTAATATATATGATGGAGAAGAGATCTGTCRGCAAAATTAAATTGAGGGATACATTTGGGTATGGAAGACAGTCACACAAATCTGTATTTCAGCCAGATAGCTGCTTCTTCCTCTTGTTTTGGGGAGCAAGAAGGGGTTGTTTTTAGTAAGGCTAAGGAGGAGGAATCTGTTAGCACTGTAAGTGCTGCTGCTAAAATATTTGAATATCTACAATGGCAAAACCAACCCAAAGATTAATCCAGGYGTGGCTGTTAATTTACTGGGTGTTTCACTCAGTTAGGATTATTTTTTTTTTTTTTGTAAACTGAGATACTCTTATTGAATTTAATCTAGAGTGAGTTGTTTRTTCATTTGTCACAAGCTTGAAAGAAGTAAAATAATGTAGCTTGACAGTAATCCCACCACCTCAYTCCCACACCTTTGTTGTCCTTACTCATTAGGCCATGGAAGAGYTGGTGGATTGTGGTCTGGTAAAAGCCATTGGTGTCTCCAACTTTAATCATGAGCAGATTGAAAGAATCTTGAACAAGCCAGGACTGAARCACAAGCCTGTAATGAACCAGGTGAGATTTTTATTTGAATTTCTCGTGTMACCTTGGGGTCTAGAATCAYAGAATGGTTAGGATTAGAAGGTACCATATGGATCATCTAGACCCAACCTTTCATCTATGGGCAAGGAACCTTACTCTYAGAAGTACTCCTATTTAGAATGTGTGTGTGTGTATACACATGTATATATAGAGTCTGCCAAAATTAATATAATATATAAATATGCTATCCATGTCCTATATAAATAATRTMTCATYTATATAATATATATTTGCTCTATAAATTCCTATGATGTATAATTAAAGTAGTCTTAACTATTCAGCAAAATCCCCACGGTGAGTTTCTGCACCAGCACGGGACTATACAGGAATGCATTGCAGTTAGTTACACAACACAAAATAAACTACTCAACTTCACCATGGAAAGGAGGGTTGAAGTGAACAATTACATGACAAATTCTCACCACATACTTCATTAATGTAATCACGGGTTACAGCAGGTTAGGGACCTTCTGTTTTTCTTCCATATGTGACTTCTTTGCACTCAGCTGCGGGTGCTGAATGCCCATCGCTTCCAGATGGGGAATCTCCAGGGAAATCCCGACACTAGCTCAGGTCTAAATAAACTATTGTTGGTTTTTTTCATGTCACCATGGCCAGTGGAAAACTCTAACATTAGGAAACAGCTGGGTATGTGCCCAGGGCCACATGAGGCAGCACAGACACAGCCCTGTGGCCACACCATGGCTTGTGGCATGTTGAACAGCATCCCCTTGAGGCTCTTGTTGCTTTCCTTTCAAGAACATCTTGCCCAAACATCTGGCTGCAGCATAAACTTTCTTCGTTAGATGGCCCCTTAGATGATCTCCCCAGACTTCTTTAGGAATCAGGGAGGCTCTTTGAGGCAAGGAGAGGTTGGGTGACTGAGAAAATAAATTTGAAACATTCTGTGCTGCTCCTCTGAACATGCAATCCTGCCCTGCAGTAGTTCAGGAAGACTCATTTCCCAGATTCCACACAGATAACATTTTCACTCTTCTCATCTGTTTTTCACTCTCTGTGTGTAATATGTAGCTTGAGAAAYCCCTGTGATCTGCTAGGCCTGTAGATACTGCTGTGACATTAATAACTTCTTCATAAAAAGATAGATTTGAATGGTGGTACTGGAAGTCAAGTCTTCCCGTTTTCTGTGACCCAAGAGGATTTAAAATGTAATGCTCTGCAGCCCAGAGAAGTCTGCCTCTTCATCAACTATCTTTCTGTGCTTGCAGGTGGAATGCCATCCATACCTGACCCAGGAAAAGTTGGTCAAGTACTGTAAATCCAAAGGGCTTGCTGTGACTGCATACAGTCCCCTGGGCTCTCCTAACCGCCCATGGTAAGAGGGAATTACAACTTTTTAGTATAGAAAACAGTGCAGCTTGAACCATGAAAATTATTATTATTAGRAAATTTGTAAATAGTACAGGTAAATACAGTAAATAATACAGGTAAAATGGAAAGTGCTGTTCCTTTGATGCAGGTCATGTCACATAATGTAAGGTTCCCTACAGCGAAGCTATTACCTTTCAAACATCAGTATCTCTATTTTTTAACAGGGCTAAGCCAGGGGAACCTATGCTGCTGGAGGATCCCAAGATTAAAGAAATTGCAGCTAGACATCATAAAAGCCCTGCCCAGGTAAGTGGGATTGTCAGGGCTATTTCTCCTCCTCTGATGTTCTACAGGCTGATGGCCAGTCCTGGTGGATGTTGCCTTCTCTAAAGATGCAATGTAATGGGGCTGAACTTGACTTTTCATTCTGCCCAAGTCCTTAACAGCATTTCTAAAACTATCAGCTATTTTCTAGGAGGTCTTGAGTGCAGAGTTTTAGGGTGGATTGGTCAGTGACGGTACATGCTTACCTCAGGTGTTCAGCTTCCTAAACTTTTTATTCCTTTCTTGAGCTAAGTTAGCTTTCAGAAGAGTCCTGTAATTTGTAAACTTACTTGGTTGCTCCCCAGCTTACATGGGAGAGCAGTCAAATGTAGGACAGCAGCTACTATTGAAAGCTGCTTGATTATTTAGGATTTTTTTTTCTCCATTAGTTTGCTAGTCATACAAATTGTTGCCTGGGGTATACAGAAACTGCATTTCAAACAAAGCCATATGTTTACATGCAAAGACAATCATATTTTAAGACAAGCAGAGCAGGACAAAAATATTGTATGCAACAGCTCTGGGACTTTTAAATTCTATAAATAATGTTTTTATGGATTTCAAAAAGCTGAACCTATGTGAGGTACTTACCTGTGAGCCTAAAATAATCTGTAGTATTATTATGCCCATTGTGCTCATATAATACTCATATAATACAAGCCAGAGGATCATAATTTTTCTGCTTCTACCCTAAATAAAACCAAAACAAATCCCGGAAAAGCCACAATATAGAAACCGCATAGGCCAGAAACAATTCCAGTTTGCCAGTAGACTGGAAAATACATAAGCAAATCTTGGCATTTCAAACTCTTGTATGGAAACTGGTAGTCTTCCAAAGAGTGAATACAGTTGTAGAAAAATCAATTGGTTTGTAGATTAAAAAATAAAGAACTTAAAATGCATTTGAATAGATTTCTTGGTATCTTTGTTTTCATGCTCCTCCTTGTTCTTTCCTAGGTCCTGCTCCGGTTTCTGGTCCAAAGAGACATCATTGTCATTCCCAAGTCTGACAAACCCCACCGTGTTGAGGAAAACATGAAGGTGAAGTTTCCATTGGAAATGCTGCTGTCTGGTTTAATGCAGGATAGGCACCYATACCCATAGCCCCTCCATGTTTCCAAGCAGCACCTGAGTCGTTGGAAGGGCAGKGCAGAGATTTGAAGACTGGGGCTCAGCACTACCAAACCATCTGGGGAAAAACATTTTATTCCTGCTAGGAGAGAAATGGGTTGCATCAGGGTTGTCTGAGCTCTGCTGCCCTGGAGAGGGAATCCCAGGTTTGGACTTGCCCTTGGGGAAATCTCAGGAAGTCCGTCCTTAGCGTGTAAAGCAAGAAGTTGTGAGCACCAGGCCTGTTGCAGTTTGTCTCACTTTGAGGCTGTGGTTCCCCTTGGCAGTGAAGTTTAGCTGGATGTTTGCTCATAAGGTGTGGCATCTTTTGTAATAGCTCTGTGTTGCTCTCAATCCATGCTGATAGGGTTGCGAGTTATTTCTCCCATGAACCTCTAGYAGGAATTCTTATGTGATTAACTGTGAGAACTATTTGCAGTTGATATCCAGTAATCCTCTCTCGTAGCAGAAAATGTACCTCTAGTTGCAGTGTTTGAGACATATCCTGAGCACCTTAAGTCTTCTGTCTGTGCATTACAACACCAAGTGCAGTGTGTTGGCATTCAGCCACCCAGAAATGTTAAGACATTGCTATGAACAGCACCCCAGAAAGAGAAGGACTGTCTGTTACTTCGAGGTTTGTTACTTGCCTGAGAAATAAGAGGATTGCTTAACTATGTTTAATATGTACCTACCTCAAGTCATAAGTGCACGAAGCAAACTTAGTAGCCAACTACCCATGAACCTAACTAAAAAAAAAATGTGTTGTTTTCTTTCCCTGCTAGGTGTTTGACTTCGAGCTGTCTAAAAAGGAGATGGATGTCATCCTCAGCTTTAACAGGAACTGGAGGGCAGTTCCAGTGCTCCAGTATGTTCCTTATTATCGTTACTATCCATTAGTCCTATTTCTGTCTGTATTTTTACCCCCCCTGTCTTGAAAATATGCATGACCAAAACCAGGGGGAGCTCAAACTTTAAACCCGGTACCTCAGGTAATGAGGCATGTCCTGGAACATCAGGAGGGTGATTGATCTGGAGWGTTCCCTCCAGCATATTGGTGTTCCACGGACTTTCTCATGAGCCTGTGTTCAATTCAATGACAGCTGCAGAAYTTGAGCACATTGGCACTGGGTGAAGGAGACTGCCTCAGGGAAATGCTGCTCGAGATACTTTCTGCAATACTTGAATAACAAGGTCCTTCTCTTTCCAGAGCTGTCAATCACAAGGACTACCCATTCAATGCAGAGTATTAAATGCAAGTGGTTTCCTGCAAGACCTCCTTAACGCCTTACAGATTGGAAGATGTACTCTGCAGCTTGATCTTGATTTCTTCTTCTGTACTTGACAATCATAAGCAGTTAACTTTTTCTCCTTTATTTAGGAGATCACTAGCTGATGCAAGAATGTGTCAATAGAGCTGGGTTTTTTGTAAAGAGGGTTAGAAGAAATCTGGTCTTGATTAGTAGTAAAAAGACAATGTCTCTAATTCCTTTTTATCTGGTCTTCCTTAATTACATTCATGTTTAACAAAAAACTAGTTACTTACATGGGATTTTTATACTTTATTTCYAGTGTGGTCAGTCACACTGGCTCATAAGTCACTGTCACAGAATGCTCTAATGGCTTTGCTTTTTATATAGTTGTGATTTTTATAGAGTGTATCTCTTAATGCTTTAAAATTTTATATGAATAAAGTTTTATTAACAATAAAAGTTGATCAGTGTAGTGCTTAAATTTTTTTTATACAGTTAGGCATGTTTTTCTAAAGTCTGGGGTTTTACAAATGTTAATACAGATAGAATTAAGTTTCTATAATTCCTGTACAAGGAGAGTGCATACAGATAACTTTGTGGCTTATGCTTCAAAAACAGCATTGTGCTCTAGCTAGGACCTAAAGAACAAAGCTATTGCCTCACATARCCCTTCCTCTGAATACTTAGAAACTGAACTCCTGTGTAATCAGTGGTGAGAGTTGAAGACAATATCATAGGCAGTGATAAGACACAGTAAAATCACCCTGCTAAACACAAGAGCTGCCTCCAACACCAGACTGACTGCACTGGGAGTCTCAAATGTAAACCTGGATTTTTGCATTTGCGGGCAGCATCCAGAACATTGCATTCAGACACGGGCTGGCTGTGTCTAAGGAAAGCATGGAAAAAAACTCTACTTCAAAAACACCAAAGCAAACTCTGAGGTACGCTCACAATTAATTGCTCTAAAATATTTTCAGGTAGATATTGCCAAAGCYGAGCTGGTTTGTGGCATTCTGCATGCAGCTGCAAGAAAGCCAACCACAATTTGGTATTCTMTGAAAAACCATCACCTTCACAATACCAAGAGATCTTGCAGTGCTGTTCAGTCAGCCACCAGGATTTGTCCTTGGTGAATTCTACCAGGAGGTGGTGCCAGGTGAAAGCAAAACATGACCATACCACTTTATCGTATTTCCTAAAAAAAAGCCCCATTGTACGTGGCACACTTCCACACCCTCAAAAAAAGGCAATAACCAGGAGGAAAAGAAACTTACCAGCAGCACAATGGAAAGTGTCACTTCAACAAAGCTTGTGGTGACTCGTAGTGACACAGTCRGGCCTTGCAAGGCAGGAGAACAGGCACGCTTCCGAGCATAGCAGCTCTTTGCAGGTTAAATTAGGCAGCATCCAATTATTTCTCCCCCAGTAGTTCTGAAAGCTGTGCCTGCTGCAGCCTTCCCATGGAGCTGGCAGCAGCCTGGGGGTTCTCTTTTAGTTGGCTGTGACCTGCTTAAAGCAGGGCATTGCATGCTGTACTGCTGTTAGAGCAAAAATGAAGGGACACAGGAGGATGTCAGGAGAGCCTGCAGCTCCATCTCTGGGATCATCCAAGCCTGGAAGCACATTCCACCAAGGCAGACAGAAGAAACAGTGGTTCTTACACAGAAAGCTTGTTTCAAAGCAGGCAGGCAGACAGCTGCACCACTGGGTCAGAACATGCTTTGCTGAGTACGCTGCCTTCTAGATGATGCACAGCCCCTGTCCCGTACTGATAAACAGGACAATTAAGATTAATTCCCTCCACCCACCTTGGGAATATGTTTGTTAAAGCTGCCAATTTTACAACCTGTCTGTCTGCTGAAGAATAGTACAACAGGAGAGACATCTTTACCTTATCTCACACAGACTTTGCAGAATTCCTATCCCACTTACAACAGCTGGTCCATTCCTACTCATTAACAAACAGGGGGCTGCTGATGGAAATATTCCATTTATTGTGGATGCAGTTTCAGAATACATTGTTTGAACAAATTTTTTTTATTGCAGCTATCAGATGTATTTGAAAGACTTAGAGGAGTGTTTACGAAACCCCCATACAGAAAACATGACAATGCACAGACAATGTCAGGCACAGTTTCACCCCCTGCAGATAACTTCGTGCATCTCTATAAGTAAACAAGATGTTTCAGCCAAGCAGGGGAGCTCAGCTTTGGGTTGAAATATAACAATGCACTTCTTTGTGAAGAAGTCAGATGCTATRAGAGATGGAAGTGGTGAAAAGGGAAATCCCAGGGGTTCTAATGCACAACAAAGCTGTTAACAACATGCTCAGGGGCTACTTGAGTTGCTCAGTTTATGCCACCCATACACTGTAGGATGTAAATGCTAAACTGTATGGCATGTAAGCTCAAACCAAGCCGATGTCTTATAGCCATGTGTTTACTATATACAAATGAAAACACCTGTAAATTAGATATTCAGGASAGAGGTAAAAAGAAGCATTATAAAGATAAAGGTTTACTTCATTTTCGGTGGACCTGATGGATGGCAAGATTTAGTGTACAGTCATTTGAAACAAGCTCCAACTCTGTTCACTTTTTTTTCTTTTTAATAATGGTAGTTTCATATAAATTAAACTACAAMGTTTTATACAAGTGGCCTATTTTTGACCCTCTATACCCTTACCTTTTCCTCTTTTAAAAACTATACTTTCTTTTTAATTACCCATTACTGGGCAACTGACATTAAATTTTTTTTAATACTTATCTCACCATACCTCTAATGGCAATTATGAAATCTTAYTATAGAAAAGTGTGTGATTTTCTCTTTATTTTTTTAAGCTGTGATATTGGCTAATTATGTATGTTTATTGCTAAATATAATACTCTAGCACATATTAAAGCATTCTACCATTAGTAGTGCCTTTAGACTAAACTTTGTAAAGCTATGTGTGTATATATATTCTAGATTGCATTCAATTACTAGTCACTAACAACAAAAAGAAATATCAGTACCGCTGTCAGCTAACATAATCATCCAATTTTAGGTATTAACTTAAACTAGAATGGAAATATTGATACTTTAAAAAAGTATAAAACAAAAGAAAATATTAAAACACGTTATTGATGCAGTATTTCTCATGACATGGGCAACTTACAGAAAATATTACATTGTCAACTAAAGATATTTCTTCCATGCCTTAGTCTAAAGTGCAGAAAGAAAAAGACTTCTGTATTACAAAAGTAACCACTGTTTTTATAGGTCTGCTGCACACCTTCCTCAAGCAACTTTTCTTTACATGCGTTTTGGGTTGACCTCTAATGCCAGTTGAAATCACTGTTCAGATACATAGTTATAACTATCAGTAGGAGATCTATATATTTCACAGCATGGGYTTCTTTAGGAATAAAGGCTCTTGTGCAAAGGCAGTACTATTCTGATGAATGTCTAGACTGATTATTAAATACAGTGCTAATATACATGGTTTTAACTGGGATAATGCAAAAAGACATTTTGGTAAATAAACATAAATATAAAAAGAACAATTTAGCACTTTTTCCTTTTTTTTTTCCCCCAAACTGATTGGTCCAGCGTGGCCTTCTATGGTTCTTTCTCAATTTGTCTCAAACCTGCTGGGAAAGAGCTAGATTAAATATGGCTTGAAACAGCCCAAACACATCCCTAGAACAGAAACGGCACAGATCTAGATTAAGATGTAAGACAGGACACRAGCTGGGTGCTGCTGTGCTCATGTACTCTGAGGTCCTCTCCAAGAGGACAAAAGGCAGGATTTCAGCCTTTGAGAAGAGGTTCAGCAGCGCCCAAAGCTCTCTGCAGGGCCTATTCCTGTGGGTGGGATTGAGAACACCCTCCAAGAGAGCACAGCTGATTAACACTGAGTGAGCCTGAAAACCCCCTCCTGACACTTTGGTTTAAAAAGGAGAAGAGGAGCCAAACAACTCTGCTTTGCATAATTCTAAGCCAATAAGGAAACTTCACAGGCATACTATACCTCTGGCTTCACATAAAAACCACCAAAAAWGTGTGTRCACATGTGAAAGTGTAAAAAACCAAAAGGTTCTCTATATTTGATCGTTTCACTCTTAGTAAAGAATCAAGGGATGTTGCAAAGCATCCTTAAAGCTACTAAATTGATCAGTGAACTTCCATTCTTCCYCACTGGTTCTTAGCCACATCATTATTTTAATTTGCTTTATTTGGAGTGCTTTCTGTTAAAATTAAAAGCTAGGAGGACTGTTCTGCTGATTTATTTCTGTAAAAGCAGGTTGTGTTTCACCAACTTGTGGTTTCAAAACAATAATAGTATAACTATTTTTGCCTTTAAAAKACACCAATGCACAGCTCCAAGAAAAGCAGCTTCTCAACCATTCATGTTTCAATGATATTGCAATGGAGCTTTTGAAAGGCAAAAGGGTTTTTTTTTGGCAGCAATGTCAACAGCTGCAGAATTCTAAAACACAGGTATACCTGTGTGAAAACGTRGCAATGTTTCTACATTGTAATATGTCTTAAAATATATGTATTTCATTATTATATATTATTAAATAATATATGTATGTTAATAAAGATACATATATTGTATGCATTATATATATGACTATATTATGTATGTAGTAATATATAATAGAAAAAGAGATGCAAAGTATGCATTATGGTATTACTTACCATTAGTCTCTGATTTTTTCCCCATAGCTGCTACCTGTTTAAAAAAGCAAAAAGCCACAATTAAAATTCCATATAGCAGAATAAAGGAGAAAAAAAATCAACTCCATGCAAAGGATAGATGTTCATACATAACACTCACATAACAGCTCTGCCAAAAAGGAATATAAAATTTATACACTGCTTTCTGCACCTCATTCTACTTGCTTTTATAGATAAAAAGGTGGGTTAGTAACAGAACATTATCATCCAAATACTGCACAGAAGTGTTATTACCTTTGAAGAAGCAGCTGGCTTCTCCACTGACTGCTTCTCCCAGAGATTGCGTTTGCCGGATACATCTCCTGGTCTTAAATCCTGTATTTTTAATATCACAAAACAGAATCCAACATTAGTTCATGCTTATTTTCACTTGTTAAAGAAAAAGTTAGAATGCAACTTCCTTATAAGAAAAGTTGAGGMACATCCATCAGTGGTAAATATTACACTGTCTATCAGTTATAAAAGAATTATATTTCACAAAATGATTCTGCACATGTACACATTTTAAGACAAAAATCCATTCTGTTGCTTCTATTTCATATGGCACAGACTGGTCTTAACTTAGTATGTTCAACCAATGGAGTGTACTGAAGGGTTACTGCACTACCAGATTTTTACAAAAGACAATTCCAGTTTTTGCAGGAAAAAACCACATTTTTTTCAAGGACAGTATTTCTACTAAGGAGGACTTCAAAAGTAGCTTGTCTCAGCCATTTTAGATCAAAATATTTTATTTTAAAAACGGAAAAAAATAGAGTAGGGCTATTGGAACAAGGGAAAACCAGATCATACTCTGCATTCTTAAATGTATGTTTCAGGATTTATCTCTGTAGTCTTTCATAACCATTTTAATTTCCATTGCATCCTTTGCAACCTTAGGATACACCAATCACTAGCATGACAGAAAAAACAAAACAGAACAAAAATAATTTGAGRTAAATTTATTAAAGAATAGTAGTATTCTCTGAAAATGAGTGTATTATAGAGACTTTAATTAAAACTCCATAAAAATGTTAAGCAGCTTCCTTGGCAAAAAAAAGAGGGCTACAAATGAAAATTAAATCTGCTAAGCAGATAGATTGATATCTACCTCTGTACATGGCAAACAAGAGACTCAAACAATTTTAGACATATGCACTCTCCTTTTCARAAAATATCCAAGCCCTGCATGTTTCCAGAATCCTGTACTTGCCATCCATAGGGAGGCAGTTTTCTGCACATGAGAATTTCTGCCTGTAAAATGCTCAGTGATGAATGAAAATGAGATTTCTACAAGGGGGTATTTGCACCCAACACAGATCCTCTAGAGCTGGTCATAATTTGCAGCCACAGTGGGTTGCTGATGATTAAAACTTGAAGCCAATTCTGCACTTTATAAAGTGAATTCAGTAGTAGCATAGGAAGGAAGAAAATGACAGACTTGCAGTTGACCTTCTCACAAAGTCACTTGCAGTGGATATTGCCACAAAACCTTTCTCATAGACCTGAAATAATTTGGGATCTGTGATTTAGCTTCAACATAAAACTGAGCTCTTTGCTACCWCTACCTTGAATTCAATAATGTTCCAAAACCCACAAGAATTGTGATGGTCATAAAAACTTTGAACACTTCTTTATTTTGGTGGAATGCGATGGGGGTAAGAAGTTATTTGTTAAATAAGAAATTCTAGGTTTCTCTTTGATTAATCCTGACTACAAAAACTAAAAACCACAGATTACAGATGTATATAAACCTTCATAGTCAATTATAAACAGGTTTACCTGACCAACTTAGCAAACAGACCCTCAAAGAAGAAGGAGGAGGGCACGTTTCTTCTAGCAGAGACATTGAAAGAAGAAAAAACAATCTATTGAGAAAGAGGGAAATTAAGACATAGATAGAAACAGTTGGCTGAGGGAAAAACAAGAGATTAAATTTACATTACTTAAAAGATTCAACTTAAAAGAAAGAGAGAAAAATCTGGAGGCAGGTTCTGTAACRGACAATGGCTGCAAATTTCAATCTCCTCTTTAGGACAAACAGGAGTGTGAATTGAGAAAGTGTTTTCCAGGATACACCACTTATAAAGGGCACGTGGAGTGGCAGAAAAACACTCTATGAGGATAMAGGAAGACACCAGTTCTTTAACAAAATCCTAAAGTTGAACCATTAACACCACAAGCAATTCTCCAATATGGGCATTTACAGTTCCAGTTCCTCATCCTTACCCCTCCCCGTCCCATGTTTATTCCTGCTCCTTCTCACACTCCCAGCTTACTACCTKGATAGAATTTTCTGCTCTGATTCTTGCTGAAGTAATGGGCAGGGCTAAAGGGCCTTCATTAGAAATTACGTTTAGGCTCATAAAGAATGAAATTATTTCAGTAGTATTTTAAAACATGCTTGGAAGATATTGGGGCCAAACCCCAAGTGCTTRTAAATTACAAATCCAGAGTCTATGGCTGGTAATGTCTAAATTAATGGTAAGCCTTTCATGGGAGAAAAAATCCTTCTCCATGAGAGCAGTGCTTCTCTGAGCTTGTCTTTTTAGAGCACCTCTGAGCTATAAAGTGAGAACTGCCCCGTTTCCTCTCCCATTTTCTGCCTACCAAGGAGCCAGGAGCCAGAGGGTCTCTGTGACTTTCCAAGAGGACATGAAGCAGAGTTRCTCCAAAGGCCACCAGCTGGCCAAGGGAAGTACCAACTGCCCAAGGAGAGAACCCACCTACTGCAGAAAGGGCTGCTCCAAGTTTACTTACAGAAGGTTTTGGAGCAGATTTGTTGCTCTCTGGGGTCTTGGTCAACCACTCGTTGATACGACTGGAGACACCGACCTTCAGTCCAGCAGTTTCCTGCAAAATGATGAAATCTCATCAGAAGACATTCAGAATGGCTTTTCCTCTTTTTTTCATGGATTAGATTAAAAGCAAAGCCAAGCCTAATACAGAGATTCTCACTGAGCCTATGGCTCGTTCAGAGTTATCCTGGCGCTCTGAAGGTTCTGTCCCTATGAATTACACAGCACTATTGCCCTCTAGTTTCCGTTCATGATAAATGTAGACTCACAAAAATATTTCCACATTACTGCTAACCCAGTAATAAACATTAGACATAAACAGGCTGTTTCTGTCACTAGCCCAAACTCCAAACTCAAAAAATCTTTAGCTTAATAGAAGAGACATCAGTCCAAATCTACTTCTTTTCTCTTGTTAGATTTTTTTTCTTGTTACAATATTTTTTTAAAAAGCACACAGTAGAGGAGTTAAGTGGCCTAAAATTTAAAATATTAAACCTTTAAAAGTATAGAACAAATTACTAAAATTTAATAACTACCTGTAATAACCTACTTCAATCCATGCCTCATTTTTTTTTTTTTTTGCCTACGATGAATGCTCATCAACTTGTATCAATTCATAGAAAGAAAATGTTGCCTTAAGGATTTACACAGAAAAGCTAGAGGTCTCACAAATACTTTTATGCAGTCTCTATAAAATATCATCACTATCTTGCCTATTCAATCCTTCTCTGCCCCCCAAAAGAATTCTTCCCAACACGAAGAATTTCTTTGTACTCGGCTTGAACTACCCAGATATATTTGTCTAAGATATCTGATGTGGCTCTGGAATGTCTCATAACTTAGCTCAGTAGGTCACTAAATTCTTCCATTATACTCAATATTGCAGTCACACAATCTTGTGGATTTCTGAGGTCTTCAGGATCCTTTGGGATATCCTTCAGCAGTGATGTCAACAGGGGCAGACAGGCTTACTCACAGGAACACGAACAGCAAGGTCAGGTCTAGAGCATAATTCTTTATAATCACTATGTTAAATTAAACACATACCTTATTTGGAGTTCCTGTCCCAGAGGGTGATGAAAAAACATTCCCTTTCTCCCACATGCTCTTGATATTACGGACCCCCTCAGCTGGAACATGAAGGTCAGAAGCTTTGGCTGGTCTTGAAGCCTTTGTGCCCTGGAGAAAAATGGGTGCCAGTTGGTGTTTGGCATTAGGAGCTGGATTTGCAGGGTGCTTTCACTCAGAGAATGCAGCATCTGTATGAGGTTCTAGCACTGATCATGCAAAGATGAGGAGGAGTACCCAGCTCAAGAGGTGCCACTGAGACTCCCTTCCCTTCGCAATTTTCAGCTGCACCCTTGACAYAACCAGCTGTGAAAACAGCACTCATTTATTTTTTTGTTCATTACCTTTCTAACACCCATGGCAAACCACAGCTCTGTACACAACTGCTCCAAGGCTTTCAAATCTTAGTACCTGAATCCTGGAAGCCTGGCTCTCTTAGGGACACAGCTAAGGAAACCCTTATGTAGAGGCAGGGGGGAAAGGCTGATCTGTCATTCAGCATCAGATTCTGCTCCATCTGTCCCAGACAAATGAACCTCAGCAACACAGGATTCTAGGGGTAAATCTCAGCAATTACAATATGTTTGAAACAAGGTGTTTTTMCATTGAGTGGAGAATTGAGGGGGRGAAAGGGGAGTTGGGTGGCTTTTTGGAAATGTGTCTTTTGCATGGTTACTAAAAATATCAGACTAAATTCCTCCACTTTCTTCTTTTCTAAATTCTTGCATATTTTACATATCATAGATTTGATGAGAGTAAGAACCTGTATGAGTGATGCTTTGCCTCTCTAGTTGCAAAGAAAGTCAGACTTGGCAACTTGTGGACAAACCAAAAACTCAGTGAAGGAAATACTTCAAGTGAGATGGCAGTTGGATACAGTTGTATCAAACTCCTATTTTACCTTGGACTGTGAAAAGAAAAAGYTCTCAATTCTGGCTCTTAGGCACATTATTAACCACTTGTTGTCAAATTCACCTGAAGCCAAATTCTGCATTTTAATGTGATTTTGTTTTTCCTTTGTCACTACTTAACCCCCTAGTTCTGTGCAGAGTGTGTCTTTGCCAAGGAATTTCCCTGTGAAGTGACAGCCAGCAACACAGAGCCAGTTCCTTGTTCTCCTAAGCTGCTAAGTCAGCTCTGCCCAAGATGACCACCAGCTCTGTGCCTACAGCTCTCTCCTCAGCCAAGAAGAGGATGTGACTKTCACTCAGGGGGCTGACTGAATGTTCCAAAGCTACTGCAAGTTTATAAAACAGAGCAAATTGCAGAATGAAAAGGAAGACACAAATCTGAGGTTTTGTTTAGACAYATCTCTAAATGTTGGTTATAGATGTGCCTCAAGCATTTTGTTATTGAAGTTACATTAAAGAGGAGCTTGTGATCAAACAAATCCCTGTGATTCTTGAAGAGCAAATCAAAGGCTGATAAAGTCCAAAAGCCATTAGTAACTAGATCATTTATTGGGATTAACTCACCTCAATTGCACTAGTGTATTGCTCAAGTCTGCTGTCAATCTTTGAGACAACTGCTGTTGTCTGGGTGGGCTTCATACCACTACAGGGAGTAGAAATCAAAAAAGAAAGAATTATTATTCCCCATAATTAAACACTGTTGTTTGAATTGAACTTACTGTTTCTTTGCTTTACCTCTTCTGAGCGGATTTGTTCAAAAACTCTGTTCGCTCCTCTATCTAGAAAAGAGAGAAACAAGAGCTTTAAGTTTAAAGATAATGGTGAGGCAGCCTGTGCAAGGCCAGCCTGAAATGTCATTTGAAATGTCAAAAAGTCAATCTCAAAGAGATACATTCCAACAGAAATTTTGCAGACACTCACAAAAGTTTTATAGATAGGAGCYAATTATGCTACAGATTCATCAAAGCAGATATATTTCCTACGGAAATAGGATGAATGGCTTGCATCCTACACATTTCTTCAGTGCCTCATATGTAACAAAAGAATAAATGAACAGCACATAAAGGAGAAAAAGGAAGAAAGRGACTGATATGCACAAAAATCTATGTCATCCTCATATCTCCCACATAAGAGCAAACATGTATCTCTTGAGACAGACAGCAAATTCAATAAATTTTTTCTGAGCTGACACATCAGASTAGGCCAGGTTTGGAGCTCAGCCACAGAGCCTCCCTTACATATGTTTTTGGAGGACACTAACAATTTAACTTTGAGTTCCAAAAAACCAGCCAGAGTAAATCCTGCTCATGTTCAAGCAGGGTCACTGCCGAGTCAGTATCRACCAGTTGTTATTATACAAACTGGTATCTTACATTTCATCATTATTTTCTATGTTGTAAATAGAAAAAGATTGTGATGTTTCCAGGGAAGAAGAATCATGAAGGTCCTGTATGACTTCTGTCAAATCTCTCAATAATTTGAAAATGAAAAATTCCACCCCTGAATAAAGTTTTAAAACATTTCACAATGGGGGGTGTGGGGTGTGTGCATCTATTTGTATTCTGGATAAAGAAATATTTTCATCAAACTTCCTCAAGTYTCATCCACATTGCATTGTTCCACTTCTCATCCCAGGCTCTACAGTTTCACTTAAAAGTAAAATATATGCAAGCAGCTTCAGGGAATTRAACTGATTAATAATCAGCCTGGCTGAATTCCTGGGGATTCCCCAGTCTCAGTAGGGGCTCTCCATTTTCAATTTACTTTTAYGGTGACTGCTRTGGCATTCATGCCTTTAAAACCAGGCAATGACAGCCATTTCTTTAAATGGTTCTCTTYAGTGCCTTYAGCATCCAGGGCTATCCCAGAAYACTGAATCCCAYAGCAATCCCATCAAAGGGCATGCAYGGTTTMTTTCTCAAGCCCTTACAAGCAAGAACTCAGGCAGTTCACTTGAGTGCAGAATCTGCCAAATGAGCTCACTGGAGCAACTCCAGCTACCACCCATCCAGCTCAAAGGCAATTCTGAAGCTCTAAAAAGTATATACAATTTACAGAGTCATTTCCATTAACAGTTTCAGTTGCCAAAATGCGAGCTAAAGGCAATCCTGARTGGAAAGATGTGCTTTGCTGGGATAAATCCCATTTCAGTGGCATGATGTCACAAGGTGGCAGTAAAAGACCGGCAGGAGCAGGAACCCGCGCACCCGCAGGAACAGGTTACAGCTGCTTCAGCCAGAGGAGACACAGCCGGCAATGCCACAAAATGAGCAAGTAAATTATTTAAAAGTGACCAAAGAGACCAAGGATGGTAATTTAAAACACGTTGCTTCACATCTACTATGGTATAGTAGAAGTTCCCCCAGCGCTGATTTCCGGGTCATAGCCAGCAGTGCATCAAAATGATGAGTTATTCCAGCAAGAGCCTCCAATTTCTCCCCAGCCTGTCCCCAGYTGCATCAGTGAAACCCCGGTGGGCAGCAAGGACAAATAATATGGACTATCTCAAAGAACTAGAACTCAAGGAAACCACCTAATAATTCATTTACAGGATCTTCATAGATCTTTTATGGGCAGGTAGGAGAGATTCTTCTGCACAGCAGAAAAAACAGGCAATGGTGGAAGAGGGGAATACATGGGAGGGAAGAGGGACATTATTCTTGTGGTTGTAGTAAAAAAGACAAAAGTGGGGCCATTCTTTACGCACTGRAAACAGCAATTCTCAGAGCACCTACTGTGGTATCAAGAAAAAGTCAGGGAGTGAAAACTCAGGAGAGTGAAAAAGCAAAGCAGACCATCAACAGGAAAGCACAGTTAGGAAGCAACCCTCAGAGCTGAGCAAGGCCCTCTGGCTGGGGAAGGGTGCCTTTGTGGAGGGATAAAACATTTTCTGCACATTGACATGAGAATTTTTTCTAGAGCATCTTCCTCCAAACATAGCAGAGCAGACATTGAATACACCAGAGGACAAAAAGCTGTACACACGAGTATYCAATGTATGAGTCAAATACATTCAGACTGCACTGCAACATCTAAAGGTCATTTATCCACTGCATGTCACACCAACTCCATGCAAAGAATTTAAAACGTTTGGCACATACAGTAAACAGTATGACAAAATAGATCTGTAAAAGAAACAGTCAAAGCAAGGTGGTTAGCAGAAAATRCAAGATATTTTCTCACTTTCAGACCAGGAAGAACAATCTTTCTAYTGCATTCATCCTAACAGGATCTTGTTAAATAGCTTGGACTGTGTTTTGTCACAACGGAATACTTTCAGAGCAAACACATACTCAAAAAGGTGAACCTGCCAGCCCCTAATTAAATTATGACCAGAAAGAATGAGTTAACASACAATATGAGACCATGACTTGGGAAACAAAAAACCATCAGATATTCCCAGTACAACTTGTTTCATAGAAAAGTGTTACATGATTCTTAGGAGTTTTAAACTGTGTATTGGATATTATGCAACAGAAACTTGTAAATGGATCTGTAGAAAAACTCATCTCAAAAATGCATCAAGGATGAAGTGGAATAAAAACTGCACATAGAAAACCCTTTATTATAATTTGGCCTCATATCCAACATGTGGAAGAACCTAGTGGAAATCCATTGGAGCAGCTTTTCCTTATCCTCCCTGAGTGGCTAACACACTCTCTCACTTCATTTAGCACAATTATGCTTTTTTCTGCTGTCAGCAGCATCTGAGCAGAGTGTGCCAGTTTAGCTCAGTTTACCTACCAGACCCGAGTGCTGCCATCAGCATCAAAGATGGGGAACAACAAATGTCACAAATCCTGTCCTCACTGTTCTGTTTTCCCTCTGCTGTGAGAATAGCTCACCTAGGAAGAACTGATGGTGTGGAGTCTAATTCTTTCCAGCCACTGCCCCAGGTGTCAGGTATTTAGAGAAATAATGAGATAGGACAAAACAGGTCTTTACAGGAAAAAAAAAGCTCTGTTAAGTCCCATCTTCTGGCTTAGCCAACAGCAGTGCCTTGCAGAGAGTSCTGGCTGCCACATCAGCCTGTGTTTCCCAGGAGACATTTTCTCCCAAGTCAGGGATATCCCAGCCCCTGCCATTGCTCTGTTCCCTCAACACATAACTGCTTTTGCACTTCTCTAGTGGTGGAGTTCATGCCCAAGAGGAGACTTAGTACTGAAATACCCGGCTCTCTACCAATTAAACTAGAGAACAGAACACRAAGGGTCAGTAATCCTCCTCTGCAAAGAAAACAAAAGGAATGAACTTGTCTAAAAAGCAAAATGAATAAATATTTGTCAGGAAATCTGAATTCTTTGAATGCATCACATTTTGCATGAACTAAACKAGGGAAGCACAAGCTAGAGGCAGATGGGAGAGCACCAGAGGTTGCTCCAGGCTTTGTCCTTATTTTAAAAAAAGTAACAAGATACAGGACAGAAATCAACAGAAGTTTAGTACTGCTGCAGCCCACAGGGTGTCCACACAGCCCTAGAAAGCCAAGCTGCTTCCCTTAACTAGTGATAAGCTCAGACTGTATTTACTTTGTTTTCTCTCCTCTGTCCCCTCAGAAAGGACCAGCTCTCATGTTGTCACTGTGAGGACTCCACACTGGGGTAGTTCTGATGCAGTAGTGTCCCCGATTTAAGGGAATTACTGTCTTTAACAGTCAGAACAAYAGGAGATGTCAACACTGTGTAGGCTATGATTTTTTAGGGGCCAGACWAGACAAACACAGCAGGTCTTTCTAAATTTAAGCACATATGTATATTTTGTCTGTATTTGTATACCTGAATTTATACCTCATGTGCAYCCATGAGCTGTGTTAGACATGGAGATGGGCTGCACATCTTTGTCTCCCGATTCTGAGCCATGCTGGTTCATGGCCATGGCAATGTTACATGATTCTTAGCGGTTTAAAACTATGTATTGAATATAATGCCACAGAAATTATGGATAGATACAGTATCCACAGGAGGCTATGTGCCACGCTGCTTCTCAGTTAATCTCCCTTCTTCCCTTTGTTCTTGTAGTTCAGCTAGCAATCTGCACGCCCAACTCTCCTCATATTAGCCACTCCCAGGCACTTCTTTTCCTTCCCAAAAGCTTGTCACATCAGGAAGGACGGGAAGGAGAAAAAACCTTGGTWTGCCAGATTGTGACCCAGGAGACCTCGGAATGTGCACATGTATCATACATTGTTTTTATACTGAGCCTCCCTTTTTTCGGTATTAATTCCAACCACCCACCCACAACCGTGCATTTGGGATTCTCACATGACTCATGGCAGATCTAACAAGATGATAAATTCATCAAGGGAGAAAACTTGTGCCAGATGCTTCACAAACCAAAAGATAACTTGGGCAGTACAGAGCAGGCAGTGAGAAAGCTGCGTACCAACCAGGTGAGACCAGCCTGAGAAGTCTGTCCAAATTTAACAATAGTAACAAAATAGACTGTCTTCTAATAACTGGATTCTGATATCAAGTTTCACATCAGGTTATGAAGCTGAGATTATTCTCCCCTCAGCTATTGACCACAGAAGGCCAAGAAACAGTTTAGGGTGTGAACTTGTACAGCATTACATATCTACTGGCCACCCACAGACACCAGACTGGAACGTGTACAGTATCACCAATTTCTCAGAGAAACAGAGAAACAGGAAAAAATGTGCAGAGTTGCATATATTAGATTTTGTAGCAAACAACTTCTACCTAACAAAACACAAAACCCAGCAGCATTTGTCATCATTAAAAAAAAAAACCACAAAACTATCTTGGATGCTTAACAACATTTGAAAAATTTCAGCTTTCCTCTGTAAATACAATTAGAATAGTGTAGCATCAATACAAAAGGTATCTCAAAGCTATTAGCCTCCTGCCAAGTCCACTGTTTTTTCACTCTCTCCCCAAAATGAGGATCTATATCCTTTTTACTTTGTTTTCAATTTCAATAATTTCCTCTATTCTGAGCCTTTTGAGAATTAAAGCTCCAAATGCATACCCATAAACAGCATCTCAATAAACAGAAAAAAAGGAAGCCCTCCCAGGAGGGCTGGGAAGAARCTGTATATTTATAGTGTCTGTTACTAACATCATCTTAAGCAACCAAAATGGCAAGACCAGGTKTAACTAATGGGATCAAGTCGTGAAGCTTGGCAATCTTTGTTCGCAACTGTGTGCGTTGCATCCTGGTATTTCAGGTTCAAATATATCTTASAAGCTAAAGGCAAGTCCATTCAAAAACATGGGGACTCTGTTTTTAGAGTCCACTGTTGCTAGAAGTGGACCCAAATCAGATCTGAATCCCCAGATTGGATCAAAGTGTAGCTCTCTGTGAGTGGAAAACTAATTTTGTCCAAGGGCAGTTTCTCACTCAACAGTYACAGTTTTAATCTCATAGAGATCCACTTCATGGTTCAATGGGCTCCTACCTGCTTCTCTTTCCTAGTTCCCATTAAGTGGCCTTTTTGACAAACATTTTAGAGCCTTAAATGATAATGACATGAAATGAAAAAAGGAAAATATATTTGAAAGCATTAACACATCTGCAGTTTGAGCTTTAGCTGAGAAAGCAACTGGACTGAACTCCAAAACAATACTCCAAATAATTTCAGTGGGGCCAGAATTCCTCTTCCATGCTGAAAGGCCATTTAATTGATTTATCACACTTTTAATATAATGTAAGCCACAAAAGACCATTTAGAAATCCTGCAGCAACAGAAGGGTGAGGTTTTATTTCATGTTATGTAAGAAAATGAAATCCAGCCCAGTACTTCTAGATAYTATTTTAAGGGAGATTAGACATAAGTTAGAACTCCCATTTGGGTCAGTTACAATTAATGAGGATTAGGCTGAATATGCTTAAAGACAAAGTAATCTGGCAAGGAAGAAAATAATTGTGGATGTGGAAGGAGTGAGAGAACATTTGTGCTTCACTGGTCTTAGGGGTCTTTTCCAACCTAAATGATTCTATGATTCTACTCCAGTTCACAAAGCACTCTTTTCATAAATTAAAAGTAACACTGTAATATACAGCTCTAAGTATCAAAAGTATTTTTTCTTGAAGGTGAAGATCCATTTTGGTGATTCTTCATCAAAAAGACAGAGGCCAGTCTAGTCCATTTTTAGGAAGAAACTCTGATTTTCAGTCATCTCAATGAAGGAAGCCTTTCTGCTAGAGGTTTCAGGCTAAGTCTAYCAAAGAATTTTCCTAGGTCTGATTACAAATATTTTCAATATTGCTTTTGATGTTTGGCTCTTGGTTTGGACTACAAATCCCATTACTCTCAATATACTATATAAGTGTTAGTTGGGAAGTTACCTTGAGAGATGAACCTTTAGGACTGAAACATTTAAATGGTTTCTTGTCTTCAGACACCCCATCTTCTGGCATCTTTTGACGTTTCTCAGCAGCTTCAGCTCTTCTTCTTTCAATTTCTTCCTTCATCCTCCTCTTTTCCTCCTTAAAAATATGAATGTTTACTTGTTCTTTCAGAATCTATATCACCATTACAGGGCTGTGCAGCACTGCAAACATTTTCCAAGTTTTCTAAGAACAGATTTTTATATCAGTTGAAAAAGTTCAATGATTGTTTCAAATGTAAGAAGGTATTATTTCCAATCCATCACAGTGTTAAGGATGCCAGGAAGACTAGTGTGTGCTGTTCTAGTGTCTCCTCGCAGTAAAGTCACCAAATTTGTTGTTCTATCATGTCACTTAAAGAGAGAAGAAAACTCAAACTCAGTTTCTCTGTATTCTCATGTATCGTTTTAGTATTGTTCTTCTACCCTTCTACTCTGACACTTATTGTGCCAAGGTTAATATTTAACATGGAAAAATCAGTAGGTGGCCAAGAAACCCAAGATTAAATGCTTGCAGATTTCCCTCCAGAGATGAGTTTTGCTTCACRAGCTCCAAGTCAAACCAGAAGCCCTCAAAGCAACACCACTGTGAGCACTGGTCAGTGGGGTCTGACCGGCAAGGTATTGTGCAATCTTGGCATCTCCTGAAATGTTTTAAARAGGAATTGGCATTCAGCTGCCAGATACTATCAGTATTATTCATTTACCATTTGTTTTCCAAACAACTAGGATTCCTAAATGATGCACCAGAGACTTGGAAATCCTATTTGCAGAGTCCCTTGGCAGAGGAAGTACAAGAAAACAGATGTGTTGGATACTCAATATTTAAATAGACAAGAAATCTCCCTAATGAGATCTAGCCCATTGTAACTATATATAACATTAGCATTCCAGCCCATCTGCAGAAGATAAATTTTGACATGCACTTTGTAATTCAATCTGTGCTATGCCAAAAAGACTCTGTGGCTGTAACACTGCCCCCAACATTTTGAATCCCAAGAAGATAAGAATTTTGCAGCTTTCACAGATGAAATCTTGACTCATGAAAACACACATTAGAGCCCTGTTTTCCCAAGGCTAGAATTAGAACAYTTTTTCCTACCCTGGATGCTTCATGTTTTGCCTCAGGTCCTCACTAGACAATGCTRTAAAGAGTTATCAACTGCAAGGACAGTGGAAGTAAAGTAGTAACGAGAGTAAACCCAAGTCCACCACTCCCTCCTTCACACTCACCTCCTCTCTGATTTTYCTCTCAGCCTCTTCCTGCTTCTTCTTCTGTTCTTCTTCCTCCAGGATTTTCCGGCGCTCCTCCCGCCTYTTCTTCAGCTCATCCAGCTCTGCTGCTGCCTCCTGCTGCTTCTCCTTCAGCTTCTCCAGCTCCTCGCTCTCGTTCTCGCCCCGACGCCGGCGCTGATCTTCCAGCCTCTTCAGAGCCTCTGGCTTTGCCTCCTCAGCATTCGCACCTCCTTTCAAATTGGAGCGCCTGGGAAGGAAACAAAAGRAAAAATGATGCACCAGGGATTTCCCTTCCTGGCCAAATCCACCTGGTGCCACATGCTCAGCAGCAGCACGAGAGCCTGGCAYTCCAAGGTGTTGCCTTCTGAGACCTTTTGCTCCTTGCAAACTAAGACAGGCCCAAAACATTTCAATCAGGAATTGKTAGGCTGGGCTGCTGCAAGAAACACCTCTCCCATCTGCTACCAGTGAGGAAGGAGACTCTCACCTGCTTCTGTGCACAAGATCTGCACCACTGTGCCTGAGAATTTGTTCYACCTCTATTTTATGTTCTGTGTAATAAAGGATGCCCTAATCCTTTGCTTTCAAAGGCAATTTTTTTATAAAYCCTCTAGAAAAAAAGAGAATTAATTACTTTTCTTGGGGAAAACAGAAGGAAATAAGAGAGGTGAGAGAACCTTACAGCTTCAACAGTGATTTTTTAAAAATCTAAAAACACCCATCACTTTAACTCCAGCAGCATGTATGAACAAAAAGGTTCATCAGGTCTTTTGCTTATATTTTCTAGGGAAAATAAGGCATTTTATTAAGGAGCTGGAAATTATTTATTAATGGTAAYTTTCCACAGGAGAAAAACAGAAGTCTTCCACGCAGCTATTAATATATGAGACAGAAGGAAAGAAACAAAGCAAAAAACCCACCAAACCTAAAGAATTTGCACAGGTGAAGTGCATGCTTCCAACAGACAGATAGYATCACCTTGTTAAATAATTACCACACCAGTGTTTAGACAAATGTCTGCTCCCTGAGTGTGTTCAATGTTACTGCTGACAAGGAGATTGGTACCTAGGATTTCTCTGTCCCACCATGATCTCACCAAATTGARTTAAATTTGGTTTTAGCATGACATGCATGATTTAGGAAATGTATCACTACAAAAACCTATGGCAAGTTAATCTGGGTGGCCATGAATAAGGGCTTGCATCARGTAGTTATGCCAAATTACTGAAAGGAACTCCTGCATTTTTAAAAGAAAAATGCATCTACAATTGACCAAAGCATTGTGAGAAAACACTGGAAACTCTATCTGAAATTTCATTCAGCCCATTAGAAAACAAAGTGAAGAGCAATACCTGAGGTATGGTTTTGAGTGGGTGTCCAGGCTGGAATACCTCTGATTCACTTTGCAGAGGTACCAAGAACCCAAAAAGTTCCACAAGACTCTACAAAGGCACTAAGCAGTTTCAAAGGCCCCAGTGCACCTAACACTGCACAGGACATAAGAAATCCTTGGCTAGGCTTTCCTGCTTCACGGCAAGGTTGTAGCCCCTACAGCAAACTCTTGGTCTCTTGTGTTGCCAACTCACCAAGAGCTGCAAACTKTGGGCCCAAACAAGATGCAAGCGGTCACTTCAGATAGACCTGATCCCCCCTGGAAAGAGCAAACATTCGGCCTTGAGAATTAAGAGCACAAAGAACATTTGCCAAGATTCTCCTGAGAAAGAGCCACTCTTGTTTCCTACCAGCACAGAAGAAAGGTTAGCCCTYAGTACCTTCAGAGAAACCAGCCTCAGTGAAATTAAGAGCTACTCAGCTTTCAGCTGATAAAGCCAGGGGCAGAATCCAGTCTGAATATTCTTGTTAGCGTGATTATTTTGGCATCCTCACAAAGAAGGATGTTTAAAGTTTTTAACTTATTTTATTCTCATGCTGCTCACAGGCCTTCTCTGACTGGTTCTGCATACTCCAAAAGAGAAAACAATACACTGGTAGTAATTATCCTTGTTTTCCTCCACCTCCAACTCCTCAGTTTTCAACAGATTCCGGGAAATCTCTGTTGCCTACTGTCAACATTGGGAAATAATAATTGAGATGCTGGGTGGAGGAAGAGTTTTGCAAGCACCTCTTTGGTATTAATGAATGAATATGGTTGCCAGCTTTCAGACAAGGAGGAAAAGGGGAGAAGTGACTTGTGGCCGTCAAAAACGTCAGAACAATGTGAAAAAACATGTTACTTCATATTTAGGACTTTTGTAGTCCTATAGGAGAATAGGGAGGAAGGCAGGTGGGAGGGGGAGATGGGAAAGGGAAGCCATAAAATGGGATTTTATTCTCTTACTGACGCAGAAAGAAAGACAGATAAGATTTTTCTTTAGCCACCACTATCCTATTTTGTTCTCGGTTCTCACCACTGAAAATTATGCAAGTTATATTCTTTCTAAATAGCGTCTGATATGTTCATGTAAAAAAAAAAAAAGGAACAAAGGTCAGTTCCAGACAAAGCCCAGCTCTGTGGGGGCAGCTCATTAGAAAACAGTCCAAGAGCCCTAATTCATGCCTAACAACCCCATAAACACTGGTGCCTCTGCTAATGTTGCCAGCCCAAGTCTTGTACTCAGTTTATAAGAGGTACTTGAACAGGGTTCTTCACACTTGCATGAAACAGTAAAAGAAAAATAGAAATAGAAAAAAAAGGAGTGGAAACTCAAATCTACATTTTGTCACTRATGCCTGTCTCCCACAGGAAGTAAAGCAAATGAAAACACAACAAAAATATTTTTAGAAAATTATTCTCATGTTATTGATGATGTGACCCAAGTCATAAAGGACAGTTTTGAGCAAGGCCAATTTTCTGCTATTTCATCTCAATTGCTGTGTCTTTTGGCCTTAGGTCAGGGTGTCTCCAGGGTCTTTTGAACTGCATTTTATTTTGAGAAAGTTTGTTTTTCCCGGAAGAATCATGAGGGGAATGCTGAGATACAACAGCAAATCCCATCTGCCATGCTCAGATTTCTCAAAGTGCCTGGAGAGCTTAACCTTTCCTTTGCCTATGTCTAAGAGGAAGAGAGATGCAGAAGGAGAAAATTTTTTATTTCTAACCTACTCATTCCTGGTTTCCTGCTAAAAGAAAGAACTTGGTTTCTATTTCATGTATCACATACTTTTAGCAGAGAGGATCCTTTAAAATAAAAATTTCACTAGAAAATTGTAACCTTCTTTGAATTCTCCAATACATAACAACAGGCCAAATATTTCCTTAAAAAGAAAAATTAAAATCAAACTGTGACACAGCTTATAAAAGGAAGGGGGAAAAAAAAAAAGAAAAAATATTTTGGCTAGGAGATGTTTTTACCTAACTGAAAAAAACACTTTTCTACAGAAGCCACTCTAGAAACATCAATGTTTGCTTTGAAATCAAGAGAGGAGCTCTTTCTAGAGTTACCAACTTAATTRTGCTTCATTCTGCTATGCAGATTCTAATCAAAAGTAGGTGGGTTATTGGMAATAGGTTACCACAGTAGGAGTCCAGATCTGACTTAAAAAATTAGAGAACACAAAACCTAGGACTTTGTCTTTATTGGCCTCTGTGTAGATATTAGAAATAAATAAGGAAGGAAAGCCCCTGCAAAGTAAAACCAAGCCTCTTGTCTCTASTGAGTGAGCAAGGTCATTTCCATCTGCTTTCTGCACTTGATGTTGTTACTGCAATGGCGTGGGAACAGCTTAGAAACTACAGAACCACAACCCAAACAACACCTGAGCCCCTGCTGACATTGCCAACCCAATTCCTCCAATCAGCTGCCACTGGGCTGCTAAGCAGAGACCCAGAGGTTGCCCCTGGTGTCCTGTAACACAAGCAAGCCCAATTCTTACTTGCAACTTACCCAAAAGCATTCTCAGTAGGTTTAAGTTTGGGGGAAGTGAGTTCACGTTCTCCATTCTGTGCTTTTTGCTCAGGAACACCCTTTTTACGATCCAAGACACTTTTCATTTCCTCTTTGGGTGCTTTACCTTTGTCATCTTTTACCTGTCCAGAAGATAGCATAAATCACAGAACAAAACACAAGAGAAACAAACAAACAAAACAAAAAAAAAAAAAAAAATCAGAGCAAGGCATTCTAAATAACAGCTGAGTATCAGATTCCTTGGCATGAATGGGAACTGTCTTCAAACTGTTTATGTGCTACATGGCAGAAGTAGCCTGCTAAGCTCTGGTCAACCATCACTTTGCTGTCCTGACCTGCACTCACGATCAAAGCATCCTGAATAACATTTATCTGTGAAAGTTTGTTGTGGCCATGGGATTATGCCACCACACTGTTTCATCCTGCAACTGCCTCCCAACACTTCCCTCCCATTGCAGCATCCTTCATCTGTTGTTTCTTACAATTCTGGGTTGCAAACTCTTTGGGACTGAGCTTGTGGATAAATTCTCCATACCAGGTTTAGGGCATTGGTTCCACAAAAACAGCACATAACCTCCAACAGCTGTCAAGCTTGCTTGACAAAATTCATGCTCTTTCTAGTGTCATAGTGGACGGATACTTCACTATTGTAAGAATAGTGGCCAAAACACAAAATTATCTTTATACCAGGGCAAAAGTTACTCTGATAAAAAGCACAGTCCTAGCAGGGGCTAATCAGGACTAGCATTATCAAACCGGAATATTTAATCCTATGAGGAAGCAAATGTTCTGGAAAACACAGGTTAAAATTCCCTTTATCCTTACAAAGCTTTGTCTTATGATTCTTAATAGTAATCAACTATATTTTGTGCACAGATTTAATTCTCCAGTATTCTTTCAGAGTTACGAGCTTGAATACTTATCAATACTACAGATGACCTGAGACCAGCATACTGAACCATGGCTGGCAAAAGGAGAAAGTGGACTGATTTCAGTTATGTATCCTCAGGTAGAAATATTCCCAGTTAGTTAAGACTACCRGCCAAAACAAACTTCCAACAGCATTTACCTCCAAAGTATTTATTTGCTCTCCCCAGTTTTGTGATGAAGGAAGATTCTAGCTGAGAAGCAAGAAATACCTTCTGTAGAATTCAAATGGAGATTTTTAGAAAATAAACACGTTTGTCCCTTGGAAGCCTGTTGCAATCCCATTTCTAACTAGAAAGACAAGGAACTTCTCTAACAGTCCTGTTTGCAACACAACTGCTCTTAAGGTATCCTAAGCTGCACCTTGAAATGAAAAACTAGTACACAGCTTCACACCCCAAATCGAAAGAAATTTCTGTTCTTCCACATCAAAGAGCAACTTCTGGAGAAGCAAAAGCTTTACCCACTCAACTCATCTAGAGGATGAGTTGATAGTCTTCAAAGCCAAGATCCTCCTAAGGCACTGAGTTAGGTTGCTRGGTGAGTCCTAAAGTCAGTGTCTGACTTTACCTGAAGCCAGTCTGTTGCTCACAGAAACTGCTGCGATGGACAGCACCATGGTGGCACAAGTTATGAGTGAGTATAGGATGGTTAAACTATTTGAGCAAATYTGCTGCTGGTGGGGGATGTTGGGCACAACCCACACAGGCATTTGTTCTGCTCTGAGAACAGGCAGCAGCAGCACAGACTTTTCCCACCCTCTGCAGCCAACAGGCTTTAGCCATGACCTGGCAGCAGCTCCCTGACRGACAAGAGGGGAGCTCAGCTTCCATGACCGTGCATTCTTAGGCCATGATGCTGCAACTGCCACAAGCGAGGCCATTCTTACCAGAGGCCTCAAGGAACCCTTTGCTGTTTTCTAGGAGCTGGGCTAACACAAGCAGGGCTATTCATTTATCCCAATGAATGCCACCACACAGTTTCATCTTCTGGGTGTTCCCAGATCACGGTGAGCCAGYGATCATGTTCACAGCAAGCATCTCTGCTGCCTGTTAGCAATCTCCTGACCCTTCAGCCCCACTCAGGGTGATACTGAAACCAGCTGTTGATTGGTAAACGATTTCTCATGCCAGGATGTCTGTCTTGGGATTGTGAGAGCGTAAGATTTCCTTTGCTGAGATTTTCATCAAGCCCTCTCTAAGTCTTATTAAAAAACCAACACTTCCAGCTGCCTTATGTATTCAGGTCCACTGGGGAGGGCTGTATCTCTTCCATCTTAATTGAAATCACTGAGAGAACTAAAATTAAAACAATATAGTTCAAAAAATAGGAGGTTAGGAAATAGCATTTCAGAAGCCAGTAGGATTTATGATAATGTGTCTGCATTTGAGAAAACCATTAACACAGCTTGGCCCCTTTATTCAAAAAGATGGTAAAAAAAGATATTACAGAAACATTTCACATCTTTTGGGCCCTATCTTTCTCCTACTAATTTTAATACCAAAACAGAGATTGATCAGCACAGAAGCAGAAACCTTYGCATCTCATTACAGAGGCAGGCAACAGAATTAGTTCTCTCCCTTGTCTCACTGCTTCCCCAAATTACAGACCAATTCAGCTACTGCTGAATTAAAAAATKACTCCACTTGGAGCAGATGGGTGGTATTACCTGAACTGAAGAAGTTCTCTGTTYTGCTCTCACAAATCTTGGTATCAAGACAGAACATGACCAAAGGCATGGTTAGCAAATTTCCAGCTTGTTATATTTATATTTTAATCTCTTTCTACACTGCTTCTTTTCTGTTAGATTTTTATGTTATTGAGAATTGAGATTTCTAAATCTTGGGCTTGAACACCTTCAGACAGAAGCAAATCAGTTACTGAGGTTAAGGCCATCTGCCAAATTGAATTCTTTACTTGGGCTCAGTTAGTTGGAGTTAAAAGCCATGGCCATCTGGGTCTCGGGCTTCCCTGCAGAGTCAGCTACCATCCCCAAATACCATGAGAAAAGCAACTGTGCAGCAYGTCTAGCCAAACTGGAAGCAGGAAATACCAGGAGTCTCACATCATGAGAAAGCTTGTTCTTATGAACTCCTCAGGTCACTTTTAAGAACCAAAAATTGTGCAGCAGTTCAGAAAAAGAGACTAATTTTTCTTGCCAAATTAATCGAAACCTGAACATCAAGGGCCAAAGCAAAAGCAAAACCTGATTATGYAGATACATTCTATTCCTTCAGGGTCTTGTTCACGAAACACTGGCATCCTTTCAGCTGCATGCACATTCAGAATTAGACCTCAATGAATTAGACATCTGTATGTCCTTGAAAGGCAGGCAGAAGTGGAGTAGGGAGMCTGATCTTCAATTTTTCTTCACAAGCAAAGATGCAAACACCAAAAATTTTCCAAACATTTGGAATGCTCTGGATGGATATTCAGAATTGCACTATAAGTGGGATTCTATTAAGCTGTCTCAGCTTGAACATCCAAAGATGGAAACACTAAAATCACAAGTCACTTTTGTAAGTCTTGCCAATTTCCTGGAATAATCCAGCCCAGTGGGTAGGGTTTAAAAGCATGATGAGAGCTCCAGGGACAAGCTGTACACAAGAACAAGCAGGACAACTGTGTCTCAAGTTCCCCACAAATCAAAGTTTGTGGTCAGTTGCAGACTCTTTTTTACATTTACTTGTAATATTCAAAGATTGCATGCAAAAGCCAATATTGGAAGCTGATTCTGCCTTCTTGATATAATGAATCCCTTATTTTTTGTGCAGTTATTTCCTCCCCASTCTCTGAGGGTGAGCTAAGCATCGGTGGCATGTTCCAAATTAATCCACTAAGGATCCTGGAGTGGACCCTCTACCACCCTCAATGGTCCCAATCCACAGCAATTTGTGCTGTGGCTCCCTTTAARCCCCCCAGACTTGGCTGAACCCAAATGGGTCTAAACTTCTAAGGTTCTGACCAGTCTCTGACCAGGCTCCATTAATGAGAATCAGGGGCTATTCTGAGACCTGCTGCATTAAACCAAAACCACAGCAGCTTCACAGCACTGAAGATGGCTCCCTGTGTGTCCAGCTGTATCCTGAAGAGAAAATGGTCCCCAAATCTTATTTACTTACCATACAGTAAAACACCATGGCACCAGCTCCTGTGTTTACAGTGGAAATGCAATGCAGTAAATTTTGTAGGTTTTCTCTTTAAAACAAAAGAAGAGTCTTGGGTATGCACAGTTTATATCAYGGGGTATTGCAGTTTGGGGGGTAATTATTAGTTAAGGCAGTCAGGTGGCCAAAGGGCCTAAAATATTATCATTATTATTATTATTAATATTATTATTAGAGTAGGTTTTGTTCATAGGGAAAAAGTTCACAGTAATGTGAGAGGAAACCAGGGAAGGATGATTAGTTTACTGTCCTGAAAAATTCATCCCTAGGGGGAAAACCATACTTGTGTWATTGACTGAACTCAGTTTTCTGAARTATTTGTTTTAAGACAAACAGAAATTGGTTCTAAAGCCCCAAAAGAACAAACTCCTTAAAATTTACTTAATTTTAAGCACTTAAGTAGCTTCATCCCTATTTATTTCAGCAGGATTACCCATGTTCTTGAAGTGGAGCACAGCTTAAGCACTTTGCTGAAGAAGCAACTTTCCATTATAGGTGCCTTAGTTGTTTTCATATCTCAAGTTTCCCTACCACATCTAAATGAGTGCTTCATGAGTTACCTGATCTTTTACGGAGGTAGAYTGGAGCTTCTCTTCTGGCAGCTTTTCCTTTTTAGCTTCCACTTTTTCTTCCTCCTTTGTTTTTGGGTTTTCAATAATTTATTTACTTTTTAATACAAAAACACAGCCTCTGTTTGTAGGTTTCTCCACACTGTGCTCACGTACCAATCCTGTGTGCAGCCACAACTCCATCATATGCTGCTGTGCCCACACCTCTGTGTGCAGCTGTRCCCCCTCCACCCTCCCCAAATTCTCCCATTCCCCCCATCTGGGCCTTTCTCCCTTGCATGGCATCATGCTCACATGTCCCAGTACAGAGCCCTTTCTTGTGACTGCATTTAGCACACAGCATTCCTCACACAGTTTAACAGGTGCTCGTAATATTTTGTGCTGAGATGTGTCTGCCTCCACCTCATGTGTTATTGCATTAGGCCATTTTAGAGAAGGTGAGAAAAAAAGGCAGCAAAAACCCATGCAGAGGTCTGAACATGCAAGGTTTCCTTTGAATTATGCAGTGAGGTCAGGCCTGTTGTGCACTGAGTTATTGCTAAGCAGAAGGTGGTTTATTTTTTAAAAGAGAGAGCGACAGCGCAAGTATTAGTAATATCAGTACYGGACTAGATCTGTGAGGAAATTCAAATTCAATCTTTTCTTGCATTACATTTCACACAAACCACAGGTGTCTTATTTTGGTGCACAATGTTTACTGTACCTGTTTTTTTAAGAAAGCTGCTTGAGCTTTTTGATCTTCTATTTTCTGTTCTTCCATCTTTTGTTTTTCCTTCAACTTCTCTGCTTCTAGTTTAGCCTTTTCCTCAGCTGCTCTCTTTTCTGCTTCTGCCTTTGCCCTCTCCTCAGCTGCCCTTTTCTCTTCCTCTGCTYTTCGTTTTTCCTCAGCTGCCCTCTTCTCTTCCTCCGCTTTTCGTTTTTCCTCAGCTGCCCTCTTTTCCTCCTCTGCTTTCTGTTTTTCCTCAGCTGCCCTCTTTTCCTCCTCTGCTTTCTGTTTTTCCTCAGCTGCCCTCCTCTCCTCTTCTGCTTTAGCCCTCTCTCTTTCCTCAGCTGCCCTCTTCTCCTCTTCTGCCTTAGCCCTCTCCTCAGCTGCCCTCTTTTCTTCCTCTGCTTTCTGTTTYTCTTCAGCTGCCCTCYTTTCTTCCTCTGCTTTTAACCTCTCCCTTTCTTCTGCTTCCTTTCTTTCWGCCTCAGCCTTTTCCTCATCCTTAAGCTTATTTTCATCTACAGCATCAGTTATACTTTGCGTCCCTTCTGGCACAGCATTTGTATCATTCTCTGCTTTGTGTTCCTCTGCATTTACAGTTACTGCCTCTGCAGATTTTTCTGCTGTCACATCTACCTGATTTTCCTCTACCGGGAGCTCCTTTGGTTTCTCCTCCTGTACCTCCTCCTTGTCTTTATCTTCTTTTTTTTCCTCCTCTTCCCCATCTTGCCTCCAGTTGTTCCTTTGGTASGATTTGGTAACTGTTTCTGTCTCCTCAATCTCATATCGTCCTCGCCGTGTTTCAGCCTTCTCCTCTTTCCCAGTGGTCTCGTTTTCCTCCACATTGTTTACTTCTCTCCTGCTGGGCACTGACAAGCTCCCATCTGTGATCGTGGGGTCAAGTTCCTTTTGACGTTCCAGGGCTTCCTGCAGACGTTTTTGGCGTCTCTCCTCCCGTCTTGCCAGTCTCTCCAACAAYGCAGCTTCATCATCTGTAGAACGCTTGCTTTCCTCCCCGGCCACACTGTAAAAGGGACAGGTTTGCATTAAAAAATAAAAAAAAAAATCTAACAACACATGCCACTTCACTGTTTCTAGGAAAAAAGCTTGCTCTAACATCATTCTGTGGTTTGAAAAAAAACAAAAGGGTTACTTATTTCAAAATTTAGCTGCTGTTTTCTTATCTACATCCATTCTCCTTGCCTTAAATAAAATGCTTCTTGTATCCAAGTATCCATCTTGTATCTCAGTATCCATTAGCGCTTGCTACCACAATGTTTATTTCTGRTTTCTTCTATCAATTGTGTTACAGACACTGGAAATCTGGGTATATTACTTGTGACTGTGTGGAACTAAGCAAATGATTGATAGCTGGAAGGCCACAAATGGTTGGTGATATGAGGGATATGGGTTAATGCTTTCAGGCTTACAGGGACAGTACTGAGTAGACGGTTGGGCTTGATGACCTTAAGGGTTTCTTCCAACCTTGATGATCCTGTGATTTTAAGTGTCACCTCATTCCATATTAATTCCTTTTCTGCTCTTTACAGCTGTCTGTCACTGACAGTGCCAGATGAGTGCTGTGGTCTGGGGCTCACATCCAGCACCTTGCCAGCATGTTGCAGCTAGAGCCTGAAGACTGGGTGCCTTCCAGGCTCGTGTGCTTTGGGCCCACGATGCCATCACCGCTGTGAGCAGGACAGAAGATGTGGTGGTTTGTGAGGCAAGATGCAGCCATGCCATGGCCCCATTTGAATTGCCCCACAGACAGCCTTGAGGACACCTGGATACGTGTTGTGAGTGTGGCCTCAGACCCAGAGTCAGTGATGCTCYCACCCTACTGTGCAAACACAGCCAGAGGTGATCGTCAGTGTTGGGGCCWGCTTCAGTTTAACGATGGCCAAACCCAGGACTTAAAATTCAAGCACCAAAGCAAACCTCTTCCAAATACTTCTGGACTTTGAACAAAAATTAACACTGACTTGTCAGCAAACAACATCAAACATTTACCTGTTTTGGACTTCTGATTTCTCTGTTACTTCTCCTGAGAGATCTCCTTCCTTTTGCCGCAGCCTCTCCTGCCGAGCCCGTCTGCGACGTTCCCTGGCAGCTTCTTCATCATCATCATCATTTCTCTGGTAGGACAGCCTGCAACAGAGCATTAGGGATAAGGAAATAAAGGCACTGTAGCATATAAAACAATGAAAAAAATCACAAAAAGCAGTTTTCTAGAGCACAGGAAGCATGGCTACAGTGGCTGCTCTACATGTTGTTAAGAAAATACGCTGTGAAAACTGAGATGCATGATTTCAAACACTGGTTTTCTTTTGTTTCTCAGAAGTGAACTTGACAAAATAGTCCCAGTGAAGGCAGCAGCCACACCACACCACCAGCTGACTCCATRAAAGCCCAGCTCTGTAGCTGAGCACACATCCTGCCAGCCTGCCCCACAATCCTGTCGGAGCACTCAAGCAGCATTTGAGCAGACTATTGCTCAGGCCCACGCAACTGAAGTTGGACACAGCAAACCAGCTTTTAATTAGTCTCCTCCAAATATCACATGCTGAAAATAGTAACAGTATTCTAACCTTTAAAGACTAGAAAGCAGGAGACACAAGTAAGACAAGAGCTCTCAATGGTCAGTTCTCAGTGCCAAACATCTGACACCCACAAAATTTTTGCGAGCCCAGAGCCCTGCCAGGCCAAATAACACAAGATCACTGCAGCGATGAAAACCTACAGCTGAGAACCCATTGTATTCATCTAACCCAACAGATGATTGCATTTAGTTTCATCCTACTTGAAAAGAAAAGCAAGACCTTACAATCCTAATAATCCTGTGTCCCATTGAAATCTTTGCTGAGGTTATTACTGCGTGAGATAAAGGGAGAGGCCTGCATTCCTCTTATCGTTTTGTGCAGGGAAAGTGAATTAGGAAGCGAACACGTGCCAGACCAGTCAGGACATTCATTTACTTKGCTTCTGGCAGTGGTCTGATACATCACAGTTAAGAAGTCTCCCTTCCTTACCAATCACACATCTGAGTTTGCAATACAGCTATGAACAGAGAAAAATCTCAGAGTTCTGTGCTGAGGAAGACCAAGTACAGATAATGTTTGTATTGCAAAGAATATTTTAACATGAAAAGAAACGACACCATTCTGATTYAGCCATCAATCAGATTCTTTGGGCCGAAGCCTCTTCTGTCACCATGCTCTGATACTACTTTTCTCCTTTGCTGAAAGAAGGGTGAAAGTATAGGTTCAGGTTCAGCAGGGATTCAATTACCCCAATTTTGCTTCAAGAATTTAAAGTGTACAACATAGYCAAGCCACTTGCCAGTCCTAGAACAGCATTTTCATCCTCAGTGCACCAAAGAATTTGATTTGCTACTTTCCTGCTCTGCTTCAAGTTGCAACCTTTTCTTTACAGAAACAACTCCTCTCAAAAAGAGTGCAAGCCATGAGCAACAAAGATTACAGTGGAGGATTAGAAAGAAAGGAAAGAGACAAATTAAAAGCACTACAGGTGAAGCAGAGAAGGTAAGGAAAAACACTTTCTACCATTTGTAAGCAACTTCAAGGGCTATCAACATTTTATTTAGGTCTAGAACAGAAAGGATGTGAATACAATAATAAATCAGTGGGGTCTTTAATTTCCACAGGAAAGAGACTGTGGAATAAAACTGCATTACTAAACTGACCACAGACACCCCCCTCATTATTAAGATGTTCAGGCTGCAAGAAGCCTATGACCTTTTCAGCCCTGAAGTCCAGGAGAGGGCACAGGAGAGGACACACTGCTCCCAGCCTGCAGCAGCTGGGTAATGGCCACAAGTGATTCAATACCCAGTGTCTGTAGCTCGGGATTTGTCTTTGCAGTGAGACCACACAAGGATGAAGAARTTTATCCCACTCTCCGTACCCACACAGAACACAGCAAGGAGAACAACTGCTTTTAAAAGCCTCTWTAAAATGCCTTTTTTAAAACACCAGTTGCTCAGCAAATTAAAAAAGGAAATAAAAATAATATACTAAGCAAAAAATTCCCACAAAATCTTATCCATTATACAGATGTACTTCCTGTCCTTGGACACTTATCACATCGATCATCTGTAAAAAAAAGCTGACAGTGTCTCTCAATTTGCTTCTAAATATATCYATTGCGTGGATTCTACACATCACAGCAATTCCTGCAGCGAGCAAGTTCACCAGGGATGGGGTCCATCCTGGAGAAGGACCTTAAGTATTCATTTCTGCTCACCAGCACTGATTCATGGAACATGCCCAGCAACCTGGAAACAGTCACAGGACAACTAATTGCAGTTTTTTWAGCGATCTGTTTCATGTTTTCCTTACAATTATGGTGACGCTGCTTTCACTGGGAGTGTAAAGAGTGACCCTCATTCTCCCACTGTTACCGATCTCTGTAGCAATCCATCACAAGCAAAATCAATTTGGGAGCTCTTTGGAGCTTATCTTCTACTTGCCTATACCATCTGACATTCTTCAGACCAAGAGTAAATAAACAGTAAAAAGTATGTCTCCAAGATTTCCACTCTGTTTRTCAGGCAGATGGAAATCTGATGATCCCCACTGGCCTGTGCTGGGTCTCCTCCCTTGGAGAGCAGCTCTGCTGCCCAGCACACATGCAGCAACTAAATTAAACTAAACTTATAACCATTTGTCACCTTGCACACAACTRCTCAAAGTCTTTGCAGGTAAGTGTCTCTCCACAATCAGCTGTTCCAGATAATTGCCTGTTCTCAGGCAATGAGACCACATATCTCTAAGAGTTCATACAACAGCTCTTCTTAAATATTCAGATGACAGAATATCCTGAGTTTGAAGGGATCCACAAGGATCATCATATGCAACTGTTAAGTGAAYGGTCCATACAGGGATCAAATCCACAACCTTGGCATTATTAGCATCCYGCTCCAACCRAGCTCATCACAGGGAAGRAAAGATGATGACTTGGAAACCATCCTAGACCTTGTTATCAAAGATAACACGATYTTGGTCTAAACATCAAGTTAAAAATAAATCAGCTGTGTCTACTCTTCGGCCAGTTATCTTCTCTGTATTTGTGACATGAGAAAAAGCAGCGTAATCTCTGTGCATTATTGGGAAGCTGTTCTAGCAAAGCTTTAGTGCTGAGTCTGTCGTCTTTCCCATACAGCACAACTCCAATACGGGAGACTGAGCTCGTCTGTGTGAAAGGACACTTACCACCATGCTGGGTAGTGACAACAAGTACCAACAGATGTTCTGCCCTGTTGAGTAGGTAGGACAGATTTATATCTCCAGGACTGAAATACCAAATCTGCAGAACTCAGCAACAAATCTCCTGATTATCTAAGCCTAAAAACGTTTGCCCTCAGACTGAATGGGAGRACTTCACAAGCTTGAGTGGAAAATAAATCTGCTGGATTGGGAACASAGGAGATGTGGCCATCTGCCTTAGATCTTGTTCAGAGAGATTCAGTACTCTGTATTTTACACCAAACACCGAATTTATATAAATTTATAACCCAGCAAGAAATTTGGTAATAGCTGGGATGATTATGGGGCTGAAACCATTTCATACAATCCAGCTTCAACTGGTTTCCACTTGAAACCGCAAATCAGTTCAAGCATTATGTAAGGATCTTGGAGTTCAGTGCTTCTTGCCCAGTGATACCACATTATTACTATTGTCTGAATTATGATGGCACCGAAATCTCCTGATCAAGCTCATGAGCTTGCTACAGTAGGCAATTTATAAAGATAGGGCAAGATCCTGTTCTAACTGTGTGTATTCTGATTAAAGAGAAACTTCATGATTTGCAGTACAATCTGCCCTCAGTGAGTCATAAGTAAATATGATGAATCTAAATTCTTTTTCTTTTTTTCACATCAGTAAAGAAAAACCTACCTAATTTGAATTGGATCACACTACCCCTTTCTAGAAGAGGCAGGGAGAAATAATTGCTGTGGATCTGAACTTAGACTCCATTTCAAGAGTGCCAGAAACACATGAAAAAATTACAAACAGAACAAAAGCCTTTAAGATTTTCAACTTAGGCAGACAGCTCATATCTACCTCTTCTTTCCTGCGTGGTTCACTCAAATGTCTGCCTGGTTTTCATGCGTGCAAAAACACCTTGCATTCTTAGCAGTGCCCTCATATGGACCTGAATTAGACACAACTGTACCCATTCAACAAGTTCTTTCCCACACAAGTTTGTTATCTAGAAGCCTTTGCATGAATTACAGACAAAACCAGTCTGTGGTCCACCCCAAGAAATGAGATCATTCATTCCTGTACCAAACTGCACCTCCAGATTGCAAGCTAACCTACTTCTAAGACCTCTGCCCYTCATTGCGTAAGCCCACAGCAGCTGAAGTGACATCTGTCATCCTGTGTGTCTCCAAATTTATGTCAGACAGAGGATGTCAGTAAAATGTCCTCAATGACAAATTTCACTGCCAGACTCAGTCTATAAAAGCTGCATTTGTTGGCCTTCTGTGCTCTCAGAAAGTCTTTCTATTTACCCAGGCTCTTCCTGAAAGGATGGGTGGGGTGAGGATGGACTTTGTTAAAATACCCAGTGGGGAGTGCTCTTTGTGTCACTGTTGATATTCAGTCCCATTTTATTTATGATCACATGTTTTTAATCTTTTTATTGTTCACTTAATTTGTGTTATGATAGGCACACTTCAAAACCTGAATATGAACAGCTGATCAATCTTCACCTAAAAGAAAAAAAAAAAACAAACAAAAAACCCCTAACAAAAAACCAACCAACCAAAAACAAATAACAAAAGTGCACGCTTCCACAGAGGGCTGTGCCTTCTTCAGACTTCGCGTGTCAATGTCAGCTGTATTTCATTCAAGTCATATCTAAAAACGTGGTGAATGGTGGGGGGCGGTTGTGGGGAAAACTGTTTTTTCTAATCATTCTTCCATAATTCAATGAGAGCTGCCAGCATCCTCCTCAGACCTACTCAAGAAGTTTCCTTTTTATGAGGGAATGAGCAGAACTGAAGTCCAAAATGCTCATGCTTCAAAAAGATGTAGTGAGTGAAAACAGGGGGTTATGCTGGAGACATGTAAACATGCCACCACAGTTCTCAGGCCAATGCTGTGCATGAATGCTGTTATTCACACCCATATTTTTCACATATTTCTCCATTTGACATGCACCATTTTTTTCACGTTGAATGTAGGAGAAGCAAGTGGATAAAATTAAGCAATGGCTGGAAATCAAACCCAGACAAATTAAAACTGGAAATTAGGCACATATTTTTACCAGTGAGGGCAATTATATATACAAAAAACAATGGAACCGCCATCTCTTGCATCTCTGCATTAAGATGGATGCCTTTTGGAGAGTTATACTACCAAAAAATATACCAATTTTTGAGTTCAATACAGATAGCTTGATGAAATTCTATTAAAACTTAAGTATGGAAAGTTAGATTAGATTATGTGGTGGCACCTGCTGGACTTAAACTCTACAGTTTCCTATTTACGAAAAGTACACGCTTCTCATTTTGCTCACAATTTATCTCTGTCCCAAGTATTTTTGCTCTTTTCATCCCCCCATTCTCCAGAGGTACATATCCTGTATTCTGGAGCAGACAAATTACCCTGATATCCACACAGCTCTCAGGCCAAAACAGAGACAGATGCACCTTTCAGCATATTGTGTTCTCATTCACCTCATTTTCATACTGTGTTTCTAACTTTCTTTTTTTCACAGCTCCAAAGATTTCAAGGGGTTTTTTTTTTCTGTTTGGTAATTGCTTACTCAGTAAGCAATTCTTCAGAAGAACATTCTTTCTCTCAGACCTGGCATCCTTAATTTCCTACCATACTTTTAGAAGCATTTATTCTACCTTAAACCTTGATCTAAAATATCTAAAGGCTAAACTAAGGGACATTTTAGTGGGGTTTTTTTTTTTTTTTTGTTTTTTTTGGGGTTTTTTTGGGGTTTTTTTTTTTTGTTTTAGCTGAGAAAAACCTTTAGCTTATTTACTTTGGTTAAGGACATGGCTGGGAGTTTGTTATTTTGTTTACACGACAAAACAGTTAAGCATGGGAAAGAAAAGGTCTTCTGAGAGGTTCAGTTTGTGTGCGTTTTTTAAAGATTTCTCTTTTTTGGATGTTTTTGACATTTAGGTTTTTTAACAGGTAAGTTTTTTCACTCCTTTAATGGTGTGATTCTAAAACTCTCCAGTGCAAGCAATCCACACCAAAGAATGAAGTATAAAAAGTGACATGCAAACTGAAAACCACAAGGAAAAGGACCCCATAATGACAACAAAAATCCTTGGTGTCTATCCAATAATTAATGCAAAAACATCCACAGATTTTATTTCATTGTTAAGGATAGCACACCTCTAGGACAGATCCTGGCTTCCCAAATCACTGTTTCTRTTAAAAACTGCAAGTTTCAGTTTTGTAGATACCCAGGATTTCCAATGCCTTGTCTCAGGGTTTTTTCCCGTTTTCTGCTCAGAATAGCTCCTTTGGTTTTAGATTCAAGCCCTAAAACCCRGCCCTGCAGTTAGATCCAGCCTGTACCATCCCAGCACCGCTCTGCACAAAGGCAGAATGACTCATGCACGCTCCTGTTTTCTTTTTTCTTTCCTCATGGCTTAAAACTGATGATCTGTTTCATAACATGAAATGCAAGCAGATTCTCCAACCACATCCACATAGCTCTGGTAAATCGCCTCTGAGCACCTCAGCATAAATCGAACGCAGGGCTGCAAAACACRAAGGGTAAGACCCTTCTGCTACCGAAACAATGTCAAATTTGCCTCCAACATATATTATATTTAGATAAAAGTACTTGGTGGAAATGTACCAAGGGAAAGCACATAATKCTCTCAATATGTGAGGGCTAATGCTCTGCAGTTTTATTTCATAACAATGGCATTGATCTGTCAGTGAGCAGAGCATTATATTGAATCTGTTCTAATTCAGAAGTTTCAYATAAAAAAAWAAAKAAATAAGCAGAAAACAATAATTAGCCAAGTGGTTTCTACCTGACAATTACTACTTTTTTAACTGTTTTCCTTGCAGCTTTGTGGAGTCCACCCAGATCTGTTTCCCTGGCAGATGGCAAACATGCAAAAAAGTGTACAAAACAAGCTTGCTTTTCCAAATGTGAAAAASTGGGAGCAAAACCCAATCAGTGTGCATACCACTGTGGTTAATGTGGYATTTGTTGACTCCGGAGCAAATTGCTTGCTGCCACTACCTCCAGCTTCTAGTGCTTTATTGCATATAAAATCCAAAATAATTTATACCACAGCCTTACGCAGTAAATATTTCAGGCATATGACTTGAGAATAATGGGCATCTTGCCTAGCTGAGGCATAACTTAGGCCATACAGGATTTGCTTTAGAACATACAATCCACAATTTCTACAAAGACAAATTAAAAAAAAAAAATCTTTCTTGTGGTTTTGGGCTGCTATATTTAATATGGCTTTCAAAGCACTTTTATACCTCAAATTGCTGGCTTACTGATTGCATACAGAATCAAGATCCAACTCCTCCTTTTTTTATATTTCATTGCAWATAAAACTCCAACTGACATGACCAAAAGATTGACTCAAGACAGGAGAAATTAAAAACTAAGACAAGACATTTAACACAAAAGAGCTCCCCTTTATAGTGAGAATTGTGGTCTTCCTAGAAAATATGCAAAAGACTTGAGGAATGAAACCCACATATTTTTTTTACAGGCACCTTTGGGCAAATTGATGTCACCAATGTGTCATGCTCCATCTCCAAATTTCTGTATTTCCTCCAATTATCTTTTCACATCATACAAAATTCATGTCATCACCCACAATATCCAGCAGAGATTTTTAAATGAGGGCAAGAGAGGAAATGCAGGCATGAGGACTTTTATTACTGGGCCATCTCCTTATCCCACACAGCCATGTCATTAAGCTATGACACTCAGGGAGTTACAGGCAGGCATGGACACTCCATCAGACATGAAATCTGGAGGAAAAGCACCCAAAGAACTCTTCTTAGCTTTATGGGGAGGAACCYGAGCAAGAGCACAGGACTGTTTCTCATGGCCAACAGCCATTTTCCTCTATTTTTTATATGCATGCATGTCTAAGAGATGCAYATTCTAAGCAATGAATATGAGAAACAGCTCTTTCCATGAAAAAATTTAAAACTCACATCACRTGCAGTACATTTTTTCTACTAGAAGCTAGACTGTGTTGTCATTAGGAAGTGAGTGCACCACCYCAGCACTCACACAACCCTAAAACCAGACCTAGAAAACATGGTGCTAAGAGTACAGACCACCTTCACCCTTGTGCACCTACAGCAGTGACAGAAACAATGGGTGTTTTATCAAGGTTTCACTATAGAGACAAATCAAGGAAACTGGATGGAAGGAGAGATGGCTTCTCTCTCTTCTCTATTCAATATGCAGTTTAGCCCACTAGCCCAGTAACTGCAGCAGGCAATGCTTTTTTAAAAAATATAGACTTTTAAAAAATATATATATTTCTGGCATTATTTCGCTATTTTAAAGAAGTACGATGTATCCTCACAAATTAGCAAACAAGAACAAATGGATGATTTCAGGAAAGCTCAAGCTGAATTACAATAAATCATGTATGTGTTTCTGACCTGGAAACCCAGCCTTCAATTACATCTGCTTATCTACTTTCACCCTGGTTACCTGCTTTGAAGGCTTCTTTAATGCAGCACTCTAGGAAATAGAGAGCCTTGTAACAAACTAACACTTGCATTTCATTTCCTTCACAAACATTAACAGGATTGCTGCATTTTAAGAGTGCTGTATTTTAAAAGGACCATGAGGGTAGGTCTCATACACACAAAGCATCTTTAATTTCAACCTGCTCGTGCTCCACTGAATATCATGTAAGGACAAAGGCTAAAAAGGTTAACTCAGAGAATCACTGATTTGAGGAATGAAACATTAATATCCAAACAAGCCTCAGTCACACACCCTAATCCTTCATCACCATAAGCAACCTACTCACAACTTGCAGCATGTATTTATTCACYGTCCTCCCTGACAAAACAAGAAATTTGTGAAACTGGAGATGAAACATGGCTTTGGTTTTCAAAGATGACAAATTTCTGAGCAGAATTGCCTTTCACCCTCCTGCATTTTCTTCGCTTGCCTGCCAGGCTTTGCAGGGTATAATGAAAAGCCACAAGCCAGGACTCTGCAGTGGGTGAGTGCTGAAGAAGAAAGTTCAGCATCCCATGGATTGATATCAAGGACATCACCCACCAATGGTGCTGGACCCATCCTGAAAGGAGTTRTTTCATCTGTCACTGAAATGCTGCCATGTCTGGGGAGGATCAGTTTGCAGTCTCGGACATGGCTTCATATACAAAACAGCAGTCCCTGATTTAGCACTGACCCTGACATTCATTATGGATTTGAACAAGAGTGGGACAGAGATACCAAGTGGGGCAGGAATGAGGAATAGCAGACTAACTGTGTAGGGAGGGGATCAGCAACAAGACATCTCCCTGGACTGTGGACACAGAGAGAGGAGACAATGGCAAATGCACGAGGAGCCTCCATCTCTGCAGGGCACAAGATGGGGAATGGAGGAAGGTTGATAGAGAAACACTCAGAGAACAGGGAAAAGGGGAAGAGATCCTCTAGGGCACAGGAAGGACAGTGAAAGCACCAGCACCAGGCAAGTGGCTCAGTCACCAACATCCAGCCAGGTTCACAGGGCTGTCCAGTGCCTGGAAAACCAAAACCCTCCATGAATCACATCTGTAACACAACAGTTTGTCATCACCCAGATTACCCATCACTCAGCAACTTCAGCCTTGCCTGAAGTGTTCTGTGATCTGAAACACCTACAGACAGTCAGAACCCAGTATTTTTAYTGCTTTTTCCATTGAAGGTATGGGCGTTAGCATGAGCCTGGGCTCTGTGAAGTGTCACAACTCCTGTGTCTTTCCCAGGGGATTAGAGATTGGAGCTAAATGACTCCTGCTCAGAGCCAGAAAGGTCCCTGGGGATGTCTGCTGAAACTTTCAGAAATACAGCAAAGACTGCACTGACAAAGTATGAGGCATGTATTTGTACACAGGGAATTGGAAAAAATAATTTTACCAGATAATTATTCAGATAATAATAGAACAATCTTTTTTTATCCACTCTTCCCAGCACAAAATATGCACGAGGAAGACACAGCCTTAACATAGCACAGCAAACTAAATATTGAAATAAATGCCACAAACAGGGTAGCAGATGAAACGCAAGACCARAACATGCACTGAAACAGAGCAGATTGGGAACCCTTATGCTAACTGAACTAAGCCACTGGAGGGGGGATATGGCATTACAAATACATTCTGTGCTACAACATGTGGTGAAAGGAAAAAAAAATAATGAAAATCAGATGTCTCAATGTTTTCTAGTACTGATTCCCTMCACACACACAACTCATGGATGCTGTGCAGGTGTGGATTTTGTTTCGCTTTCGGCATGGGCAAGCATCTCTCTCTTTCTGAGGTGTTTAAGAAGCCTACTGTCAACAGCCAAGGTGATTAGGAGACATTTTCAGTGAGACAGCAGAGGAATTATTAGTGCAGATCCTGTCACTTGCTAACAGGATTAGGGGCAGATACATTCCATGCATCCCTCTGAAAGYTAATCCTGATGTGTCTTTCACCCTCATGAAAGGTAAAGAACCCTTCCATAAAGCAGGTCCGTACAGATCTGCAGGGTCACGCACGGCACTTTGAACAGCACACTAATGTTACAACAATTTGCAGACATCGTATAACAGCACTGTGCAACAGCTGSAAGTTTGAAATGCAGCCATTGTAAGTACACCCACATAAACACAATAAAATATCCTGGCTTTATCCTTTCAATTAGTTTTCCCTTAGATGTGCTTGTTCTTCTAATATTGCTTCACTGTAATCCTTATTCCAGAGACGTTGCTCATACRAAACTACTAAACTCAGAACTGGAGATACTCAGTGGAAAGCTGACTGAGCTCATGAGAGCTCATTAATCACACTGCAAACACAAATCTAAAAGCCACTGTTCTTTAAAAAGGGCGGGGGGAAACAACCCCTTTTACAGAACTCAAGCATCCAACAAAAACCTCTTCCATTTCAAAGACTTATTGACAAATTATCTACAACTTACTTGCTATTCACAGGAAGTACCAGATAAAAACTAGGGATTGGTAGAAAATAACGATTTGCTTGGACTAAAAGTGCCCACAGCACTTTGAGGACTTCCAAAGTGACACAGGCATAAGGTACCTAACACAGAGAAACTGCCCTGTGCAATAYAGGGGCAGGGTAGGGGGCTTTTCTGCAATATTCAGTGTGATTTCAAATCACAACACTTATGGCACCCTTTTAGTTGTTGTTGCTAATAATTTCAGTTCCATTCTGGAACAGCAGCTCCACAYAGGGGGCCAGCCTGTAATAGCTGTTACAAAATGCTTTATACAGGTGGGCATCAAGRGAAGAAGGATAGCAAAGAGCTGCTGTGATAAGAAAGCGATACAGCCAATGGAAATAGACTGCAAGGGCAGCCAAAAGAGGATCTGGTTCCAAAGGTGAGAGGAGACAAGCTCTGATAAGCTTCCATCACCAAGAAGCAAAGTCATCTAACAGATTAAACCAACATTTTTACAGGAAAGGTAATAAAAAAATTCATCATTAAATGTATGCACCCACAGATGTTTAAGCCAAGGCTTCTGATATAATTCATCACATTCCAGAAGTGAATGCAGACTGATGGCTATTTTCCCCTTGTTATTATACTAGTTCTTGGCACTTGCTAAATTCTTTCCATCAAAYGATCTCAACATGTTTTACAAATGTTAAGCAATCCTTGCACCCCCCACCCCCGACTTCTGTGTGGTGGGTATTATTACTATTATAATGCCAGTTTATGGAATGGAAATACACATATATAGATGAATGTAYTGCTTTTAGTCTAAACCACAGAGCAGATACAGTTCTCTTTTGGCTGCACTACTTCATACCTGCTCCAAAAACTTGTTGAAGCTACCAGGAGCTCTTCCAGCAGCTTCTAGAGGGAGTTGTAGGTAAGTGGACTCCTTCATCCCAGTTCCATCTGTAACAGCTGCACTGTGCTCACTTCCATCATTGCTCTTGAAAAAGCATGTGAAAGCCACTGACAGAATTACCCTGAGATGTCTTTTTTTGGTATACTGAACAAAGAGACACGCTCCCCTGAGCACTCTATGAGCAAGTGACAGCCTTTTTCTCCTCCACGTTTTAAATAATGCCTTCTTTTGCCAGGCATTTCCAAATCAGAAGTCCACATTTTTAAAAAAGAGGTGTGCCTGATGGGAAATGGAAAAGGAAGGGCCAAAGACAAGTGTAGCCCAGAAGACATTGTGGCCATGTCACTGTGAAAGCACCTCAGGCTTTCCACAGGGGTCTGCATGGCTTAATGCCAGTCTGGAACCTTTTGAAGTACTGGGCTGTGAACTAAGATACACCTAAAAGTATACAGATAAGATATGCATATATACACATATAAAAGGTATAAAAGTATAYAAATAAGATATAAAAGTATACAGAWAAGATATAYAAGTATACACCTAAGATACAGCCTGAAAGTATGAGAAATGGGGCGCAGGGTCCTCACCCTGCCACTGGGAAGCAAGGAGTTAGCTTGCTGCCAAACCCTTCTACTTCTCAAGCCTCAACAGGTACAGAAAGCTCAGCAGGACTTGGTGAGGTGGGACTCCCAAATGGTGGTGGAATGAGAAAGCAGCAGCGCAACACCAGAGAGGTTTTAGTCCTACAGCAACTGCAGGAGTCACACGGGAAGATCTCTGTGCACCACAGCTCTGTCCCTGTTCAGTCCCACAGCGCAGATGGGACTGACCTGAATGTCCTTCCAAAACCAGCTCTCGCAGGACTTGGCCTTGAGTCATAGACAAAATTTTTCACCTCTCACCTGGACTGCAAGACAGAGTGTTTTAGGGAGTCACTGAGACTTGTATAATGAGGCATTTTCACAGCAGATAGATCCTTASAAATATCAACAGAAAACAGACCTTACACTTGATCCAACCATGCACTGCTCATCCACGTATCCACTTCCCAGCGATCCATAGCAACTATTCACAGACACACACCAAACCCATTGCAAGGGAGAYGCAATTTCGTTTACCCTTGTATGAAATTTCTCACTGAATTTAAGTTATGCAGTCTGAAAGGCACTGGTAGGGGCCAAAATCCAAGCACCGGAGAGCAAATTTAAATTTAATACACTTTTGTGAAAGTACAATATTTGGAAAGCAAGGATTTGGCAATGTAAAATGATAAATGCTTGGCACAACAAAGAATTAGAACAATCATAAGAGAATCTGAATTCCTACTCACATAGAGTGTGGTCCAACCTGTTACCACAGTTCAACTGATTGAGATTACTGAGTAAACAAAAATATGGTCATTATCCATCTGAAGAAGATAAACTTTAGCAGCTACGAGGTAACAAAAGGGTCTAGGGATTAGAAATACTGGAACTTGGAGAAATAAGACGGCTCCTAATTCAAACTAACAATGCTGACATTTATGATGCTAAATACAGGGTTTAGAAGACTTCATTTGGCTCCTCTTCTGCTATAGTTTCCCATGTGAGACGCTTGAACTCCTTTGTGCTCCAGTTCCCACCTGACCAACATTGAGGAACGTTGAGGGAAAAGAATCGTGCATTTCAGGATCCAGAGGCAGCACAACAGGCACTATCTATGCCAAAACAGGCATAACTCTCAACTCAAACACTTGCAATCCTCTGCCAATGAGGGGCTCTTGGATGTACTTGGGGGTGTTTCTGCCAGCTCAAGATTAGCATGAGACAGACTGCCAGTGTTAGTGCACAGCTATAATCAGATACAAACAGATTTTCTGGATGTCTCACCAAAGTTTGATCAAAATACCACCCTCAAAATGTTCAGGGGCAACACACATAGGGCTGGATGGGAGACACTGTCTTCTACCTAAGCACTTCACAGGGTATCAGGCGAGTTTGAAAGAGAGTGAAGAATCCAGGAAATCAGGTAAGTCATTAAYGCCATGGCTATCCYAAAATGATAAAGGACTWAATGCAGCTCTCAGGTATGCACAAKAYAGGAATATTGGTTCTCAGCTGGATGGGCTGCAAATTATCACAAAGGCACATGCAGCCAGGGAAGAAGATTTCACAGCCATTTAGATAAGGACTATGGGAATATCAAGATAGCTCTGCTACAGCACTGAGAATTTTGTAACTTTAAGATTATAAACCTTCAGTAAAAGCTATGTTGTAGCTTTGTCACAGCCTTTATGGCAAATTTAACAGAGGGACAACGAGAAAATTAGTCCTCAAACTTCATCTTTCTAACTAAAGTAAAAATTTAGCTGGTTTTGGAAACAAATGTGATCTCTGCTAATTAGGCTTTAGGACATTTTGCAACCATGAGAAAGAAAACTGCTGACATGATGTGTCTGACCACTCCTGTTCCAGGAGGAGAGAGATGACTAAGGCCAAGAGGCACAACACCATGTTACACACCCAGAGCACATGCCAATGATTTTCCTCTTGCAGGAAAAGTAGAATCGTAAAAATCTCATGCCTCACAGAGGAAAGATGAGTGTTATACAAAATACACACCCTAATTTAAAAATAGGATTCTTCTTCTGAAGAAATCAGTGTGCAAGAGAAGACAATAACACTGGAACACTTTTCATTTGGGCTTTACAAAATAATCACATAATCAAAAGATGACTGAAAGGAAAAAGTGAAAAAAGGGGCAAAGGAAACACACAACAATGGAGAATGCCACTGTAGCTCACAAGAGCTGGAAAGCCAGGAACAACCTGAAAAGGAACAAAGAGACTGCAAAGGTTCCACCATGGCCATGTCAGGGTGTGATGATGGTGGCACACATCATTTGTGGATCCTGAAACCCACAGTGCATTGAGCAGTGCATCCTATGACTCTTGCTGGGTTGCAAACTTCACTAAATCAAGCATAACAAAAGAAATACAAACAAACACACACAAACCCAAAACAAAACAAATCCCTAAACAACAAAAAMCTGTAGTAAGGAACATGACAGGACAGCAACAGTTATGGTGCTAGAAGGTACTTCTGTAATTACWTTGCAGCAACACCAGTGCTGGACATAATGCAGATGGAATCCGGCAAAGCAAAAACCTCCTGTTCAGAAGCATGTAATATATTTTTATGGTTAAAACGGCCTGCGGGCAATTTGGCTTCGGCAAACCAAATAGAAGCCAAAATTTTACATCCTGTACTGTTAAGTGCATTGGGCTCAATGACACACCTCTAGGACAGGCCTCCACATTCCTTGAAGAATCGTGGGAAGGAAAACAAGTGCACATAGATGGCTTCTGCGGAGTCTGCTTTCTCCAATTTTTTTTAATACATAGCATACCAGTTAGAAGATATTTCCTGAATAATGTTTTAAGCAGTTTGGAAACAGAGTTATGTTTTCTTTTTTTGCTCCAAAATACAGCAATGTTTGCCTCAAGGACCTGAAGCAGGACCAAATCCTGCAAAATAGAAGTCTAATGCAGTTGAAAGTGATCTGAAAAAGGTTCAGAGTCAAACTTCTGGCTCAGAGTTAATCCTCTTCAGCTGGTACACCAGGTTCTGCTGGAGTCAGTYTTGCTCACAAGAAATTGAATATTTCTCACTGTTGCTTAACCCAGTTATATAAAAAAATGATGGATGGCAAATAGAAAAATAAGACAAAGTTAGCCAAGKCCCTGATCTTCAAGAGAAATTCTGACTTTGAGGAAAAAGAGTCTGAATAAAAACAGGCATCTCTAAAAAAAAAAAAAAAAAGGGGGGGGGGGGGGGGGGAATCCTACCAATCCGTCCAAAAGAGGTGGTTCATTAAGCTTTTGGGGAGTAGCCCATACCTAATGGTGCATCTGTATATTTTGCTTAATGTGAACTGGTACATCCAACCCTTGCTACAAATGCTATTTATTTTTCTTTTCTGTTCTATTACCATCCATTTATCTTTCACATCCTCTCCCTCTCCCCTCTCCCATTTATCTTTCACTCCCTCTCCCATATCCTCAACAATGACAGGATATGTACTCTAGAATTACTGTGGTGGGGAGGAGAAAAAAAAAATTGCCTCATGAGTGACGCCAGCAAATGTACAATATTCAGAAGAAAATAAGCAAGCGAGCGACAGAGAAAACTGGATCTTTGGTGACTAAATTAACCATTATTCCTCCTAAAATCAAAGAAACACACTAGAGCACCAGATGGAAAGGGGGCAGACACTTTACATCAGTTTCAGCCTCCTGATGCAGCACAAAGTGAATTTAAGCAGAGCCAATACTTGGCSTAATATTCAGTTACCAAGAGACAGAGACTGAGGAACAAACCCAGCAAAATACCAGCTACTGCTCTCATTTGAACCTTGTAACTCAGCTTAAAAGTCAAGGAATTACACTGACTTCAGATCTGAAGCCTGTACTTAAGCCGGGGGTGTGCTGCTTATCCCTGGAATTCGATACACGCATCCAAWGCAATTGGAAGGAAAAACAGATGAGCAATTTAAAGCTCAACTAAACCTTGTGGCTGGTACTTTGCCTCAATAGCGGGTTTTTGAGAAGAGACAAATTGTATCAAAACACCTTGGACTACAGTGTGATTTTTCTGACAACTTCACAAACTGTTTAAAAGCTTTAGATGCAGAAAAACCCACATGGAAAACTGTTTTGCAGTGTGCTCACTGTTCCCCAAGAAGGTGATTACAATACTGCACTGCTGGACTTGCAAAAACGTCTCATTACCACATCCAGTTTGAGTGTCAGGGTGAGATTTCACAGCAACAGCTGAACAYTTGTGAGAAAGAGAAGGAAGAAGGGAGGGGGAGACAAAAGGGAGAGTGGGGGAAGCCCTCCCTGAATGTCTACTCTGCAAAGGATTTGAACCGCAGAAAAGAGGAACCATGTCAGCAATTGCCAAACCAATGCAATACCTGCCAAACCGCACCTTATCCTTTTCAATCAGCAAAAAAAGTATCCACTGCCTGATTTCTCTTACCTCACCAATAAAGGGCTGGTTTTTTTYCCTTATTAGGACAGTCTCCACGCTGTAAAATTCTGGCTCTAATAAGTGCCTTTAACAGTATGTGCTGCACATCAGCACAAAAAGAAAGCAACTAATAAAAGTAAAGCACAGAAGGAGAATAAAAGGGCTGAGTCCTAAATTAAAAGGGACGACATWGGCTTAGCTTGGGCTCCAAAATTTGATCACAGATTTTATGAAATGGAGAATTAGAATTGGAATGGATAAATGCATGAAGGCTAACATTATACAGAGATATAATTATAAACTTGGTTCTGTAGACACTTAGGCATGCAAGCTGCCTTACTGAACTCAAAGAGACTTTTTCACTGCATTTAAGAGCTTACACATCCCAAACATAAATCACGTGTCAGTACATGAAAACAGTGCAAGAAAGGGTTTTTAAAATATTTTGGGAGATTTTTACAAAAGAAAATGTGGATATAGTGAAAACTTACAGTAAGTTAAGCCTCTATGTTTCAATTATTTCAATGATTGATGGAAGTGTTTTTCTTGGTTGCATTTTTAAACACTGGATTTAATTTAYTGGACATAATTTACTGCATCTGCTTTACATGGACATATATACATATATATATAAACTGAAAAGCAAAAAGGGCCTAAAATAATCACCAGAGAATTTCCCTGATTTTTTTTTTCAATCTTCCTGTTTTACCCTGAATTGTGAACAGGGTGGATGGGGAGTGCAGGTTGGACAGGAAGGGAAAGGCAGAGGTATGAAGAAGCAGGATAAAGTTCTACCACCCCCACCCACCACTAGCTGAACACCTAWGCCAACAGTGCRGCTGTGGAGGAGCTATCTGGATTTMAGATCTGCACTAACAATGAATTTTCTAGTTTTGCTGAAGCAGAAGCAAAAMCCCTTGTCAGAGTGAAGTGATATGGAAAATGTTCAGGGCTGTTTTATTTTTATTCAGCCTGGAACAAGAAAGGAAATCCTTTAACTAAGTATTTTTACTTTTTACTTTTTTTTTCCTTTAAAAGGTAGGTCAATTGGAATCAAAAGGTTTTTTTAAAAATCAGAATTTTTTTAATTTTAAAAATTTGCAAAGGGGCAACTCAGTCATTTCTAGAAAGTGCAAAAAATTCATTAAAAACAAGTATTTTCTATTTTTTTTATTTAGACAATGTTTATTGTCAGATGGCTTATCAGAAATCCGATGTGAACTCATAACCAGCTCTGCTCTGAACCATTCTGAAACAGTTCTGACCAAAACTTCCCCAAATTTTCTTAGTTTTACCAAATTTACCTTTCATCAGAAACAATTCTCACAGTTCATTTCAGGCATCTGGATTCACAGCAAGCTCCTTGCTCGAACCAAGCCTTGCACAAGATGGGGAATTTATCTCAGAATTTTCAAGAAACCCTCCAGAGTCACTTGTTTTCTGACAAAGCCTTAGATATTTGATGCTCAAAACTCCACACAGATCACTCCAGTGTTGTGCTCCTGACAGCCAATGCTTCGCTTTATTTATGCTGAAAATAACATCTTTCACTCGGGCAAGAAGGCTGCAAAACCTCAGGGGTTTCCCTACAGACCTGTCCTTTCTCTGCCATAGTGTTTTTTCCACCCAAAATATTGCTAACTCCAAAATGTTTCAGTTTTTTTCTGTAGACTTGTTGGGGAAGAGCCACTTTCAGAAATTGAGATGGGCATTCTTTGCTCTCACAACAGAGAAAAATCTCACTACACACCAATATATTCATGCATCTGGTTACATTATGACCTTCCTGTATTACTTCAGTAATGTAAAAAGGCTTTTAAAAATTAAGGATTTAGGCCATTGCTCAATGAGGAACAGAAATAAAGARCATGGTTAGAAGAGAAGACCAGAGTAAAAGAGCAAGCTTCAAGCAAAAATTAACARCATCAGTTTTTGGAGCAGAATTAACCAGATAACACAGTGCTACCAACACTAGAGCTGGCTGTGGAGGAGTCCTCTTCCCCTCTCTGCTCCTAAAAGAACTGCTGATATCAGCCTTAAACATCCAGCCAAGAAACAGAAAAGATAACCTACAATATGAAGAAAATGCTGCAAACAAACTGAGTTTCCAAAACCAAAGTGAAGTTAGAACAGAAATTATCATTTGCTGAAAGAAAATACTCTACCTGTTGGCAAAGAGAACTTCTGCTTTCTCTAGCAACTTGCACAGTAAACACTTTAGTGTCCAGCACAGCGTGCCAAGCCAACCCCTATACATTTATTAAACAGACTTTGTGTTTTCAAGCCAACCAGAATGATTTCTTGGCTACACTGAGAGCTTCTGCTTTTAATTTCTAGTGTATCAAATGCTAACAGGATTATATTCAGCCATTTAGCAATTACAAAATTTTCTACAAATACTACAAGTACACTGAAAGCACAGAAAAATATCCTTAAACAAYGCAGATGAAACAATCATAAAAAGGGGCCATTAGAGGACATTTGCAAGAAGTTAGCAATCACATTGTACCTCATTCAAAATAATGCAATAACAGCCTCCTCCTTTTCCCTGGAGAGCCCCCAGAGAGTTAACTTATAAGGATTTTAATACTCCTTTTCTTTTCCACTGCAATCTCCTGAGAAGACATGAGCACTTGGAATGATTACGTTATGCCTCAGCCTGGGAAGGGCAGTATTTCATCATGTATTTCTCTGAGCAATGCTTTGAAGAAGACTTTGTGGCTAATGCTAAAGGTGTCTTTCCCCCTCTTGCCCTGAGGTCACCGAGATGTTTGTTAAAAGGGAATAAATCAGTTTCCAAGTTCTGGCCACACATTTGATGTCTCTTCAGAGTCCTTGCCAAAGTGAACTTTGTTTTTCTTCCCCAAGCATGCTACTGTGAGTCTTGACAAAAGAAAACCCATATCTGGTTTTCAAGGTGTGTCTGCTCTTGGTAGGAGCTGYCACAGGACCCAAGACTCCCAAGATACAGGAAAACAACAGTAGAGTAGCTAATCACACTTCAAGAGAAAAGGGTTGTTTTCACTGAAATAATTTCACTGATTTCAGTGAACTCACTTCACACTCAAGCTAAGGCATTGCTCCCAGCACTCRCCCAACACATCACAGATATGCCAGACACAAAGGTAGTACAATCCTGGTTCCCTCTCCTGCCCAAAAGGGAGTGGAGAAGAATCTCTCCCAGCAAGGATATCCAATGGTCTCTAGTAGTTTAAGCATAAGAGCCAGACCCTGACACCTCACTAAACCAGCCCCAGTGCAGACCAGAAAGGGTCGGAAGGTCACTCAGGGTCAGCTCTCCACGTTAGGTATCACAAGTCAAAGTTTTCACCACTTGMATCATCACTAAAGTGCCCAAATCTCACCCACTTCGCCCTTTCCCCTCCCTTGTTTTCCCCTTTCACTGAGTGTAGAGAAATTGCTGCTCCCCCATGGCTGCTCCCCGTTCCCATCCAGCAGTGTGGGAGGGCTGCCTGCTGTGGCTTGTGGTTGTATTTCACCACAGAACAACACACAAGAAGTGTCATCTGACATGCTCCTAGTTAAATCATTGTTTATTGCCCAATTTCTGAAATAATAGTGAAAGATTTCAGATTCCTGGAAGGGACTTCTTGAAGGGGCTGAGTTTTGGAAATCCCTGAGCTCCCACTCCCTCCAAGAGCACAGGATTTCATGCTGCAAACTCTAGAAAAGAGGCATAAAGAAATTCCAGTTGCTCTTCAAAACCGCTCCCAATCTTTAAACCAAACGCTTACATAAATCAGAGCAATTTAGAAACACAGTAGTGTCCTGTACCCATCAACTCATAAAGCAAGCCAACAAAACAATACAGTCAGTACAGGAATAAAGCAGATTGTATCATTGGCAATATTACACAGGCTGATCAATTTTCTTCCCTTGCTTCCCCTTTCACATTCAGGGATGAACRTGCCATGAGGACTCTATTAATTCAGTGAATTAAGCAATCTTAGTTATGCGAAAGCTTTCACATGAACGATGAAACTTCTGCAAACTTCCCACCAACAGAACTCTGATTAGCAGCCAGTTCTCCCAGCATATTATTCTGCCACTGAACAATTTAAATTCKGCAATTCAGGTAAGAGAAAAGCATCAATACAAAGACTTCAGACAACAGAGCACAATGTAGTAAAAAAAGAAGCAAAAGAACTCAGCCTATATCAATTACCCATTCCCCAGTTCAACCAGCTTCCYAACTTGTTACACATTCTATTCCCCTTGCCATTGCCACCACCCAGAGCTTCCTACACAACACCGAAAGGCTAAATCCATACAGATATAATAAACTGGCAACTCACTTGGAAAGGCTCGACAAGCTCTGCCTGCAGTATGATCTGCTGATCATGTCTGCAGCGTATGAATCAGTGCAAACTGCTGGCAGCTCCAGGGAGCAAATGGACGGATGATCAGGGCGTGGAATGAGATAATAAAAATGCCATTATTCTTTCAGGCATGCGAGACTCATTGGATGCTCTTTCTACCTCACAGGTTAACCATTTGGTTGGTCCTGCAGCTCCTGGAATGACACTCTGCATTTGCCTGTTGTCATGCTCATTATCTATCTTATAGCCCCTCCCTTCCCCCTCCGCTCTGTGATCATGATTTTTTTTTAATTTTTTTTTTTTTTCTGTATTCTCTCTAATGGATCCTCCTTGCTACTCCTGGGTCCCCAGTCACAGAAATTCTTGAAGATTTATTTCTCAGCTGCTCAAGTTGACTGACAAACACTCTCTTCCCGTTCAGCTTTCACAAGAAGGGGCTGTGTTCAGCCAGCTCGTCTGAGCACCGGGAAACCTCAGCCCTGCACAGAGATGCCTTCGCAAGTATTTGCTCATAGGAAAGTCACATTCCAGCTTGCTGAGAGATGAGAGGACCCAGATATAAAATAATGGTCCAGGGAACAGTCCTCCCTTTTGATAGTAAATCAGTGCCTAAGCAYTTTGCAGGCACTTGCATCCAATGTAACTTGTGAAAAGGTCAAGCTGGATCAGACATCTCAAGACTGAGAGCGCTTGCCAAACAAACACAAATCCAAGAAGGTGAGAAGTTACTGCAAGCTCCACKGCAATCAAGGTAAACCCATCTTTTGTTTAGCAACAAGATTAAAAACAGGGCTGGAGCTAAATCCAACCTAACAGACTATCCTCAGTGTTCTTCCATGTAATCCAGTGAACGAAGCAGAAAACAGAAATGCAGTGATCTAAATGCAGGCACCATCAGTTACAGTGATTTCATATGCTTGGCTCTCATACCCCTTCCCCTTAAAACCCAAGAATGYGAGCAAACTGAAACCACTTACTGTGCAGTCCTGCAGCTATTCCACCCCAGGCTGTGATCTTGTTAACCCTGATAAATTGCAAGAGTGGGTGTGGATGGATTAGAGCTCCAGCAGGGAATCTCTGCTGCAAACTCGCCCGTGTGTGGAACGGGTGGGTTCAGCAGGTGGCACTCTTACCTTGGAGTGAGCCCAGGCAGCCTCTGCACAAGGAAGCATCAACCCTCACTCTTCAGTCCTCACAGCTTTCAAGAATCCAATGGCTGCACTTTGCTCGGACACTGATACTAATTTATGTTCTGCTTAAATCCCATAGGCAATATCTGGGTTTTTTTCACCTCCCAAAAACTCTCTCTACAGTTTCAAGGAGACAGATTTTTATGAAAAGGTAACAGTTCTGTGCTTTAKTGATAGCTGAATGATTCCCATGCAAACACGTACAAGGGCTCATTTACACACACACAGGCACAGGTCTGCAGTACCCCAAGAAGTTGCTGTTTTTTCATGCACACCTTCTGTAGACCCAGCCCTTTATCCTAAGGTACACTAAAACCCCCATCTTTTGGTGTATAAACTACACTGGAATTCTGGTCTGGAGCAAGGAAAGGCCAATAGTGCTGATTGSCAAGGGAGGAAAATATTAATTCCACTTCTGTGATTGCAAAGACATGATTGTGATTCTGCAAATGACATGAGGGTGCAGCAGGCAGGCCATTGCTTTTCAATTTTTTTTACCATGCCCTTAAAGGAAGGTGAACATGTACAGCAATGTGAATACAAAGGATCCTTAAAAACACTGGTGAGAAGGGAGGCATATTTACTCTTCCTGGAAAAGGCATTTCTACTGCTGAGGAATTACAGGAGCAGAATTCTTCCTTATGGAAGAGCGTTAGTTAAACAGAGATCGTATCACTGTTCTTCCAAAATACACATTTTAATCAGATGCCAGATGTAAGAGCTGACGTTTATGAAATTATAAATTGGGTTCCTAGGCAGCCCTACAGATTTCAGGTCTCTAGTTAGCACTGTGTCACAGAAACTTTTGGTTCCAGTTGATTGTTCTATAGTCTTTTCAATCCATCCTGGAATAAATTAGGTTATTGGAGTGCTCACCAACAGAACTGCTTCTATGCAGGATAAAAATAAAAACAAATTGACTATCCTTYAAAACACCACGCTCTACATCTTGAAAGACTAGTTCCAGATTTTTAGAAAATCTGCTGGCTTTGTCATGCATGGTTCTATTTGTTGGCCATTAGAAACATGTGAAGCCTCTTCTACTTGCAGTAGACTCCAGAACCATTTTAAAATATTCCTGTTTAGACAGTCACAAGAATCACAATTTCTCTTTCTTCAGTTTTCCAAAAACTGTTTTGAATTATAAAATTCTGGAAGAGAACTTCAGTCAAGATGAAACACAATGCTTCACATAGTCAGCCCATTTTTAATTTCAATACTTTGAGCAATAAATTGCATCTTCTTGCCCATACCTCTTCAGCATTATTGAGAATAKATTTCATTTGCCTATAGATTCAGCAATGAGCAACATGGGCCATTCAAGCCTCTCCTCAAGGCATGATCCACCTTTGCCTGCAAATGAGGAGCTGAAGATAAATAAGGTGGGCAAATCCCCCTTCCAAACAATATCAGYGTCTGTCTGTAGTGTTATCTGTGACAGGCACCCTTGTCAACAACTGCTCAACCTGCTTTGCAGGTTGGCATCCCTCAAATTAATTTTTAATTTGACAGCACTGGTGTTATTATTCTTTCTTCCATCCAGGAATTGCTACAACCGTGATTTGTCACACTTGCAAAGCTGCAAGATCAAACAGGCAAGTCTGGCCAGGCTGATGTCAATCCACTGCGTAAGGCAAGGAGCACACTGCCATGTGCACCGGGGTAACCCCCAGGAGMAGCTTGGTGGGGACACTGCTGAGTCTCAGGGGCCTCACCCCCACCCGTGCCCCTCATTTAAGCCGTAAGGTCCATCCAGCCGAGGAACAGCACTGTTCTAACAAGAGCTACAGGGACGTTTGATGATTCTGTTTGCAACACCAAGAAGAGCTCAGCCTAGGCCAAGCCCTGCAATGCCAAGCATTCCCATTCACTTGGGTGTGGATCCAGCAGCTCCAGAAGTTTACAGCAGGGCAGAACTGGATCCCCTGAAAGAAACTGAAACAGATTGTGCCAGGCTTGCAAACCCTTTGAAAAGAAGTGGGAGGATGATCTGAATCAGTTATAGATCCTTGCACTTAATAATCCCTTTATTATTTGGAAGCCAAATGTTTGTTGTTTACCTCAGTAATTTAACCAAGAGGGATACTTTACTGTCAGTACACTGTGGCCCTGAGGTGAAGTTCTTGCATATGGAGCAGCAGGGAGAGGCAAATCGCCTCCCAGATAATCTCAAAAATTCACACGGGCATCTAAAGCATAAAAAATGAAGGGGCAGGAGACATGTCTCAACCTGCCTTCCTAGGATGTCCTGATGCTTCAGCAATCTAGGACACCCAAACCCCTAAGGAAGACACTAGAAAGAGAAAAAAAACCCAGAGTAAACAAATGCTAACTACACTAGAGCACTTGTGAGGCATCATTCATGCCAATGAACTCAAGTCAAATGGCTCCATTGGAGTGCAGGTCATCTGTTGCAGCAGTGAAAGGAACCACAGGGCCTTTCCTATTTTCTGAACATTAAAAGCAGTAAAATGAGGAGGAGGAAGGAGACGTGAGAGTTTTCCAAAAGGAAATTATTAGTGGGAGGTTCCAATGTCTACTCATACTAACAATAAGAATGTCCAGAGGTCATCCAGAGAGCCAGTTAATATTTTGTTTGTTATTTTTACTTTAACCCTTCCTGCAGGCAAGGCAGAGTTTTCATTGAGCTGATCAAAAAGTCTTGTGCATCTTTTTTTCTTTTGAAATGACAGTGAATTTAGAACGTGACAGAAGCACAAGCACTGTTCAGTCCATACCCTTCCACATGTAGCCTGTATCTTTTTGTACCTGTTTATCAACAGAGAATTTGCTGTGATGCTCACTATTCTTGTCCTGTTGTTCAAATACCTCCACATTTCTTTTACTCCATGTTTCTTTGGCTGTTTAGTCCATGTTGAGGCAGTTTTAAAACAGGCAAATAACTTACAGAAATGTACCTGATTGGTTTCAGAGACAGCAAATAGCTCTCCCTGTGCTGCCTCTTCCCTGTGCCCCAAGTCTGAAATAAGTTGGACTTGTAGAGAGCTTTGCAAAGCTACTGGCATTTTGCAAGAGAACTGTTTTTTATGAAAATCCATTCTAATGACATTAACATCTGCTCCTTATTTGAAGAATATTTTTAACTGTTCCCTCCCTGGGAAAATGAAGGATGCCACAGACTCTTTCATGTTCTCACGGAGTAGACAAACTGTTGGGTTTTTTAAAGGTCTTTTCTGAAATGCCCCAATACAGTTCACTGCAGGGAACTCAGCGGATGCATCTCACAGGGCAAAAAGCATCTGCATTCACCATCCTAGGAGATTTCATTCTAGGACACTGGCATGTGAGCAGGGAATTTATTTCACAGATGAACAACACTTGGTGTATTAAATCACATGCTGTAGGTAAAGTCTGGCAGCTCATACATAAGTTTTTGGAGTTTGTCTCTTGAGTACTTATAAAAACAAGACTATGTACTTTGTCATCAAATAATGCTGAGCTGCCTCTTACTATGTATTTTTTTTTTTCTCCAAGTACAGTTTTAAATATCTCAAACAACAGAGACTCTGCCATTTCCCACTTAAAAGTTTTCCAAGCTCTTTCTGGATTCAATACTAAGAATCCATCCTACAACYAYAATATTTATTCTTCCCTTCATTTTTTAACTGTTACCTGCACTTATAACTACCCAGATGCCTATAAATAGCAGCAATGTCAGAAATTTTAACATGCTGAATGAAATCTGTGAATAATACGTACACAGCTATTTGTGTGGATTTATGTATTAAAATACGTACTCAAATTGAAATATGTAGGTTTGGGCATATGCAAATCACACACAAGAAGAATTTGCATGTTCACACTGACRCATTATCAGGTAGCAAATGCCTTATCAGAAGACAGAACTATTTGCATAGACAAGTTCTGCAGGACTGGGAGCAAAGCCTGGTAAATCAGAATGCAAGAGCCTGCAACCCAAAATTGTAATCACTTCCAAAACATGTAGCTCCTGATAAGACCCATACAGAGCCCATGCAGCATTCAATCCCATCTAATGCCTGCTTTGCTAAGATAAGATGGCCTTGGGTAGTACAGGCATGAATCTCATCCCCTACAAGGAAGAGAATTTAATTTTCTCTGACCTCAATTTTTGAGGTAATATTATCCTGCTTTTCATATGGAAAAGTTATTGACTGCATGTATGGCTGCAACAGTAAACAAAACAAACTTCAAGACAAGTATTAAAATCATATTCCAAGGMGAACTTCCACTGTAAATTGAAACTTGATTAGAAAAACATTATTTGCTGGTGTTTGTATTCTCTATCGGTCACTTATGGGGAAATGGACAATCCAGAAATAAAGCAGCATAATACTTCATGGGTGTGAGAGACCATTTCTTTCAAAAGCATAGCTTTTATTTCATGTTTTCACTGSTTTCAAATAAAGATGCAAACAACAGTCTCCCATATAACCACCAAGATACAGCTACCTGCTGGTCATTGGACAACTGAAATAGAGGAAAGTGTATGAGGGAAGCAATCACCAAAGCTTTATCACTTCTCCCTATGCCCTGGCACTGCGACAAGTGACGGACAGACTCTGGTGCCCTCCTGCTCTGAGTAGGAGCCCATTTTCCTCCAGCCACCAGCAGCAAAGGCCATCATTTATCCACACAATTCCACACCCGTTCTTTTGTGCTTTTACGCATTTCAGGGACACATGCCAATTCTCACAGAAATGAAAAGCAATTTATTATTTTGCCTCTCAAACTTTAAAATTTGCAGTCTCTCATTTACACCTGAATTATAATRACTATTAATAAATTTCAGCTTTATCAGTGCAAAGGACAGCACTCAAAGCCCAGACTCGTAGGAGTTCTGCTCACAGCCATGTAGGATAATACCTGAAGAGCTCACAAAACAGAAAGCTGCAGAAAGCTGCCTATAATGAATGTAGAGGTAAGTTCTCTTTGCCCCAGCTGTTTTTGGCAAGAGTTTATTTCAACAACAGGTTTTATATGAGATTATTAATGTTCTTTTTTATATATTGGAGGCATGCTGGAAAGATAACTACTCACTTCAAGCATGGCCACAAAACCCAGGGGCCACAATGTGGTAGGTGTGATACAAACATAGATGAGAGATGCATCTCTAGGCAAAACAGGCCCTGCCTTGATTTTACTGCTCAGAGGGCATGGGTGGAGGTCTCAGCYGCAGCTCCTTAATAGATCAGTAAACAACAGCAAACTCAAGGAGTGTGAAGTGTTAGATCCATTCACCCCTGTGTGCCACCACATGCCAGCMAGAGCATCCACTGCCTTGCCTCAGTCCAAAGCCATGGTCTGAGTCCAGGCTTCAGGCTCKACCCTTCCCTGCTGGAAGAGTTTCAATAAATGTGTGCACAGCACATGCACAGCTCTGGAAGGAAAAGAGCATTTCCTGCTGGGCCAATTTATGGGAGATGTTCCTGTATTGAAAGCTCCTATCTTACGATACTCTCAGTTTTACTGGTGAACAACATCCAAGCCCCAGTCAGGATCTCACTTCACAAACAGCCCAATAAACTCAGCTAGCAAAAGCTATCAGAATTCCACCAAACGCAGCAACTGTTCAGCAGCTTATGCCACTTGAGCAGCTCAGAGGTATTCAAAATGCAAACTCAACCAGAAATACTCAGTCTGGACSTTTGTTATCCCTGTACTGAAACTGGATCCTCAGACCAGGACCCTGCCTCATGCAGGTTAATGATCAGTTATTGCTCTGTCTGACTGGACCAGTCATTTTTAATATCTGGTACTGGCCCTTAGGTGCTTTAGAAGCAGCTTTATTTCACTAGCTGCACAGGGATTACCAGCTAACCGGATGCTCCCAGGAACTTTTGGAGAGCAAGCAGTGTCAGTTTATTTAATAACTTTCAAAGTGAAACCAAAATCTTGTCCAAATCATGTCTCTTCTGATTTAATTAAAATGCACCACACATACTGCACTGCTCTGTTAATCATTAACGAAGTTAATTCAATACAGAAGATGAGTCTTTTCTTTCCTTTCCTTCAAAAGCCTCCAGCCAGTGGAAAACTTAAAAAAACATTCCAAAAAAAGACRAGTACAGTATGATTTTTGTTAGAATGGTCAACACTTAAGTATGCTTTTTCCCTTYCTTCTGTATTTCTGATTCCTATAGGAATGCATGTTAAAAGAGAGGGGCTGGGTTTTTTTCTTGCTTGGCAAAATACCTTTCCTGAWTTTTCTAAATATTGCCTGGTATTTGCGTCAATATGACAGTCATTGGGTTTGACAGGAATCAGATTGCTAAACCCACACAAAATGCTTTGGAAATTAAGGGCTAGTTATACATTCAATTTCATTCAAATCCATTTTAGCAAAATGGCAAGGAGAGGATCTGAAGTGTCTCTTTTACCCCTTCACTTCTATGGTTCACAAGAGAGGTTTCTGCAGCGTGCTAATCTCTACACTAACTTCTAGACTCAGCTCCTGATGTCTGATAAATCTCCTTAGCACTCCTGTCCCAATCCATTTGCAGTTTCCAAGATGACCTAGCAACACATCAGCTTACTCTCCCTGTGCAGCAAGCCTTGCCAACTTCTTCCAGGGAGGAACTGAACTGTGCATTAAACTGTGCAACACTTCGTGGACTATTCAAGAAACAGGATACGTCTATTTTTCCAACAGTTCTTCTTTCTTGAAGGAGATAGAAACAAAACCACACATTAARAAAAGGTTTCTTCCTTTACTTTTTTCTTGTTTTTTAGGGAAAGCTAAACACAAAATCTTCCAGTCTCATCTGTACAGTTGTTATCTAGTGGGATTTCCCCCTTGAAAGCAACAAAGCATAGAGGCTGAATACTTCCACAAGGCCTGTCTGGTCAGATCAGGATGGCACTCCATCAAGGCTGGATTCTTGCCTCCAGCCACGGCTCATGCCTAATGTTTTAGAGGAAAGCAGTAGGAAAAGAAAAAATTGCAAACCCCACTGCACCTGGCCCACGAAGCAAAGCTCCCCATGCACAGCAGAATTCCTCTGTGCCCACTGCAGGCAGGCAGCTGGGACTCTACCCATACAGGCATTGCTCTCTGTATTGTAGGGGCTTTCAAAACAAAACAAAACCAAAAAACAAAAACCAAGACAAAAACAAAAAAAACAAAAAAAAAAAAAAAAAAAAACAAAAAAAAAAAAAAAAAAAAAAAAAAAAAAAAAAAAAAAAAAAAACAAAAAAAAAACCCACAGTAATTTACTGCATGGTAATCAACATAAAAGGTATCAAGAAATTAAAATTAAATCACCATAGCAAGCACGGGACATAGTTTCAAGCTGTGCCAGGAAGAATTTCTTCACAGAAAGGGTGGTTGGACATCAGCATGGACTGCCCAGGGAGGTGATGGAGTCACTGTCCCTGGAGACACGTGAGAAAAGACTGAATGTGGCACTCAGTGCCACACTGGAGTTACATGGTGGTGTTTGGTCACAGGCTGGACTTGAWCTCAGAGGTCTTTTCCAAACTAATTGATTCTGTGAGAATTGTCCAGCAATTGCATCACAGCATGTGCATCAGGGCTTAATGATCTGAGGACTTAAATTCCTCCAGTGCAATGAAACACTCAACTATATTTTTTGTCTCTTACTTCTCTGCACACCCTAATGCTTATTTCTGCWCTGAAGTACCTGGAATCTGTTATAATTTAGTAAAAACACCATATGAACAACTTTTTCAGGCACTCCATATCTACCTCCTAGCTTCTCCTGGAAAATGGCTCTCTGGTCATGCCTTACACTATCAGGACAGGCCAGATCTGAGCAAACTCTMAAGCCCATGACTTCTTCCCATCTGTAGCGACAGATGATAGTAGGAAAAGCAACTGTAAGTGTTCACCAGTGTTTAAGGGAAACTGATAATATTGAAACATTCTTTTCTCAAAAGCTTTGAAACCCAGTAACTTGACCAGCATTCCTGTTCAATTCTCCTAGGTCTCCCATGTCACTGCATTGTGTTCTTAAGGATTTGATTTGCATATGAAAATAGACCTTTGCCAAACTTGCACTAAACATTAATTTTTTGGCATGTTGCAAGATGGTGAAGAAAGGGTTTGAACCTCAGCTGTTCTTTTGCTACTCAAAGAACAGGAAAATCCCCTTTGGCACCACTAAACATAAAATAAGTTCATGTCACCTCTCACTGGCTGATGGTTTGCATTCTCTGCAATGGCTGGTTTGCATTCTCTGCAATCTGCCACTAACCAATAGCCCCTCAGATCCTCATAGAAAGATGGGAAAACTGACAGTAAGAACCTTAAGAGAAATGTAGCCTTCCCCCAAAACAGCTGACAGACTAGTCTTCAAGGAGATTYAAATAAAGCAGCTATCAAGAAAGTCAGTAGCAATCCAGTTTGCATAGAGAAATATCCACCACTAGCTACAACGAAAAATAATTTTCTTTTTCATATCGCAAACCTCCCCTTTAAGATCTGCCAAAAGCTGCAGCTTTAGAGCTGTGGCTTTCCTGCCCTRATGATGTTTTGTGCCCTGAGAGACAGCTTCAGTGTGTCACATTTTATGAACAAACCTCATGGGATGGGAAGGATTCCAGAAACCCCTCCTCCAGAGGCTCTTAAAAGATTTAGAGGTTCACGAGAAATTAAAGCATATGTAGTATTACAAAATTCCTCCTAAAATTAGCCATTGTAACAGGAACTTACCCTTCCAATCTAAACARCTTACATTCAGAAAGTGAATTTTCTATCATTCCAGAGCACAGGCAACTGGAGACACACCTGTTCTTGGGGCATCATCTTTGTACTTCGAGAGCTTCTAACATTTCAAAGTTTTCATGGGAAAAACCAGAAATATCTTACCAAAATGGCCACTAGACATTTTAATTCACTAGAACTCTTCAATAATATTAAAAACATGTTTCAAATAAACATTTCAGGAAAGTATGAAAGAGAGAAATAAGAAGCATTGTCAAAACTTGGCAGGGTTCAAGCACTTCTAATACTTGAGAGCAACTTTTCTTCTTTCGAGAAAGGTTTGCAGTTTTTTTCTCAGCATTCACTTACACTGAAGCTGCTGTGAAATTCTGAGCTTAAGAATAAGAAAGGACTACATAATACAAAGAAAGCAGAAAAATTTCTTCAGCTCCAGATGCCAAGGTAGAACTGAAAAGCAGGATGGAAGCTTTTAACCGTTTGTTTAATTCGAATTCATTTTAGTCTGCCAACAAGGAAAAATATTAACAATAATATTCATTAGCCAGGAGACTATTTTTATATTTACATTTTTATAATTTACAAAAACATAATAGGGATGATTTTTGAACCACTATAACCTTTGGTTATTTTTTAGCTCTAAAATCTTCCCRGAAAAAAACCTCTCATCCACAATAAGATATGACATGCAAAATTTCAGGGGATACAAAATTCTTTGGAGAAAGTCAAGAGAAATTGATTCAACTGGGAAGATAAGCCCTGATCCTTARCTGTAGCTTGATTACTCCTGATGCACATAACAAGGCCTAAGAGGTTAAATGTGGTTTTGAGAAGAGTACGGTGTGTTTTTGTTTTTAGAAACTCTACATTTAATTGAAACTAGAGATAAAGAAAATGATCCTTTGATGAACGATGAGCGGGGTCTGGCCTTAGGCATTTTCTTATCAAGATGGACAAGTTCAGAACCCACCCACCAACATACCAGAAACCACAGTTGGCAAATGCTACAAGCAAAGGCATTTCCTGCACTCTGACTTTCTAACTGAGGGCCAGATGCTTCACAATTCTTCCTTAAAAGCACAGCTGAAGAAGTAGGAGTTCAGACAGAGCCTTGCCCAGTCTTGCATGGTGGATGTGAGGACCAGGCAGCATCCCAGCTGTATGTTCAACATCAAACAGGCTATGGTCCCTCCTTGATTCTCAGTTCCCTTCCTACTGCAGAGTGGGCCAAAGGACTATTTTCCCTACCCCATCATCTCATAAGTTACAATTTACAATCTAAACCTGCTAAATTAAGTAGTAATTAATGTGGTCCCCATCCATGTGATGTGCCAAAATATCACAAAGAAAAGGAAGAGCAGACATTAATCGAAAGAGGTAAACAGCAGACGAAGCCTAAAGAAGGCTGTGGTTTACTTCAACCTTCAGTAGGCTCTACCTACACCACTTCCAACAAGTTCCTTTCAGCCTTCTCTCCTATTATCTTCMATATATAATAGAGTAATTACTTACCTGAAATTCTCCAAAAGCATTTACCTCACTTGAAAGTGAAACACTTCCAGAAGTAGGAGTAAGAACTTTATAAAAAGGCTTCCTGATCAAAAATTACTACAGAGATTCTGAAAGTTATAAAAATTATTCAGTTCCTACCCAACAGTACAACCAAAACAAGCACAGGCTGGTAATTTCCAGCCTGCAAATACTGACCAGAGAAGTGTAGCTTTCATCCAGAGATGAACACATCTCTCAGACAGATYAGAAATAATTGCACAGTGTGGCTGGCTGGAGACAGTAGCAGCTCTTTCCATGTCCTTACAYAAGATCCATGCTTACAATAGCCCCTACAGATACAATTCGTATTATTTTCTGTCAATCCACACACATCATTGTACACAACTGTCTACACAAATCAAGCACAAGGTAAAGGAGGAAAAGCCTCTTATAGTGAGGATATACCTGCAATATASCAAAATCAGATTGCCAGAGCACCCCTCATTCTGCAGGGTTGGCCCTATGCATTACAGTCCTTTGCTATGTGATGAACCCAAATGCATGCARCATGACCATCTATATTCCACACCAACTGATGGCAGAACACCTTAGAGACAAGAGGTGCTCCACCCCTTGTCCATTGGTCTGTTTTATCCTGTTTGCATCAAATGTGCTGTTCTGTTTATCCAGGCAGCCAGATGCAATCCACACGCCCAGCACACATGATTGCTACCTCCAAATGGTATTCTCAGAAACAAACATCACCTGGTGTTTCTTATTTTCCCTGAAAAGSGATGACAAATGTCCCCAAAGTAAATACGGTGAGAAGTGAACCGAAACCTGGGATCAAATTGCCCTCTTATATCTGCAGAGGAAAGAAAATTATGCTTTCCTCTTCCTGCTTTGGCTATTTTTCAATTTTTAGCTAAAGTATCAGGCAGGTACACAGAGCAGGTTATGATGGACAGGCAGATGTTATTATTTCATCACTGATTTTTGCCCACATCTGCCCTACACTGATCTTGATTCCAGCCATATTATAGTTATGTTTATAAAAAAAAAAAAAAAAAAAAAAAAAGGAAGCAAGACTTAAACAAAGATTCTTTAAGTACTAGCAAAACATTTGGATTCAGGGCTCTCGTTCATGCCCTTTAAAGCCATTATTTTAAAATATGTTTATGCAGCAGAGGCATTTCTCCTACATATAAAAATTCTTGAAAAACAGGAAAAGGAAATTAATGCTTCCTTCAAAATTAACCATTATGGCACAGTCTTGGGTCTCTTACTGTAATACTCTGAGGTGCCCTTACCTTTGTCCATATTTACAAGACCCTGTATTTATTTTGAAGTTAAGATTTAAATATTTTTAGACTGATGTCAAACACTTATTCAAAACAATTTTAAAATTACCATCAAATTACACAGAACGCTATAAACAAATTAGCCACCACTATCATATTTTCAGAATTTTAAGAAATTTGCAATGTCTCACCAAGGCTCTAGGATGACACAGTCAGGCATCACTTCAACACACACCAGTYAGCAAAATTTCTTGTTCTTGGCAGTGTTTTTACTCTCCTGCAACTTCCATCCACTGAACAATATAGTGTCACCTTGCTGCATTATGGGGAAGTCACCACACCTCAGGTGACTTCTTGCACACCTGTACAGTACCAGAAATCAAATGCCCTCCATACCTTTATTGGTGGAACTGAACAGGGCCTGTTTTGATGAAAGCATGCTAAACTGACTAAAACTTGAGTCTAATCTTGTGCAGACTTCCTGCAGAAATACAAGGGGGCACTTCTGGACTGTTCGGGCTGCAACAGAGCAAAGCTCTTCAAAACTCCCTTAAATCCTACTGACAGCAATGAGTGTGTACAAGTCCATGTGTTGTAGCCCACACAGATGGATTAGAAGCCAGMACATAAATTTTGAAGGCATCCTTATCCAGGAAAACATGGCAATGGTATCGGTATTACATGGTACAATTGAAGGAGGCACACTTCTGCTAGTTCTGCTAACAAAGTGCTGGTATTTTTACAACAGCCAAAGGGTCAATCTGGATTAGCAGCAGCAATGAAAGACTTTTCACAKATTTTTAGATTGTGCTGAAGGGAGCACTGTCATGATGGCAACTGGAGCACAAAGGATTGCAGGGATAACCACTCACACTATTACAGCTCATCCTAAAGAGATAACACTGASTAAGGAGTCCTCTTTGCTCTTCCCCAGAGAGACTGGGCACAGAAGGACGTCTACAGCACAAATTGTTGCCACATAAGRGTTATATCAACCATTACTGGGTCTAATTGCTCTTGAACACTTTAACAAAAGGTTTGGTCAAGCGGTGGCTGTATTTCAGCAGTGCCTGTGTGTCTGCTGAAGTCGCCTTTGGCAAGGAGGTATTCTAGACTTCTCCAAAGATGAAGCCAAATTTAATCTCAGTGARCCTTCACTGATGACAGGGGCCCCAGGGAATCACATCCTGTGTTTACTTCATGGAGGGGAGCCCATAAGCAGCAAGTGAGTGGACATGGCTCTTTGTTTACAATAAACTTTTCAATACCAAGGGCTTAGTCATATTCTCATGTCAGAAGACACTTGAAGAGGAGTGCAACAAGTTTGTCCTTCAGTGAAATTTGCATCAAATTTGTTGTCCTGACATTCTCTAAAATTATCACATATGGCCTCACAATTTTCAAATACCAAATATATCCCCAGCCATCTTGGGTAGAGGAAAAACAATATCAGAAATACAAAAATACAAATTAAGAAAATGCCATGAGTTTTACAGCTGGTCAGCTTCCCCCTGGATCACCATTCTGACATGAATAGTTCCTGTGAGGATGATTGTGAACTAGAGATGGAGGACTGTGGTGCTGAGAAGACAGCAGGGCGGAACCAGAGGCAACACAAGGAATAAAAACACAAAACATCTCTGGGAAGACCCTGTACATCTGTAAGCATGCTGATTTTTAAATTATATGACACTTTGGATTCAAAGCCATATAGTGTGCATAAAACAGCAATATCAAAAAATTCTGTATTTACAATGTTTTTCTTTCCTTAGGCTCTGTGAGAAGAGGCCCAAAGGCTTTTTACTTCTACCTCACAACAAAAAAATTTAGGATACTAAACAGCTCAATGCAATGGGCCTAAAAATGGCGTCATCTTTCATGGATCAAATCTCATGAATTATGTGTGCAGTAGCAAAATCCCGCAAAAAAAAATCCTACTGGGGCATTTTCATTTCCATGAGCACAGTCCTACTAAGTGAGGCAGATCCTGTTATGATTACTGTGACCTTGAATATTATATAACTACAGTCTGGGAGAGATTTTATTGTTGAAAAAAGCTTAGTGTAAAAAAAGAAAAAATTAAGCTACTAATGGTCATGACAGAAGGGAGAAATTTGATCTAGTCACATTCTAGACAACAGAAAAAGGAGAAAAATACTAAGATTGAATAAAGCCACAGTTTCATCAGATAAGAAAGGCAAGGTAACTGTGAAAGAAATCATTTGACTACATCCCATAAAYTAGGAATGTAAGAATCTTGGAGGTCTGCAGCCAGGTTTTAGCGGGCTCATTATACCTGGCACCCTTGCAAGCTAATTCAGCAAAGCCACCTCTGAGTGAAGGCTGTGGCACATGCAGAAAACTTCCATTCAGGACACACCCTACCATTTCTGGCTTGGGAAGCCAGGACATCCCTGTGGCTGCAATCCATCACCTTTCTTYTTGCTGACCTCCAGTGGTTTCTGGCCTCCCTGCTGGAATAACACGGCCGGTACTGACTCTGCAGTGAGGCACAAAACCAAGTCCTGCTTCCATCTGGTTGCTGCTGTTTCTCCTGGATTTTGCCTGCACAGGACAGGAGTTCCCCCAGAGGAGCTGAGCCTATTGCCTATTTTCTATTGTACATCCCAGGGTTCTCATCCACATAGGATGCTGATTTTCAGCAAAGAACTTCTAAGACTACAAAAATCTGCCTGGGGCAGGGCATCAGCTGCCCTTGGGCAGAAGGTCCCATTCTTTTTGATGCTCTACTTGGCATGGGTCACAGCTTCCCTGGCAAGGTGTATTTGAGCACTCAACCTCTCTCCAGTCAAGAAGCACTTTTCTCTAACATTTACATAGCCTGGAAGGTCACATTTTCTGTCTAATAGTAATGTTTAATAGCCTCTGATCATCAGACAAACAGCCTTACAGATGGGAAATTAGGCCCTGATCTTTGTGAACACGATATTGCTCACTCAGCAGGCCAAATCGAGGTGCAGTCTGCAGCAAAGGTTTTTTTTTAATCTTCCTGTCCTCACAATTTGTTTTCTTTAACCATTAGTGCAGCAAGTGAGCTGCGTGGCCACCAGCCCTCAACTCCAACACAGCAGCATTTCAGAGCTGCAGGGTACATGTGCACATCTGCCTGCATATTATGTGGCAAACACAAATAAAACAGCCAAACTAACAGCAACACGAGCTGTCAAAAATACAAATACAACTCCCTTGAAGTCAACAGCACTGTTTTTCAAACAATGACAGGTAGGTTACAGGCCACAAATCCTGTCTTTATCAAGTGTGCAGAGAAAGAAAGGCTTGAAATACCTTTCATCTTCTACAAAAACGCCATCCCCTCATACAGGTTAAAAGAYGCTCTGGAGCTGCTGGCAGGAGCAGGGAGCTTGGGTGACATTTTCAAGAGCACACAAATTGTATTCTGTGCAGCCCCATAAGATCAAAAGAGATTTCAAAGACAAATCTCACCAGGTACTGAAATTCTTTTTAAAATCTAATTCTATGTACAGGACATATATCAACTATTGCTGTCAAATAATCCTTCATATTGACAATCTAGGCTTCCCCACCTAATTCCCAATAATTTTTAGGCTTTGCATGTGTCAGTCTCTTTTAAGACTAAAAACAATCATGAAAAAATGAAAAAGGTCCGACTAGATTGCAAAACTGTGTGCAATAAACAGTGAACTCCTCTCAAAGGTTGCACTTCAAATTGTGTCAAATTATACCTGCTTTAACATGGCCCACAGTCTACACCTCACTTTCAACTTAAACACATCTTTGATGATTTTGTAGATCACAATTATGTAYTGACTTGTGTAAGAACAAGCTGTGGACCATATTTTTAAGTTGCAATTATTGTTCAGCATAATGCCTTTTTTTTTCCTGGTCCAGCATTAACTTAAGTATGGGTACAAGTAACAGGTCTCACAAACTTGCCRAAAAAAAAGTGGAATACTTTCTATGGGAGCATAAAATAGATTGGCCACTGTTATTCCAACAAGCACATGAGTTCCATACGTGAGAGAAATCAAGTGTTCATTCATTACCCAATTTACAGTGACAGCCTGGTGAGRTATCTCGTTTACATTCTGATAGCCCCATGAAATGAACTAAATTCCCACACAGTCACAAAAGGCCAAAGTTAGCATTTTCCTTTAAAAAAAAAAATAAATAAACTCAAGTCTGCCTCTAGAGCACATTGGCTGTAACCTTGAACCTTAAAGGAAATAAGAGAGAGAAAGAGCAAGAAAGGCATACATCATAAGAGGGGGTAGGGGAAAKCTAATGGCACTGGGAATGGAAAATGTGGGCATTAAAAGAATTTCCTACTCTAAACAATGTGCAAAGTTAAAAATATCTTCTCCTGAGATTACCCTCAGCATAAATACTCATGACAGCTATTTATAGCTGTCTGGTAGCCTCCAACAAAGATTTTTATTCCAACAAAGGAGCTATATACAAATGCAGGGCCTGTTTAAAGAACTATTAAAATGGAAAATAAACCACTCTTGCGTCAGCTAGCCATATTGGTACCTGTTTCCAACTCAGTCTAAACACAGCTTTCCTGGATGCTGACAATGGAGCTTTAAGAACTCTAAGGAGGGAAGAAAAAACCCTCWGTACATTTATCACAGGCCAAACACCCACTGTCATAAAGGCCAACACCTGAGCACTGCAAGGCAAGGTGCTGAGCTGAAATAAAGCCTGTGCAAGTTTCTCAGCCCCACCTTGATTGCCCAGGAGCTCTCATACAGCAAGAGTCTAGAGCCAGGATGCCCGGGACAATCCAGGGAGGAACCATGCTAGGACCCCTGCACCATGACTATGATCCTGCACCACTGGGAAATCTGGGACAGACTCATATGCCAGCAACTCAACTCATGGGAGATGCTTTAAAATTTTACTCTTCCTGTTATGTTCTTCAGCTTTGAAATCTCTTAACTAGCATTGGTCTGGTCACTCCCAGTACTTAYTGTTTTGGTTGCCTTCAGCCTTGAACTAGGAAAAATAAAATTGCTTTTAAATATACTTCTAAAATCCATGAGAGGCTTCAGTGAGACACCCTATGATACCAGGCACTGCTGGTATGGTTTTTCAGGACAAGGTACATCTGTGATCCAAGTGGGATAAGGGATCCCCACGTCTGTACATGATAAAGGCCATGTGTCCCAYTAGATGGGTCTAACAGTGTCACAAATGCCCCACCTTAACTCTCCCATGGAACTCYGTCCTTCCTTTTTGTCTCAGCTAATATCTCAGAGTCTAGAGGTAGGTGAGAGATCTTGCTTTGTCTCTTGTCACGTCTCCCTATAAAACTTGTCTTTCAGTGCAATCCCTGTATCCAGGTCACATTTGCTAATGACTCCACAGTTAACCCARTGAGTTGCGACCACAGTTTGTGTTATCTGTAATTGCCTGTGTTATCTGTTCTGCCATTTCATTATCAATCAGCTGTGCACACCCTCTGTTAATTAAGACTGCAAGAATTTCAGAGCAGAGGTCTTTCCTCTCACTATACATGTGTAAATGACTTTGCAGGACAGTTCTGCTAATAAAGTTCAACCAATGTATACTTTTCAGTTCAGCTTTGGTTTTGTTTCAGTTTGGCTCCTTCAAGTTAATATTTTAAATAGAAAAAGACTTTTTTAAGTCATAATTTGGACTGAGCTGCAGTTCAAGAAAAGAATAACAGCTTAAACAAGTTTCAAGTTTGCATTTAGTTTAGGTTTTTGATGTTGGTTTCCAATTGTGACTCCAAAAAGTACTGAATAACACAGACTTGAAGTTAAGCATACCTAGTTAAATGTGCTATGATGGCCTAAGTTAATTAATTTGAAGTACAGTGAAAGAGGAGTTACTGGGCACAATTTAGGGACATCAGGGTCACAGCTCAGTGAAGGCAAGGTCTCTATGCTAAGGGGGCAATCTTAAGAGAGCGTTCTCCATCTGGAGAAAACCACAGCTGCTCATTGTCACCTTGCAGGAAACCTTGTAGGATTTTTCCCCCTCTCTTCAATTTCATGTGTCAAAAAGGGTTTGGGATTAGCTTTCCCAGTTTTCAGCACTCCTACTAAGCTCCCCATCACCCCTTCACGTTTTTCATGAAAAACRAGCCTACAAGCATTTCATCCAGTTTTTGTAATGAAGTCAATCAGAATTTTGCTGACAGAAGGAACAGCAAACAGGCACCTTGGAGTGCCTGAATGATAAGACTCTCTTCTCTTGCATGCAACTCACAGTGGAAGCAGAGGGAAGTCTGTGCAGCAAAATAATCTGTTTTGAGACATGGAATTTTAATTGTAGTTTAATCTATTGCACACAGTTTAGCAACGTAATGAGGAGCCAACAAACCACACAAATGCTGCAGACTGACATCCACATTTCACTCACAGTGTATGGTTTTAGTCACAGCAACAACCAGAGYTGGATAGTAGAGTACATTCTGTTCTACCAATGGCAACTCAACAGCATCATCTACATCTGACTTTCATTCTTTCTGGTATCCAGTATTACAGCTTTCRGAACAGGATAACAATTATTATCCCACCACCCCCCTCCCCAATTTTGTGGTCAGCAGCTCACTACTCWCAGCATATTTAATTGATAAATAATGGGGAAAGAGACTAGGGAGGAGGAAGTCTAACAAATGGARTTGGGTTACATAAGCAACCTCTTTTTTTTTACCCCTAAAATTCTTAATTTATTATCTGTTCCCAGCATTCACTAAATGTACAAGCTCAACTGCCACGTTCCCCTGTTCTGCCTAACCAAGGCTGCAGGCAGTTGCCTATCTTTTGAGACTCATAGTGCTCTTTCTGACAAGGCAAAGTTGCTTTTGCCCCAGTTTATGAGAGACCCGAAGTACAGCTCGCAAGCAAACTGCAGAGTCCACTGCTCTGCAAGAAAGCTCTCAGCTGCTCTCTGCCTTGGAGAGATGATGTGGTCCTGCGGCTCAGACAGGGCTTCTCTTCTCAGGTCTGCCACTAAGTGATTGAAGATGGAGTTTGAGGTAAAATGTGTTATGACAGCCTGAACCCATGATGACAAAGGCACATTTACAAGAAACAGGGTCATGGCTACAGTTTAAGAAGAAAAAAAAAAATTAAAATAAGAATCAAAAGAAGAAGACACAAACAGGGAAAATACACTAATCTGATATGGTAATAGCTGCTATCCCAGATGACAAATCCAGCTCACAAATGGCAGAAGAGTACCTTCAGTCAAAAGGTCTAGTATTGCTCATGCCCTGTTTTCTGACTGCTTTCCCAAAAATTCAGTATAATATTTGTTAGTTTTGGACAGTACAAGTCTCCAGATGTCTTCCACATCCTTCTCTCACACAGATGCTCAACAACATTAAAGTGATGCTCAACAACATTAAAGTGCCCTATCCACTGACCAGTCAAGATGTGACCATAAAGCTCACACAGGCATTTGAAAGACTCTTTATTCTCCTCTTAAATAAAACTTGTGGAGGTGAAATCCCATTTCTCCTATTCCTCTCCAGCTTCTGAAAACATTTATTAAGAACACAGCTGCTCCATTAAGACCCTGTAGCCTKCACAAATCACCTGATGTCATCTCAGTGCCAGCCACCCAACGGCCACTAAGTCCAGGATGCTCAGGCTGTCCACCTTATCACCCTTCCTTGCCAGGAGAGCTCACCAGCAGACACACTGCAACATCCCCCTATCAACATCCAAGAGCAGACATTGTGTGGTAGAGATAAGCAATGCTCCACATGCAATTATCCCTGCAATAAAACATATACAAAGTTCTTATTAAATGTAACAGMGGTGGGCCAACCTCCAAAGACCTTAAAACTTATGGAGAAGGATTCCTGAAGTGTATTACTAAGGCTGCTTTTCATGGCTTCTCCTTCTAAAAGTGGCCTGTACCAAAGTGATGGAGGCACAAACTGTTGGCCTGGATGATTTGTACATCATTCTCTAAGTTCTACAGCCTGGAGAAGACCCAATCAGCAAAGAGGCAAGCAAAAAGTATTAATAAATYCCCTCTGATAGGTTTGTGGCTGAGTCCCTTGTCACTCCCGATTTGGAAAGCTAAAGAGCACTACCCTGCTAAAAGGATGATGCAGGGATATATATGCATTTAGTAAATAATTGACAAGAWGCCAGATGCTCTGGTTATGGAAATGGACAAAGCAGCTTTCACTGTCAGAGGCACTGCAGTGCTAAAATAAGGAGTAAAAGCAGTAAAAATGGCATTACTATTCCCAACAGGAGGAATCACTGCCAGCTACCTTTCAAATAGCCTACTCTGCCCAGGTATCTTCATTTTTATGCTTACATCTTTACTTTGTCCAATTAAGTACTTAAGATTTAAAGAGTCTGAATTCTAACTAGCAAAGAGTTTGTCTTATTAGAAAAGTCTTAATTTTAAACTCATTCTGCAACTTGTCCTGTGCTACAGAAGAACAATTTGAAGGYACTACAGAAGCAGGCCATGAACAAAGAAACCCATTCCTTGTAAAAGGTGACAGTTCACATGACAATAGCTTACTTTCACATMAAAAGTGTTTTACAAAAGAGTTTTACAAACTCTAGACACACACATCTCCATCATAATGCAATTTCTGGTTGTATAAAAGGGGGCAGCCTGCAAAATCATGCACTCCAGTGGGACAAGGAAATATTTTTAGTTAAGAACACTCCATGTTTCCCATTAAAATGGCACATACTTTACCTCAGAGGACTGAGGACCTCAACATTTACCATATGCAAGCCAAATAAAGACAACATTCGGATATTTTTATTAAAAACAATTGTCTGGAATACAAGCGGTCGAATTTACAATATGTTGGGTAGCTGCCGGATGTCGACAGAAAATGAACACATGCTGTAAATTCAGGGCTTAGTAATTAGGAAAATGTGTATGTTTCCCAAGTCTGCCTCTCTGTAGGTAGGACTAAAGGGCAAYATGATGTCATTTCCCTTTGCGCAGGACTCCCTATTGACTTCCATAAAGAAGTTGGCTTAAAAACTGATGACAGGGTACAGCCCAAGTTGAGGGAAGAACAACCAATAAATAAATGARGATGGGTTGGTGATGGAAAAGTCGTTCCTAGTCACCAAGACATCATACAAGTATTTTCTTCCAGCAGTATAATGAGGATGGGACACATCTTATTATTCCCATCCCTTAAATCCAGAGTAGTTACTAAACGTGTAAAACCACCAAAAACAGGATTCAGACTGAAACAAGGGCAAGTCTTGAAACACGGAATGCAACTTAACAATGGAAGTGCTGTAAAGATATGGCACGGCCTGGTAAATGGGTCCCCTGAGTTTAASTGGCAGCCAACCCTTTCCTCCTAGATCTATCCTGCTGTAAAACATATTCATTTATACTTGCTTGAATTCTTCTGTTATCTGAAAGCAAGGACAGGACTTTGAAAGCTTTCATCAGCTAAACTGCATGTTTTGTGGTCTTTGCTCCACTTCTGTGCRTTTATGCCTTTATCTCCTCAAAGCAAGATACTATATCCAGCAAAACCACGCAGCCAACAGACTGAGAAGTCACATTTCCTCCAAAGTCAGCATAACCACAAGCATGCAAGACCTATAATGATATCAAAGTCAGTACATCAGGATCTCATTGTAAGTATGATGTGAGCACGATAGGTGWAATCAGGATGGAGCCAGCAAAGCAACAGGGAAACAGATGAAGAAAGTTAAACTTTCAAGATGTGAGTCACCAAAACAACACCTTCAAGCACTTCTCTTTACTGAAACAGTGTCAGAGCTGGTGACACAGCTGAAGTCTTTCATTATTGTCATAGTTTATTAGGCACTGTATTAGTCCATCTGATAATAATCARTAAATGRAAAATTARATTACAGGTCCCTTGAATTTGCCTRAAGTTTTCAGGTTTGCCTTGAAGATACATTTTCTTCATTCAATTTATTTATATCCTGCACATATATTCAGGCCTGAAAGAACATTACAATATTTTCATTACTTAGTAGGAGTTTTTTTCATATTAATTTGATCACCAATATATTCCTTCTCGTTAGAATACTGAAATGACTCATCCAGTCCATGAAAAATCTGGGTGAGAAGACTGTAACCCTGAAGGAACTTACTCAGCCCTCCAGTCTAAGATGATCACACGCTAGTGAGAGAAAATGCTCTCTAGCTTGTACAAGAGAGAAGGGGAAGGGGGAGGCGGAATTAAACCTTTTCYTTAAACAAATTCAACTTGTGGCATTCCAGCACAGACAAACCCTCCAGCTATCATAACTCACKGGTTTGAAAAGGTCATTAGAGCTCTATCTCATTTTGCTGGGAGAATAGAGAACCAAATTCATGGTCATGACATGAATATTTGCCCTTGGGATTGCTGATCCCCGAAATCCTAAAGASGACATTCTTAGGGACATTTTTTCGTGAAATATCAGCACAGGCACACACATTCTCCACATGATAGTCACAAATACATCCTGCAGCCCAGTGAGTGCAGCAATCCCATCAATACAAAAGACACAGAACCTCAGACCCCACTTTTTTYCTTTCTTTCTGTATTTCCCTACCCAACTATTTCTTTCTCCTTCTCAGAACAGCCTGGATATGTGATACTAGACACATAGTGAWGCCTGCACTCAAAAAATAAGCTGCAGTGGGAAGCACTTTGCTGTCCATGTCTCTGACCTTCAGAGGAATACCCCACTGTGCAAGCTGTGATTCCTACCATAAAAGGAATCCATGTGTAGCCAGTGTTTAGAAAATCCATCTCCTTGTCTTTCCCAGATATGGCACTGCCTTATTAAGACACTGAAGTAGTAGTCACTGGAGAATCTCGGGAATGAGCTGAGCAACAGTGCCCAGAACAAGCCTGTCATTTTGTGTAGGCTGAAAATGAACTTGAAAAAGCTGTGAGGACTCTTCAGCTTGGCGATTACAGGCTAGTAAATGCAACTTATTCTAAAGAAACTACAGTCATCCTATTCCTGTGGAAATACTCTTTTTTTTTTTTTTTTTT